>NW_027286292.1:14868709-15038709 GCF_022747635.1 Hetaerina americana | reverse complement strand
ACCCGAACTGACGAGAAGAATCAAGACTCGGGTTGGAAACTTTTTGATCACCCACCTTATAGTCCCGACCTTTCCCTGGTTACTATTTCCGCTTCTTGCGCCGGAAACAGTGCCTTGGTGGACAAAGGTTTGATAACGACGAGGAACTCAAAACCCCCGTTGTCAACTCGTTCTATTTCCAGGTGGCGTATATTTTTACTCTAATTTTTTTATTAAAACCGTGAGTTATCTTCATATTTCAGACTCTTTCCTAGATGGGAGGGAAGTGATGCAAAAAGTCTGGATACGCAAAAATAAATCACTCGGAAGATATCCCCTTAGATACCGAAGAAACAGTCCCGCGAATTCAAGAGCCCCCACGAATGGAGAAACTTGAGAGCCTCCTACGCAAGATCTCTTAGATATTATTTTCAGCTGAACGTGGAGATTTCCTTGATCTTTCCACCTCCCACATATAAAAATTTGTGACTCGCTGGAGTAGAAGAGGGTAAATAAAAATATTGTATTATAGCATACGTAAAAATTCACGTCACAACAAGAGAAATAATTTTAAAGTGTGCTATTAACCCTTATTAATCTTTTTCCACAGTTAAAAAGAAAAATTGCAAATATCAAGCACAGTGAAATTCGAAGTAACTCGTCCGTCAGGCGCTAACGTCGCGTTACCTTGAGGTGTTCCCGACGAAAGTGTGGCGTTATAACAAATATTTTATTACGTTTTAGAAATGAGCTGTTCGCATTGTCGGCGTTGAAGATGGAAAGTCTAGATGAGAGTAGTCAGGTGAGTGAGAACTGAAAGTGAGTTAATATGTGCTTGTGAAGTTGTCTGCTAAATACTAGTGAAAACTAAAAAACACCTAAAGGCCTATCTTTAATAACCTAACACTTAAAATAACATACCTCAATAAGTATTCTCGAGACATCTACTTAGGAATTCGACTATAGTAATGCAAAATATATAAGCCTTCATATTTCCAGATAACGCAAATCAAGAGAAAATCATATGTGAGGATCTTTTAAATTGTAAACTGAGTTATCCTTGGATATTTCAACCGGTGACGCATGAGTATTTGAATACGATGATTTTTGATATTTATTTGCGACAAACACGGTGAAGAAGCTCATTTCACCAATTAAATGAACAGTCTCAGCAACATTTCAGGAAAAATTGCATGATATTTCTTCTCAAGCAAGAGAGAGCAATAGGTGATCACTGGAGTGTGTATGTAATCTCCCCGAGTATCAGTCGATGAGGAATGTGTGTTTATTCTTGCAGTACAATGAATTTGCATTGAGGCAGCTCACATGAAGAATTTTTGTTTTGCCTTGAGAAACCTGAAATAGCTGTCCGGATTTGGAGGTAATTAAAAAATAATTAATTTTCCATTTGATACCCCCTTACAAATACAATTTTTCAGCTTACTTAGTCTAAATGCGAAATAAAGACATTCTACACAAACGAGGTGTGTCCGAAAAGTTTCCGACACACGTTTTTTTTTATTTTTTATTGTGAAGGTGTTGTACACTTTAAATTAAATCCAAGAGGTCAGACGACCAACAAAGAATATTACGTTGAAGTTCTGAAAAGATTGCGCAATGCCGTGAGAAGAAAACGACCGCCTCTCTGGTCAAGCTCTGACTGGCATCTTCACCACGATAACGCTTCAGCGCATTCATCGAACCTTATGCAGCAATTTTTGGCAAAACATAAGATTGTACAGCTTCGCCAGTCTCCGTATAGTCCCTACTTAGCTCACTGCGACTTTTCGATGCTCCCAAAATTGAAAATGGCGCGATCGATGGTGAATCGAGACGATTCAGAGTAATGCGACGCGCGAGCTGAAGGCCATTCCAAAATCTGCGTTCGAGGACTGCTTTAACATGTTGAAGCACCACTGGGAGCGTGTTGTTCAATCAAATGGGGACTACTTCGAAGGATGCCACGGCCCGGGTGACGAAGAGTAGCACCAATGCGGAGAGATTACCGCAGGTCGGATAGTTTTCGGACACACAGGATACATTTTAAGTGGGAGTGACATAGCCTGATATCCGAGCCAAGCTCACAGATGAAGACAGTAGGAAATACAATTCAACTGTGAGGGTTGTTCACTTGAATGCGTATCTGTTTTCACTGCATACTGACTGCAGGCGGTTGGATTAATATGTTTGGCTTCGCTAATAGTAATTCTGAAGATATTTGGTCTTTCGGAAATATTCTCCGAAGAGCCATAGTTCACCATATTTAGCTTGCTAGTGTCAAAAAGTATTAATAGATTTCTACTTTTATCAATCATGTCGGATTCCATTCCTTTAAATATATCAACTGGAGTTCTTTCATCTCTGAGAAACCAACTAAGAAAAATTCTAAAATATTTTGAATTTTAAGGTAACTCTCCATCTAAGAGATTACAAGCTCCTCAGGTATGGGATTATATCTCGTGAAACAAGATATTCGTCTGAAATTCTTCCGTTTTGTTGAACTGAATGTATTGAGTTCTGATCAAATGAAGAACACTTAATCATTGTAACATTGTGATAAACTCTTGAGTTTAATATGTATCGACAAAAGGAAACTCTTTTAATAGCATTCAGAATTTATGCTTAGCCTAAATTCACCACCAAGGAGCCAAATTTATGGGAGTAACCCTTTTACCTTGAAGGTAGAGATATGAAAAATGTTTATACATTGCCAAAAAACACTTCCCTTTTTAAAAAAATTAGAATTTCTTCTTTTGGAGCTATTTGATGTCAAAATCAATATAACTTTCCTATAAATGTAGCTCTGGGTATGGCCTAAGGCAAAGTCTCACACACAGAAATTTAGTAAAATATTATTGCTATTTAATTTTATTTAGCTGGTAACTGCCAACTTTATAGAGTGGTTCATTAAATGCCCTTAATCTGATGAACTTTATGGCTTCGACTTTACACCCTATTGCATTTATAGAAATGCATTTGACAAGTAACGGAAATATGTGGGAAATCAATAACAATGCCCACAGTACAGCCCAATGTACAGCGTCGACCTTATGGTTAACTCCGGTGGCAAAAAGGGCCTCCAATTTTCATTTAAATGTCTTAGCTTCCATACCCACCATAGCTCAGTTCAAACTTTTTAT
Source organism: Hetaerina americana (assembly GCF_022747635.1). Taxonomy (NCBI): domain Eukaryota; kingdom Metazoa; phylum Arthropoda; class Insecta; order Odonata; family Calopterygidae; genus Hetaerina; species Hetaerina americana. Next base: position 15,035,590 of record NW_027286292.1, on the reverse strand, counting down.
GAACCTTCGTCATTAAGTTGACAAAAAAATGATGACTATTCCTGTAAGCCAGAATCAAAACATAGAAATAACACTTCCATTCGCAATAAAAACGATGATAAAATTTAGGTGCAAATATTTTCGCATGTATAATGATCATGTGCTAACATTGTGTATCACAGTGTGGGTAGTCAATGTAAAGGTTTCAAATTAGTAAACGTTACAAAGATGGTTGCATGAAAAAATTAACTACGCCTTTCAACGTTGTAATAAACATGAATCTCTGCAATAATTACTACACCAAATGAATGCATCTGCGGAAGCTATAATGTTATGTTCTAATATTACAAAATAAAGTAAAATTATAAAATAAACCTAAAAGGTATTGCAAAAACCACCAATTAACTCCAAGATTAGAGCTAAGCTGGAGTTCAAATTTCAAGAACAATTTCAATACTATCGGCCAACTTTGATACGGAAAGCCATGGCCGATAATATTTTTAAAGAACCTGCAGTCACTTGTGTCAAGTAAGAAAACTAATATTCGCCAAGTGCTACTAAAAGCTTAACCGTATCGATGCGGCTCAAGAAATGTAATTTAATATGCATTACGCGCCTTTGTCTGCGTGTGTGAGAAAGAGAAGGGTGGCGGGTATGGTTTCCGCATCTCGTCGTTACCCCGACTTTTGCCGGCGATCCCAAGTATACCCTGTGCACATAAATCGATGGCTGCTGCGACTTAAAGCCAGCCGTCGCAGTATAATCAATCGATCCGCGTTCAAGAGAGACGGGAGGCCGCCTCAGCCTACACCTCCCCCCCTCTGGCCGACCCAAATGGGTATCCGAGGGTACTTCCTCGCCCAAACGCCCACAAGAGGGTGTGAACGAAAATCTAAGGCAGCCACAACTAAGAACGCCTCATTAATATTCCCTTGATATATCAGGGGGACGTCCCTAAGGCAGGCGGGCATGGCTAAAGTTCTTTTTCGCTGATGCAGTTTCTTTTTTGGCGAGAGGCTATAAACGTATGAGTACGTATGGGCACTCGAGTGATCATATCAGTTTGACACCTCTTATCATCAGTGATTCAAAAAAGATTATACTTTTTTCTCAAAAAAAACGCAGAGGACATAATATCGTGCAAAATAAAAATTACCTCGTCATGAAGTATATTGAATGGAGCTGTGGACAATAACAAAAGGAATTTACAGGAGTACTGCGTCAGGAAAGAAGTTTTTACGTCGAGGGAATCGATGGGACGACCACTAAGGTAAGCACAGATTTAAAAAAAATATTAGTAAAGACTATGACGTACGGGTGTCGTCCTATGGTTTCAAATCCTGGTCTGTGAGTAAAGAGAATGGGGATGCATTGAAGGATTTTTGATATTGGTTTTGAAGGTGCAAAGAAAAATAGAGTAATGGAGATGATAAAATGGATGAAGAGGATGGCGAAGGGGATATAAGCTATGGTTTGATAAGAGAGAAGTTGTGAGAGCAACTCTAAATAGACCCAAAAAAAGTGAACAGAACTGATGGGAGGTTGCGAAATATTGAGTTTTGTGTCAGAGGGGAGAATTTTACAGACGCGAGGGAGAAGATAATGATCGCATTGTCGGTGTTGTGTCCTACAGTCGTATAATATGAAGAGTGGAAGGAATACTGTGGGCTAAAATGAAGGTTAATTTGCGTAGGACCGCTAAAAAAAGTTAACGGCGATGTTTAAAAGTTAGCACAACCCATTCAAATTGCCTCTAGTTAGCAGATTAATTGTAATACTGATAAAGGTCCAAAGATCAAGATAACTCCTGCCCACAAAATCTGTACCCATGAATCAGAGTGGGACCTTGATCCAACAATGAATCGGACTAAGGAGAAACACAGGGATTATAAAGACTTAATGGACAGTTAACCAGTTACTATTATAATAGCTTTGCAACATTTTATATTTCACAGAAAGGAAGTGAATCCTATTTCCGTTCTGATGCGGAGTGTGGGTGTGATGGTGGGGTTACTTCGAATTTGACGGAGGCTTCCCACAAAACAGAATCAGTTTATTGAGAAGGCTAGCACTGCATCAATCCTTTATATATAGAACGACTACACTATATAAACACAGATTTGGTGAAAAATACGTGGCTTTATTCCTCATTGCTCCCCGCTTGAGTGCTTTTAAGATATTACTGGGAAAATTCCGCCGCATCAACCATGGAGAAGAATGAAAAAAGAAGAATTTCTAATAAAACGATGGAATAATAGGAAGGATGGAGTAAATAGAAAAGTAAATGAAGGTGGTATAGGTGGCAGGTACCATCAGACTGATATTAAAATAATTTATTTTATCTCTGGCGTGAATAAGTTGGTTGGCACTGAGTATTCGAAAATAGTACACCGCTCTTGCAAAAGCTTTTACCCCTCGGGTATGCAGAGCTCGATGTTGTGGAGGTGGTGATTTGAATGGAAGGAGTAGAGAAAAGGGACGGGAGGGGCAGGGGGAAGGAGAGCACATGGTAAACAGGCTGGACACAACAGAATTCCGAAGCTAATATATTCGTACGCTGTAGACAAGTGAAATTGCTGCGGATCAGGTAGTATAACCTAGTGACCCTTCCCTGCCGTCTCTCCCTTATGCATCGAGGGGTTACGAGGAATCACAAGTGAACTTTAGGTACACGAAACATTTTTTTTGACTCGGCATTAATGAAAAACAAATATCTTATTCTTTGCTAGTGTTTTATTGGCAAATTTGAACCCAAACAGCTCGCAATTCCGTCCACTTTCAGCATCATTTCCTGATACATTCAGTCTCTCTAGGAACAAGTCGCCGGCCCCTGTGGCAGCGGAATAATATTCTCGTCTTAAAATCTTTAGGTCGCGGGTTCAGTCCTAAGTGGGTTTTTCCTCAATTTAGGTCATAGATTTTTGTAATTGTCTTCAATGTGTGTGTAATTTTCAGGGTTTAGGTGGAAGAGAGGATTATATAGTTTCGATCTCGCCCCATTAAAGACGTTATGTAAATAAATAGTTGACTCAGGTTTAAGGTGGCATTAATGTATTTTTTTAAATAAAAACAACCTTTTAATTACATTGCCTATCCCGTTGCCTCAACGCGCCTTCTTAAATGCCCCTGTGGCTGCCAGCAGGATAAAACTTGGGTGCATATGCAATGGGAGGGCTAATATTTTATTTATGTCACCGGTTGAAATTTGACTAACTGAGAAATATAAAAATTAAAATTTTTATAGAAACCATAAAGATGCCGCGATTAATAACTCCTCCGATTATCCGGGTCACTATCATTCTCTAAATGTACTCTTTCTATCAAACTATTCATGCTAACTTCTGCTTGAATATATTCTTCTTCAGTTCTCTTGACTTTCCTGCCCACATTCTTTTCCCATCTTCAGATCATCCATTTTGAACAATAAATTCCCTTCCTTTTTTATGTGATATTATATGTAATTTATACTGTTTTATATGAATTTCAACCCTTGTTCAGTACAGTCACATTATAGTGAACGACTGAAAATCAACCTTAGTACGTACATACTGTTTAATGTCAAATTAATCAGAAAAGCACAAAGAGCATCAATACGATTTTCTATTCTAATTAATGGCAAATAAAAAAAGATTTTTCTAATGGCAATTTAAGTCCTCATGTGAGCCATCTGACAGGGTTCTGCGGACCGCAATCCCCAGGCGCGGGGTACGGATAGGAACGCGGGACTCGAACCGACGCGGTTCAACACGAAGTAGTTGAAGACACTAGGCATATTGCGCATTTTTATTTTGGCCAAAAATACCCCAATTTGGTCTGCCGTAAACAGTGGGGCATATTCATTAACTTTCCCCACTCAGCAAACCTTATTTAGAAAATCGAACTTTCCAGCCCCAACATCGTCACTTTGGAGAAAGAACTACCAAGAAAAGATGCATGGGGAAAGTACAGCCATTTCATGATCATAAGCTACTTTATAGCTTAAATTTCCATGAGATTGATTCCAAGTTTCAAAAATCTGATCTAATAATGGATGATAAATCAAGCGAAAACTGGAATCGGTTATCTGAAGCTTTACGGCAGATACAAGCAAGCATGAATAGATTACATAATCAACATTCCACAAAGATAAATCATGAAATGCGTCAAATAACTCCAATAGGCTATTAAATACGTATATTTACAATTATTTCCACTACGAGTGGAAATAATTGTGAAATTACGTATTTGATAAAGAACTTTTGACTGCATTTTTTTAGTAAAAAAACTTCTGATCACCGAGTTTGCACAAACGTACTCATGTCAAAACAGAAAGAAAAAGCAAAGACCAGACTCCAACGCCAAATATTTCAACTTCACTGTAAATAAACAATTTTGTATTCATATATGTACTGAAAAATATAAGTTTTATCTTTTGCGCCATTTTTATATATTTTTAATATTAGATCATGAGCGACGCGATTGCAATTTGCATTTCGTTTTCAGTAAAAGGGAGCTATTTCTAGAAGAGCACCTTAACATTCGCACTCGTACTTTCATCGACATCATCATCTCCATTAATCAGTGGGCACAGGCTAAGGATTATATATGAGTATACTCTTTTTTCTTAATAATGGCTTTAGAACGTTTTCTGAGCACCACAGAGTTTCTTTGTTAACTGTTTCCAAGCTCTCTTTAGCTAGATGTGTACAAGTAAACAATCCTATTTTAAAAATTTGAAAGTTCAAATTCTGCTAGATACTTAAGTTTGTATCTATCCTCATTGAAAGGTTATTCGAAGTAGTGTACCGACAGCGTTTGTTTAAAATGACTAACAACATTTTTAAGCAATGATAAAAATAAATTTTAAATAAAGAGAATTAATAAGAATGAAAACCTCTAAGCCAGGAAACACTTATTTAGTTATTAGTCTACGTATGAGGTAATTACATCATTTAGAATATATTGGTAATAGTCTTATAATTCCCCATGCCTATTAGTTGCAATGCATCAGTTCACTCAGCAGAGCAACTTGAAAGTTGCGCATTCTCTTAAGCTACTCCATTTCCCATTATTATTGTTCATGAAAGTGTTACCTTTTAAAAACTGGTTAAAATTCATATTCTTTTATGCATACTTCTATAAACTGTATTCAGCAATATTTTCTGGTTCTATCCGTATCTCATTATTCCTTTTTTACCTTGCATTAGCGGCCTTTAGTAATGTTGTTTCCTGAGTATTCTATGCTTGCATGAGTGATTTTGTTCTATTTGCTGAATTACTAATGAATCCCCTACCTTCCGACAAACTAGAATTTGTATCCAATTCATATATTTTTTTGTATCCTTTTACTGGCCCTTTCTCTTCACACTCCTTTGCGTTGAGCCTTAAACCATATCCTATTTAATAATTTGCGTGTGGACACTCCCTTGGCCAGGGAACTTGGGAAAGGGTGCCTCTAAATTATAGCATACTATATGTTGCTGTAAGCGACAAAGGAGTTTTTAATACAGATGCGAAAACTTCTCTTGGTTCGAATAAAGCTCCGATAAGCCTACCCTCGTCAAAAGGTCTCTCGGGAGCCGAAGTGCCGAAATGCACACGGAATCCGCGCCCGGCCTGGAACCTGTCACCTTTGAGTTAACCCGTTGTCTCACCCACCAGACCAACCCACCAAGCATTTCTTATGCAAATATATATTAGCGCCCATTCCTAAAAAGATAATAGTCCATTTAATTTGAGTTATCCTTTGCTTGAGTCTTCCTTCACCTGCAGATGGGCCATTAGTGTTTTTCTTGCCTCACATTTATTTTAGATTTGGAATCGTTACCTCCAGATAAATAATTCATTATTATTATCCGTCTCTGTAAAAGCAGGATTTTATCCTCACTTATTCCACTTAAGCAGGATTTTATCCAGTTATTTGCAGCTTTACCGCATCGTTTGGATGGGAATTAATTCAGCGCTGCTCTTTTCGGCAGGCTGTAAATGCGATGCCGAGGAAAATGAAACAAGCAAATTATACTATAATAATTACATATTCACTTTGACAATACTCAAATATTATTTTTGTCGTATATGTTTTGAATATAACATTTTCTTCGGTTACAGATGCGCGTCTTTAGAATAATCTTCCACGAATTATATATGGTTGGGCGGTTGAAGAGTCACGCCGCCGAGTCCACAAGGAGGTGAAAAAGTATTAAATACTAGAAGTATTAAAACGATGAGCGAAGAAATTTATTTAAAAATTAGGAAAATGCGAGCAAATAAACTGGAAAAGGTACAAATAAAGGCTGCCCGCTATGTACTGGGGAAGCATAGGAGGATGGAGAGTAACTGAAATGTTAAAAACGCTGGGCTGGGAACCTTTACAAAGTAGAAGAAAAATAAGCAGACTTTGTGGAATGTTAAGCATTCTTAAGGGATGGAAAGCTTGGGTAGAACTAAGGAGGCGGGGCGGGAAATTCAAATTTTATAGGGACAAATCATCACAAATTCAAGGTAAAATGCCGGGCAAAAAGAACGAATAAAAAAATTTTCTTTTCTATATAAAACAATTGTTGATTGGAAAATATTACCTGCAAAACTATTCGAGCCCTTTCCTAACAGGGGGAATACTTTTAAGAAAAGAAGTAAACAATTTATGTTACAATTTGATTGATGTGTTGTGTAAAATTGTATGTGACCGCTCAATTTTTTTATTTTTTTTCCTTGTTGATTGGGAAACTGATGTTAATGAGATTAGGATTTCCTTTTTTTGCGATAGAGATTTGTGTTTGGAAGTTTCCTTTGAATTTATTTTTTTCATTATCTTTTGTGATATTGATTCATGTCATGATATGTCATGCTATTTTTTCCTAGGCAAGTTTCATTATAATACTTGGGACTTGTGTGCCACCTGACATTGTCTATCTGCACATGTAAGTTGTAATAATAATAATTTATATTTACTTATAAGTATATAAGCTCAAAATTAGTCAAGCTTGACTCCTTTTAAATCAAATTAATCTCTTATCTCAATGGAATGTGTTTATTATTTCGTTTTTTGTCGTATTATAATCCAATATAACTTTTGTGGAAGTTATTTTGCCCAATACCTTTGCCAATAATGTCATTATTTTTTCAATGCACAAATTGTCAAACTTTGCAACAATGCATACATTACACACTTCAGTCGTTCTCAAATCACCCGAGCCCAAATTATTGAAGCTTGAGGAGATACGAAGTCAATGACATTGGTTTTAGGTGTACTATTTCTAAACTTCAACGTAGCCGTAACAATAGTAATTTACTTAGACTTTTTATTTGTCGCATCATTACAGTACTTCAGGATATAAAGTCAGGTTCACATTTGCAATTGTTTGTAATACCACATACATTAAAGTAAAGTAGGCTAGTGCGAATAATTCAGGGTACGTGCTTTAAAGAAGCGTCTGGCGTCCTATGTGCCCAAATTTTATGCAGGAGTTGGTTGCATTTTATGCATTGGTTGTTTTCTTACCATGTTTAACAAGTGAATAAACAGAATAAATGACAAACGAAAACGACGTCACAATTACTCACACTTATTTCAAAAAGTATCGCGACTAATACAACAAAAGAAGCTATCCATCGATTACATAAAGATATTCTTGTACTCGTACGATCGCAAAAAGAAGTACATGAAAAATAAAAAGAATATGATCCTGCGGTCACTAGCGTACCAACATTGCAGACAAGGTACGTCGTGGGCGAGAGTGTTTTTTGATATGAAAAAATTTTAGGAACTAGGGAAGGTTTACAAGCATTTCTATTCATAAAAGAAACGTTTAATGTTAACAATTACCCAGGGGCATTGATTCATCCATCTTAGTTTTGTAGTTTTTTCTGAGGGAACCCATCACTATCCATCCCTGCATGTGTCAACACGTAGGCAAGGATTCAAGGCATTCGTCTAAATCGAATTCTTGATCGAGCAAGAAAAATTGGTATGTAACCTGATGATATATAACGTGGGCGAAAACCCATATGCATAAATCGAGAGTGTTTTAACACATTGTAAGCGTACTATCTTTTCAGTGTTTAGAAAAATGCAAATAATGGAAGAGACACAATACACAGTACATGCCGCACGAGACGAGAATATTTAGAAGGCGGCATTGTGGCGCTCAATTTAAAAATACTCACTCTATAACGTTCATTACTCAGCAGAGTTAATATTAGTAGTCGACAGTATAATATGGTGGAAATTCACACAACTTTATTAAGACCTTAAGTCTTGAACACCGATTTCTTTTATCAAATTCCAGTGCTGCCTATTTAGCAATGACATAGGACTCGTCAATAAAACACGTTCCTCTTGTCCGGAAATACTCCCAAATTTAAATTTTCTTTTTGATTTCATTGAAAAGAAAGCTTCAAAAAAATATTACTCTAGTATATTAAATGCTGCATACACATAAAATGCAAGGAAAAGCACCAGAAAAACAGCAGCACAATGTTCACTGCCCTTATAGTGCCTTACTCTCATTTCTCTCATCAAAACATTGCCAATTAAACGTATAAACTTACAAACTGACTCTTGTACAAATTTTTCCACTATTACAACAATCAGCCATTTTGTATGCATCACATCAGTGTGTGTTGTTTGAATAGTATTAATATATCTGCGATTTCATAACAGATTTATCGGTCCTCCCCGAATGAGGAATACCAGCTATTGGTGTGGTTCGTTACGAACGTACAAGGTGCGATCAAAAAAAGACAGGACTGATTTAATAACTTGTTTATTTCGATGGATACACCTTAATCGAACTTGTCGCCCTCAAAGTACATGCCTTGGCTGACGACACACCTTTGACAACGTTTCTTCCAGCTCTCAAACCCTGCCTGGTAAGCCCTCTTGGGGATCCTCTTTAGACCCGTTCGTTACGAATAGGTTAAGACACGTACCGTTGCTGATGCGTAATGACTCGACGAAAAAAAACGCAACACCTCTCGTTTTAGTCGTCAGATGCGTCGCTAGATGGCGCACTGTATCTCGTTTCGATCCGTTGAACGGTTTGCGCAGAATAAAATCAGTCCGGTCTTTTTTTGATCACACATTGTATATAGGCATGTGTGCGGTTTACGTTATTTATTATCTTAAAGGAGTTCATAGAAATAGAGCGTTCCCACAAACAATGGGGGGTTGAAAATAAAATTATGAACTTTTTTGTTTCATGAAATGCTTGAATTAATTCATACAAATACAGTCAATAAAAAAACAGAATTTTCGAGGAAGAGGCGTGTCATTTAGTGCTCGCCAATTCGATGCACTATCAACCCACAGGAATATATCATTGAATTCTTCAAAAAGCAATGTGCAACTAATATTTTGTTTATTGAAGCGCGCAAGAACACGTTTTAATATGGGCATTCGAAAGTTATCAGGCCATTGTTTGAAGCCCCAAGTGTAATGGTTGTTACGAACGGTAAGTAGGCGCCGATTAGACGGACGAAATTAATTTTTATGGTAAAATCAATTTTCACCCAGAGTTTATGCTCAATATGCATGCATGTCTGAATTGGGCATTACGTGCTTTCTCCTTAATGAGTGGTACAATACAGTGCATCTATCGTGTCGGTTAAATGCTGGGTACCACTATACGGAGAAAAGATATTCTGGCAACTATCATAACTTCAGAACATTAATGAAAATTCTCAGAGAGAACGTATTTCAAGACGTGGATTATGCCAGTGTGCCAATTAGTACCGCTCAGTCATCCTTCGCAATCTTACCTGCGGAGATGAAATGGCTAGGAATTTCAAGACAAGTCACTTCTAACAAATAAACTGTACTTTACACTTAGCTTCGTAATAATAATAGGTAATATGAGTTTAATGACTTAGAGAAGGAGCTATAGTTAGGTCGGCAAATGTGCTTCTTTTGCCTTGTCTTGGCCTCAAGGAACAATATAGTGGCTTTTAGCCACAAGGGGGGATTGTGGCTTTTAGAGTGAATGATAAGCATTTTCTCCATTCATTAGAGTGATGATTTTTCAATGAGTGATGATTTTTCAATGAGTGATGATTTTTCAACTATGAATAAAACCAGAAAAAGTACCCAGGAAGTTCGATTTGACCCAAATGGAATCAAAAAGAAAAATACTCTGACTGAAAAATACGTAACTCCGGAGGAGGAGGATTACGACGAAATAAATAAGAATTATGAAGAGCAGAAGGTAAATGAGCCAATGTACATATGGCAAAAATAGTAAGCCGGAGAAGGAAGGAAACCCCATAAGAGATCATACAAAGAAGATAAAGGCGCGAGTGGACGAAAAAAAGAGCCTATGTATGCAAAAGGAAAATGCTCAGTATAATATCGTCTCAAAGAAACAAAGCATGAAAGATTTTTGCTAAAAATTTTGGACCTTGTCGGAGGAAATAAGCGGTAACCTGCACTGATTACATTGCACAACATTCGAGCACAAGAGCTCAAGAGTTACATACTCACCGAGACCGAAATATTTTTGAGTCATGTTAAAAGAATCTATAAAATTATTCTTTTGGGCTCGTTTAGCGTCGCAAAAAACTCTTTCGGTGAGATAATCTAATCATTTACAATTAGCCATTAGATAGCTTTATCTACGAATTTTGGCGATTGCTTCTTTTTTCGCATTAAAATATAGGGTGTTCTACTTTAGTGTGATTTTTTAAACTTCTTTATCATTCCACCTCGATTCATCTTTATTACTTCCCTATTTGAAAGAATAAGCTCACCGATATACTGGTAAGTTATATCAATATACGACATCGATAACTTTGACATTTGTACTACACAAACGCACAGAGGTTAATTTACTGTTAAGATTTCCATGCCTGATTTAGGATAAATACATATTTAGTGTTTGGCTATACCACAGTCAATCAGCCTTATTAATCTGATGTTATAACTTATCAACAGTTACACAAAAAATACGATCCAATGTGAGTGGAGGAGGCAAGGCATACCCTTTCCTTCCTCTACCTCATCCTCTTAAATTTCTATGCTCCATCACATCCTTCAACATCCCATCGCCCATCAAAATGCTCTCTATTCACATATCCTGCCTCCTTTAGATCTCTCCCAAGAATCCTATTATCTTTCGTTCTATGCCTACCAATTCTTCGTTTTTTTCCTCTAAGTCCATTTTCCCTTTTCCATCATTATTTTCCCTTAAGCTTAACCCTTATAACTAACGTGACTCTCCTCACGCCCCCACTACTTTGACCATCTTAGTCCAAAACACTGCCATGGTCGGTGGTCCTCTTGTTATTGCCCTGCAATTTTAACGTTAAATTTATTCTTCCCCTTACCTGAAAAACCTCATGACATTTGTATTATTTACATTCATTCTCGTTCTATATCAATCGCCATGATTTTGTAATCCTCTCAGGATGGCTGACTCGCTAACTAAAGCTTGATCAACTTCAATTGTAACTGTACCTGATTGATCTATTATCTGTAACTTTAAATAATGATGCCTTGCCTAATGATTGGGAAAAAGCAAACATCAAACCGATATTCAAGAAAGGGGAAAAAGAAATAGCCAAGACTTAGAGACCGGTAAGCATATCATCAGTTTTTTGCAAAATAATGGAAAAAGGAATCGCAGTCTACATTCGGGAATGGTGGGCAAGAGATAGATGGCTATTCAAAAACCAACCAGGGTTTTAGAACGGGATGCTCCTGTGAAACGCAGCTTTTGAGATTAAGCCAATATATCGGCGACAATATTTATGAAGGAAAAAAGAATGTTGATGCGGTAATCGTTGATTTTTCGGCTGCTTTCGACCGAGTGTCTCACGATAGATTACTGTTAAAGTTGGAGTCGTTACCATTGAATTTGAGGGCAAAGCAATGGAGAAAATTTTTTCATACAGGTAGGATTCAAAAAGTAAAAATAGGGGATGCATTTTCAAAAGAGACAAACGTTATAGCAGGAGTTCCACGAGGCAGTGTTCTAGGACCATTACTGTTCCTAATTTACGTAAACGATCTACCAAATAATTTACATTCCCTAGTAAGACTCTTTGCTGATGATTGCATTACATACAGACGGGTAGAGCATGTAAACTACCACGTAGTACTACAAACTGACATCGATCGCCTTGGTGACTGGGTTACAAATAATAATATGGCATCAATGCTAGTAAGAGCAAGCATTTAAATTGTTCAAATAAAGAGAATGCACAAATATTTACACCCTCTTAGGAGAAAGAACTTCAGCAGTATTTGCAAATATTTAGGTGTTTACTTAACTAGGTATCTTGGGTGGGGAGTCCCACTAAGAAATGTGACATGGAAGGCATTTTGAGTACTTCATTGGGTAATGAGAAATTTAAACGGAAGTAGCGTAGCCACAAAAGAAAGAGCATATAAGGTACTGGTTAGCCCTGTCCTAGAATACTCGTCCATAGTATGGGATCTATATGAGGTGGGACATATTAAAAAGATAGAAAAAGTCCAAAAAAAAAGGCAGCAAGATATGTACTGCGAAGGTACAAAAGATCAGAGTGCGTCACGGATATGTTGGACATACTGAAATGGGAGACTTTGAAAAATAGGAGAAAAAGGAATAGGTTAGGTGCGATGAACAGAATTGTTAAAAATGACCAAGAGTGGGAAGATATATGGAAAGAGATAGAAAAAACCACACTTTTAGGGAAAAAAACGACCACAGTTTTTAAATAAAAATAAGAACGCCTAAACAAATAGGAAAAAATACACTTTTTTAAACAGAACTATTGTTGAATGGAACCAGCTGCCTGGAGGTTTGTTTGAGCCCTTTCCATCTAATTTTAGTAGTTTTAAGAATAATTGTTAAGTAGCCACTTGGTGATAAACTTCATTGGTCAGTGATTATTATACTATTGTACTTATTTAAATATTTTCTGCATGTGATGTAGATGGCGTGAGAAGTAATATTACAAAAGTGAAGGATGTGTTAACGGTGCATGATTTTGAACGGTTTATTAAATTAAAGTGTGCATTATTATGGACGGAGTGCCGCGATGGACGGAGCTTTGTAGGTATACTGTGAACCTATCCCTTGTGTGATAGTAAAGGTGTGGTTGGTAATCTTAAAGTGTCATTGTATATAAGAGCATTTTTCTCATATCTGTTCTTCTTGTGTATATACTACCTTGATCAAAAAGTTCCCGGAATAAACACCGTGTGGCGCTCCCATCGTTCCGATTTGAGTTCTGTTTTTTTTGTTAAATTGGTACATCTGTTGTTGATATTCCCTTTAAATCTTAGTGTCATAACTTGACATTTGCAAAAGTTACGTAGCCAAGAGTACATCTATCTCTGTGTGTGTTGGCGATTTTTTACAATTTCAGAAATGGATTTAAATTTGCAACAACGAACTTGTATTAAATTTTGCGTAAAAAACGGATTTAGTGGCGCACGGACGTTGGAAATGTTGGAAAAGTGTTTCGGCAACGATTCTCTAAAAAAAACGGTCGTTTACCAGTGGCACGAGCGGTTCAGAAGTGGTCGTGAGTCAATCGAAGATGATGAACGCAGTGGCAGACCATCGACATCGAAAGTCGGTGAAAAAATTGATAAAGTAAAAGAAATGTTGGTCAATAACCGCAAATTAACCATCAGAGAAATAGCGGAGGACTTGAACATTGCCTATGGATCCGCCCAAGACATTGTGGTTAATGATTTGTGTTTCCGTCGTGTAGCAGCAAAGTTGGTGCCAAAAGACCTCAACTTCATGCAAAAAAGAGACCGTGTTGACGTCGCAAAAGACATGATTTGCGAGGCTGAATCCGATCCCACATTCATCAAAAGGATCATTACTGGAGACGAGACGTGGGTTTATGAGTACGACACGCAATCCAGACATCAGGCAAGTGAATGGCGTTCACCAAATGAGCCGAGACCAAAAAAACAACGTCGTTTTCAGTCAAAAAAGAAGGCAATGCTGACGGTTTTCATGGATTACAACGGTGTAGTGCATCATGAATTTTTGCCAGAAGGCCAGACAGTAAACAAAGAGTATTATTTGGGCGTTATGAGACGTTTGCGTGAAGCAATTCGCCGAAAGAGACCAGAAATGTGGGCAGAAAACTCGTGGATTTTGCACCATGATAACGCACCGTCGCACAGTGCTATCATTATTCGTAATTTTTTGACGAAAAATGCAACAAATACCATCCAACAGCCACCGAATTCACCTGATTTGGCTCCCTGTGACTTCTTTCTGTTCAATCGAGTTAAAAAACCATTACGGGGAACGCGTTTTAGCAGCCGAGAGGAAGTAATGGAAAAATCGCAGGAAGCACTGATGGACATACCGAAAACCGAATATAAAAAATGTTTCGAGGATTGGATCAAGCGCTGGCATAAGTGTGTTGCAGTCGATGGGGATTACTTTGAAGGGGACAATATAGATTTAGATGAATAAACTTGTATTTTTAATTTTCTGAATAAATTCCGGGAAATTTTTGATCAAGGTAGTATGTATGTGCATTGTAAGGATGACGGTTTACGAGGCTTGACCGTTGCTACCAGGGCGATTGCCTAATTGCAACGAGATTTATATCATAACAATAACCGTTTGTATGGATTTTCCAGCTACTTTCACTACTGACTCCAGCCCTTCCTATGCCTCCCTTACTATTCCTCTACACACACACACATATACACTCTCAAAATAAGTCCTGTTCTTATATATATATATATATATATATATATATATATATATATATATATATATATAGATATATATATATACACAGCACATGTATACTTCGTGTGGTACTTCTTTATTTATGTTCTTATACATATATATATTTATATATACATTTATATATATATATATATGTACATGTATATATATATATATATATATATATATATACATGTATATATATATATACATGTATATATATATACATGTATATATATACATATATATATATATATATATATATATATATATATATATATATATATATATATATATATATATATAGAAAGAAAGAACAGGAGATAGTATGCATTCCTGTATCTCCCTTTCCTATCCCTCTCAAAGCCGTCTCTCCATTGGCAGCACGCATCTGTGTAGGTTTAAATTCGTAGGTTGCGGATAAGTCGCTCATCTCTCAATTTTACTTCTGTCTTCTGTACTACGCCAATTAATTTTACCCAATTTAAGCTGTTGTGCACCATCTGGAAATCTAAAAAACAAACGAATTCATCTAATTGTACCCTTATGTTTTTCCCTATTTTTGACTTCATTACTGCTATGGTGGCACGTGTATCTCTCCTCTTCCTGAAACCTAAGTGTTCATCTCCTGACTAACTAATCATTTATCTTCCTTTCCATCCTTTTATGCATGACCGAAAGTGCCACCTTAGTTGCGTGCAAAATCAGACTTAATGTTCTATAATCCTTACACACGGCTACCTTTTCCTTTTTTGAGGTGCGATTTAACATTGGTGCAATAAAATCTTCCGGCCAAGTATCATCTTCATGAATTAGCCATAGAAACCCTAACTTTCGCGTTTTCTGAAACCCTATGTAATACCACTGGTATGCTTTCTCCACGGCATTATTTAATACAATTCCCTTAAAGTACTTTCTATCTCGCAATGAATTATACCTCGTCTTAACCTATCAGCTACTAGGTCATATTATTTTTCTCTTTCTAACCTTGCTAACCAAGAAATGTCCAAAAGTGGTTTCCCGCTGGCACAAGATGTTCGGGACGGGTAGAGAAGACGTTGCCGACAAGGAATGCCCGGGGCATTCGTCAACTTCACAGTGCGACGAAAATATGCACAATGTGAGATACAAGCTCCATTCCGATCTAAGCCAGTGTATTAGACTGTTAGCATGAGAGTGAAGTATTCCGAAAACCACCGTGCTTCGCATTCTTAAAGATTTTGAAATGAGAAAGGAGTGTATTAAGATAGTCCCCAAGGTGCTGTTGGAAGATAAGAATTACTGCACATGTGACAATCTTGGTGCCTGATATCTTGGACTGCTCTCAAAGTGAACTACAGCCCCTAAAAATTAAAAATTTATAAAATAGTTTATTACCAAAACTCCAAGACGGCCAATCAACGAAAATACAAGGAAATAACAGCATTTATTTCAACCCGTTTATTCCAAGCTATCTTACACAATGCTTTCCAGAGCTGTTCACTTAACAGCCCTTTTTAATTTTCAGAACCTGCCATTGTTGTCTAAGAACTCGAAAATCGTAAAGACTTGGAAAACACATAGATGGATATTCCAAATATCTTTGAAGAGTTGGACTAGTTTGGGAAATTACAAGGAGTGATAGCTTGGCTGAGTGTTATTTTTATCATAATTACAATATTATTTTTATGAGTATAATCTATTTCGGACTAATCACATTATAATAAACGAAATTTGAGCCAAGATGTTTTTATTGTAAGTGTTAAGTTATTACAGCAATAAAACAATCTGCCAAAGGAGCTTTAATTATCAAAAACATATATCCTCTGAAAAGATGTATCATTCCTCAAATTTATTCCATGTAAATCCAAAAACAGAATTCGTTTAACGGTGTGACGAAAAGTTGTGGGTATTGAAAAATTGTGATGTTGTATGGATTGAGAGACAGAAAATGTTGCTACAGACTGCATACGAGACATCTCGTACATAGACATTCATGAATATTGCTGACGCTTTTGCTCCACTATCGTTTCATTTCTCTGAGCAAAATATTATAAGGTCCTCTCCATTCAAACTGTATTCCTCCATTGATAATGCATAGCTTTATTCGGGAAACTCATAAATTATTCTCTCGAAGGGAAAGCATGCTAATTCTGCTCTAGAGGTAGGAGTTGCTTGTTGGTATGCTTGCACAAAGGAATGAAATTCTATTTTTTGTAAAGTTAAATGGTAATATGTACTCACAGATCTAATGATCGTTAATTTACTTCTCAAGATATTTAGCACAATATTTTCCAAATTTTCCGCTGAGAGTATTCGATGTTCCTCCTATACCAAATGATCAAGACAATAAATTTACTGCATACCTCAGTAGTAATGTTTAAATGTCCTATTAGTTACTCTCTTCCGTTAAGTAACTGCAACAGTGCTACATTTTCTAAGTTATGATTTCGTTCAAAACCAATATTCTTTAGCTGGAAACACCGCATTTGTATCGTAAACAGGACTTTTTTCGATGCAGGTTTTGCGTGTAAAATACAAATTTGACTTTCGCGTTGCCCTCTTAGTTTGACATTTGGTTGCTAAAATTAGATAACCTCTTAATTTTTTAACATCCTGGCCCTATCCATCACTGCCACCATTTTTGGCAATACTTGCCCATCTCTTCCCTGACAACAAAGTAAGTTGCCTATTAGTTTCCGGTCTCTTTCCGATAAGCAGATTTACCGATCATGTCTATCATTTTTAAATAGCCTACAATTCCTTGATTTGTGTTAAATGAACAGCGGAGTCAGAATACAGATCATATGTATCTATGTATAAATAAATTATCCAGTATCTCCCAAGAGTTTATTAAATTCCATTTCGAGTACTTACGTGCTATAACTGGTCAGAGTAAATGTGTATGCTTCAGACATATTACGAACAATCAATTCAAAATATGGCATACACTGCGCTACATTTGTTATCATTTTGAAGGTACATGTGTAGTTCAAATATAAATGAGAAGGAAAAGAGACAAAAAAGGTAAGAATAACCATAAATGGACCATTTAGAAAACCCATTAAGAAAACATCTCATAAATATTCAAGCAGCCCCATTTATTCCATTCCGTTTTTTTAAAGAAAATGATTTTTCAAATATCATCCAGTCAAAATTAAATCATAAAGTAGTAAGAATTAAGAATGGTGTAGACTAATGATGAAGTTCTCAATGTTGAAAACTCAGACAAAAATCGTATATTCTTAGTTAAATTACAAGATCAACAAATGCAGTGAAGGCAAACAGATTTAAGGTGAAATACTAGGACCATCTTCAGGTTTACCCTACGCAGCACATGTTTAAATGAATATCATATTTAAAACTCAACAAAAAGCAAAAGGTATTCGACGATAGGACAGCAGCGGAAAAGCATGGGGGCGTGAAATATCAAGGAAATATTATTACATGGCTGCGTAGGTTTTCGCGGCGGTGGTTTGAAGTACTCTGCATTGTCGGGTTTCACCGCGTCGTTGTTTGATTCAGACAACAGTTTCGCCGAAGTTGCATTCGGCGTCTTCAGGTCGAAGATTCGGCGTCTTCGACCTGAAGACGCCGAATGCAACTTCGGCGAAACTGTTGTCTGAATCAAACAACGACGCGGTGAAACCCGACAATGCAGAGTACTTCGAAATATTATTACGTTAATTATTATGTTATTAACTTAAGTTAGTTATTGTAACACTAATTCATTATACGGTTTTCCATTTCCAAATAGGAATAATAAACCATTGAGTGATTTCATGGCTAATATAACATCCAAATCTCCTCTAAAGCTTCCTTTCCCACAGAGCACATTATAAATTATATACATCCTCTTCAACTCCAAGTCTATCGCTGCATATCACCATTATTAAAGAAGCCAGCGGCAATACCCTCAGGTCAAATAGCAGTGATAAACGATTGCCGATACTCAAGCGTCACCTTCACTCATCCAACTCCCTACGAATTGGACCAGATTGCTCGACCCACAAAGTTTCACCCGATATTCATCTTTCAACTTTGCTAACTCAACTCACCTCCACACACCGAACAGAACCCATACTACTTCATACGGTTCATACGGCTAAAATAAGCCAAACGTGATTTCCAAATTTATTACCAAGTGATAAATTCTGGGGAAGAGCAAAAATTTCCATCAAAACCACTGAACTATGTTCTAGATACATATAAATATAACATGGAGTCATACCATGACCGTGCACTTTGATATAGCTTTGAATCTGTAGCGAATTGTGGCAAAAATGTTAGAATAAATCTGAAGTCGTGAAAATAAATCATGTGGTGTAATTTATTTATGGATGACCTCTACTGGATTTATGAACATGCTGATGCACACCTACCGCAATGAAATAACCAATCCAGGCACCCGGACGAAGCAAGAGGGGACTGTAGAAATCAAGAAAACCTGCCGGCTGGGCAAAACTGAATATAAATTCGCATAGATGAAATCGACCTGCGATATTTGATTGCACACATCTTAGAGAATATACTTTTGATATAATTCCTAAACACGAACGCAATGACTCAACAGTCTCTCTCCACTGGAGGACGATACTCACAGCTCCACCCAGCTCAGAATTTAGGCTTGTCAATGCTGATGCTCTCATTGTTACCGTTTGATAAACGATGACAATCTTGAAGTGATGTACTTACAATAGCCTACTGTTGAATCGTATTTCAACGAGGATGAAATGACGTCCGGCCGTTCGGTTCCGTCAGATTTTTCCACGGCTAATCCCTGGCGGCTACACCATGCCATTGATACTTCCTCACTTTACAATGTATGAAAACCTTTGGCTTTAATCTATTCAGGTGTTAACAATACTCAATCTATGTGCTGCCATTACTGCTATGGGCCTCATGAACAAACAGTCAATGTGCTACGCTTCAAAAATTACGATAAAATCCATGCACACGCTTTATGTCGGTAGCATCCGACGGAGATGCTCAGCGCGCCAGTCTCCTGAGCTCCGTCCCTCGCGGCAAGTGGGTGAACGACCCGTGTGGGCGAGGTCAGTAGCGATCGATTGGCCAAGGGCGGACGCCAGTGCATTATTGATCCGCACGCTCCCATCAAAGGGAAGAAGGGGCCCTCAATGGGCTCGAGGAGGGCGTTTCTCAGTTTGCGTAATCCTGAAAGTCGTGCTGAAGTACTTTCACCCTCTTTACGCAAGAAAATTAAAATACTATTCAAATGAGTAAATGGGTGTAGTGGCCATATCATTTGCACTTGGGTAAACGAGATTGGTGGATTAAGAGTGCGGATGGCAGCTGAATTTATCATTGACATTTCTTCCCTAAAATAATTCGAATGAATACGCAAATGGAGCTATAAATGCAGAATACCATTTTACGCAGAATTCATGCATAAATCCGATCTACGCAGAATTGCACGTCCATCTTCAGGAGACTTGGAGGCTCAAGATTACTAACGCATACTTCCTTAACATCTTTATTTCTATTTATATAATGTTTCTTTCCCATTAAAATTATTAGTTTCCTTCTCAAAAAGTGAATGCCACGGAACGGAATACTACCTTGGGCAACCGCAGAATTCCAGGACGAGACGCAGGAATATAAAACTTCGAGAAGTCATATTCCACCGTGTCTCTTTGAGCACAGCTGGTGCTGACAGCAATGCTGCATTAACTGATTCTCCGGTTTAGAGTAACAGGTCTCTCGTTTTTATCATAGAATGAGAATTTGTACATTTTTAAAGGTACACAAAATACCCCATCGTTCAGCCAAGCTCAGTCTAGCCTATCCCACGCAACATTTCCCCCGCTGCAGTGAATATTTAAAAAGACACGGCCACATACGATCACTGAATAAGCTACCAAAGTTGGTGGCATATGGTAAAAGACCGTAGAACCTCTCAGCTATCATGGAAAATGAGGGTTGTCACTTCAAAATGCAGTTTATAATATGGATACACGAATAGCCTTTGAAGGACTAAAAGGATTCTCCGATTAAACTTCAGGCTCCGTATAAAGATTGTCAGCTTTGATGGCTACACAAGGATGAAGTGATGTAGATTATATTTTCTTTTCGAGGCAAAATTTTTATCTAGAAGTCTCTTTTACCATTGTCCCCTTGTCACTGTTTCCGAGGTAATATTATAGAAAGGTGTTGTTGCCTGTCATCATCACAGTCTTTCAATCTGAGAGTTTATGGAAGCACTCCAGAATTTCCAGTTTCGTGAAAATCTCCTGGCACCTGCATGTGCCACTATCCACTTCTCGCGGTCCATCCTAGGCCTTTCCCTCTAGTTCTTTCCCTCTATATTACTTTCAATTATGATATTCAGTGAACTGCAGCGCCTCAGGATACATACACTATATTTCTCTCTTCTTCTGGCAAATAGCCTTCGTAAAATTCTCGTTTACCGCATCATTAAAGTACTTATTCACAGATTACTCTCTATCCACTTTATTTTTAGTACTCTTTTATAGGGCCGCATTTCGATTGTCTTATGTTCTCTTTTCCCTGCTGTTCTTGACGTCATTTCAACATTGATATCCCAAATAGTATTGATATTTTCTCTGCGTTCATCGAAATTGTGCCTCAAGAGTTTCGCAAGCTGCTTCAATTTGTCCCTAGCCACGGTCATACTGCACTTCTTCGCGCTAGGGCTAGCCTTCTCTTGATGTTCTCGCTTTTCAGCTGATTTAATTTCTCAGCCTTCTGTAAAGTGTTTGCTATTCCTCAGTCCTGGAATTTTTGTGCCTCCTCTGTCCTGTATTAGTACATTGCCAGTTGACGCATGCTTCCGCAGTTTTTCATGATGAGTTTTTGGAAGGCTTATGGTATTCCTCCGCGTTGGTTATTTTCAGATGACGACAGTTGTGTCCTGGTTTGAGGAAATCTTCAGGGTGAATATTACATTTCAAATTTCCAGTTGATGTGTTCGGTCAATACTCCTGTCATCTTCCGTGAGTATTATCTTCGTGGGTGGTTGTGATAGAATCTGTTCGTCACCAATACTAACTTGTGGTATTTGTAGAATTCCAAAATTATTTCGCTTACCCCGTATATGTCTTTCTAATATATTTTCTTCCTTGTCTTCTGCAATGATTCCGTTGTATTACCAAATATAAGTAGGATTCGCGACCTTTACCTTTACATGTTGGAGAGTGAGACTTCCATCCACTCGGTGGAGAGTGGAATGGAAGAGCGAGTCCCAGAATTACGTTACAGTGAAGGTGTAACGAATATATGGTTCCGAGATTACGGTGGTACAGAGGGATGAATACCAGTTGATGAAATATACTAAAATACTGGTATTGTTGGTGAAAAGATTTTTACTAACTAAATTTTCCAATAAAAATGCTTGAAAAATAGTACGAGTCATGCAACTTTTACACTGAGTTTTATTAATGTTTTATCTGTCTGCAGACCCATGACCTGATTTGCGCAGTACCGTGCATTTTGAATAATACTTCGGCTTTTGTCGTATTTTGTCATTGTAAATGAATACAAGTACTAACAGAAATATTTGCGGAGGTTTTACGTGAACTTAGGCGATATGACTTTGTGTTTAAATCCTGATTTAAACCCTACATAAAACTTTGGCATTGTAAAAATGTAGCCTAAGAAGTATCTCGTCACCCGTCGCATGAACAACTCGATAAACGTTCTAGTAATGCAATATCACAAATTCCCTGCTAATGCACATAGGTAGGTCTTATATATAAATAAGATAAATGAAATCAATTTTAGTATTCTTGTTTGTATTTTTATGAGCTTATTGTCAGAACAAAGTGTTTTCATGTGTTAATTATAATGAAAAAGTTTTCAGCCCCACTTTCCTTTTAAAGCTTTCTTGCTTAAAATGTGATTATGCCATCACTCACGTATAATCCCTTTAAGTGGTCAACTTATTGCAAAACTTATTAAATGGTAATAATTTTGATTTATTTTTACCATCAATACCCGTGGCGTTTTTTCTGGCATGAAATGGTGATGATTTTATTTAGTATATTAATTGTGTGATATATATATATATATATATATATATATTTCTTCTTCCACTTGCAAAGAAGTAAGTGAGCAATAGTTACATATGCAACTGTTTTTTCTTCCCATATGTTTATCAACTCTCGGTACATATATGCATTTTTGTGCATGAAAAACGTCATGTATAGATATTAACACAGGGACCAACTACTCTTTAATGATGGCATGTCAAGAACTGGAGATAGTTATCCTTTTGTGTTAACAATTGATTGACTATAATGAATAACTTGGAGTTAATTGTAAACTCATAGTAATATGCGTAAATATGTAATAATAATCTCTGTACAACGATAAAAATATCAGTACTACATCATAAATAAACGATAAAAATTAGTACTAGATCATACACTACATATGCAGACAGCACAAAGAAAGGAACTGGCCCCCAATTATTCTCCTAAGAATGTGTGCATTTCACACGCCGATAACTTTCCTCACCTATCAAACCGACCTTCGTGTTGATACCTGTGGTTAGTAATGTAACATTCATGACATTGCCTTTGGAAATGCTAAGTTTTTTAATCAATAAATAAGCGTCCCCCATTTTTTGCGGTGCCATTAATTCTGTTTCACGGGAAGTGTATTAACGGTTTGGTGGCTGATCATGTATTAGTGATTGATCTTTCTTTATTCATTGTATTTATGATATCGAAAGTTATTTTAAAAACGACACGAGCTAAATTAATTGTTTTAGACTAGGTAATGGTATTCTTTCAATGCTTCATGTCTGTTTCGAAAATAATTTTCCAACGACAAGACATGCATAAAAGTGGAACTGAAATAATTATGGCATGAACAGTAAAACTAAAATGATTCGTGTTAGCGTAGCTGGCGGAAGAAGTGGAATTCCGTTACGCTACCACTCATGCCAGTTATTTACTATATCATTTGGAGATAGCGCCACATTTCTGCTGTTGTTAGCTAATGCGAAACGCTGACATGCACCAAGGTATTTCCACTATTTTTAATCCAATAAAAAGAGGATATTGGTGAGTCGCTGCTCCTCGGGAAGGTAATGTTGTGGTTTCCCGTTGCCTTTCACTTAGCAATGCTGCAGCCGTTAAAGTAATTTGCCACGTTTGCATTTTGGGGAAATTTGCCACGTGAGATGAGGGTTGCTTTAACGACCGCTGTGGTCTCCACCTTCATTCGTACAACGCACGTCTGCTCCCTCCTCCACTGAGTAGTTGGCCTATTGTTTGGCGGCAGCCACTACGCTACGAGTACTCGTATGTCAAGGCATGGGCTTTCAAAGAACTTGGAAGCCATCTTACCCAAAAATGATCTTCTATGTTCTCCCAAGTATCATCGCTTATTGCCCACGACTACTTACTCGTTGAATACACTCACTTCTTTCGCAGCTAAGCATCATTTCTATAATTCAACCCACCAACCGCAACCCAGCGGACGAACCCAATGACTTGGAGCTTAATTACGAGCTTATTACCTATGCGTACGTGCGATGCCTTGACTGAAGATTGTCTTCATTTTTTAGCAGATCGATGGTGGAATAAAATAATAATGGAAAAGGGTGTCCCCGAGAAATTTTTTAATCGATTTCATTTTTTTTATTTCTTTGATTAATATACTGCCTTCCATATAGAGATTTTTAAGGGTACAGTTAAATAGTAGGGGGCAAAGGGCGACGGTGATCACCTCCACTGTCAATTGATATACTGTTACAGTGAATGTCCGTTTGTGAGTAGCTCTCCTGTGATAAAAGTTGAATAATGCATTCTTACCATGACTAGTGATATTATTTTCTCCATTTCCTGATGCCGTTGGCAAAATTTTGAGCTGAATTAAAGGAAGTGAACATTTTATTAAGTAGAGATTGAGTGTCAAGTTTGTGTACAAACTCGAAAATAAGCCAGGCTGCTTAGTTAATACAATCCATCGCTAACGTTTTATCGTCAAAAACCCCAAATCGTTGCCCCTAACAACAATCCCTTCATCTGTACCTCCTTCGTGCGACAAGTTTTCAAAACGCTTCGAATAAGGTGATTTTGTCATTGTGTCCAACAGCAAAACAACATCTGATCTACTGTACGGATATCCGTTTGCCATGATCCAGCGCCCCGACAGTCTTAAAACCGCCAGAGCCATTCTGCAACGCCTCTCGGCTCTCATATTTCCGCCGTATTCTTGCCATCGCATGAGATGCAATGCTTTCCGCGTTCTCACAACGGATTCACTTCCCAAACATCAACTCTGGAAATTACTCTCATCCCTTTGTCACCGCCGTCTGCACATTCAGCGACATTATTTACGTCCTTCGCTGTAAAACAGCACTGTTTTTATATGGGCCAAATAAACGACCCTCATAAAACAATACAATCGACAACTACCGCACTTCATTCAACCAATCCCCATTCACCATCCTCCACTCTCCAGTTCCATACATATCCTCGGTATCTAGGGTACATTTTGACAAATGGCGTGATGTTTCGATCCAATTTTCTCTAATTATCACATGCACATGGCATAGAATACAAACAAGAGAAAAGCCGAGCATTTCGGTATTGAAATGCTTCCAACCGCCAGGATTTTACTTCTTGCACTGCAATTATAGCCTACCACCCTCTACTAATAGTCCCTTTTCCCTCATCACTCGACGTACTTCCCCTCCCAGGCTTTTCATTCTTCGGTCCCGTCATTCTCGAAATATTCTTTAAAAAGAGAGTACGCTCTCTGCTTATTTACGAATGAGGCTTCCGCAAGGTTCCTGGTGGTTTCGAGATTCAACCTCAAAAACTGTGCCATCGTTTATAGATCCTGAGTTCGATGCTAAACGTTCCTGCGATCCTCGATAGCTTAACTGGCTAAAGCGCTCGGCCAGACATCGAGGGATCTGGGTTCGAATCCCATTCAAGGCGAATGATTTTTACACTCTAAAATTGTTACATTGTAATGCATATTAGATAACGACTCCGTTAAAAGTTACTGTTGCGGCATTTCCCGCAGCGTTTTGGAATCCCTGCTTCTTTTTAAGTTCATAATCATACATCGGATACGATTTCTAACTCTGTGGTTTGGCAAATTGCCATATATTCAGTCGGCATTTTAGGAAAAAAAGGGTAAAACTACAGCGGAAGTAGTGTTTATGTTAGAGAATTACATTCACAAGAATTATAATAATGGCATAAATAAACGTACGACACACATGAGAATACATTTCAGAATTTCTTCGATTTGATCAAATGTGAAGATATTTTTTGTCCAATAAAAAATAAAAGGTCAGTAAGGGATTCAGAAATTGTTGAATCAACTACCGGAACAGATGTAAAAACGTTTAAATTTTCGAGTACGCTGAATACCTTCGAGTAAAAAATGAATATATTATCACTCAGGTTCGCGTGCAACAATTAATGTCAGAAATTTTTATTCCTAATGCTCACAACATATTCGAAGATCTAATACCAAGGTAATCACGGGCTTTGATTGTGTCGCATCAAAAATTAAAAGTTTTCCAAACATTGTCACTCGAAATTTAAGTAAATTTAGTCTGGCACTATTACTACCATCATTCTGTCTCGCATTCAACCCCGGGAGGCTTTGAGTTGCAAAATAAAATTTGTTTACCATGCGGTCGCTCACTTTATCTTTGAGATTGGTCATTATCTGTGTGAAGTTCAAAAAATGTTATTCATACTGGGAACGGCTCAGCATATTGCAACTTCATATCATTAAACACTACGATGTTTAAATTTAAAACCAATGAGGACGAGTATATTGCAGCTGCTTTTCAATCAGTTAAGTACACATAACAATTGGTAAATCTAACTAAAATCCAGGGGGAACATTTAAAGTTCGCGAAAGAAAATGAGCCAGGAGGGATTATGCATACTAAAACAAAGCCATATCAAGTTACCTGTGGCGCGATCACTTACGACGGTGTTCAGAATAGTATGCGTGCAGTAACAATGAATATAAACATGTTTCTTCTACAATGGGTGCAAGGGCAAAGTATTTAATTACGGGAGAGTTAAGGGTTAAGCGCTTTAAGGCAAGGTGATGGACTGATATTTTTACGGATAGAGTGATGATATACAGGGTTTGTCCGGAAAATAAGTGTACTGATTTTTTCCCGCCGCTCCAGGCGCGCCCAGCACCGCTCTGACGGGCTGCGATTGGAGGGGGGTATGTTGGCAAGCGACGCTGAAAAAGGCAGTCGGCTCTGAGCTGTGGTGTAGTGAGGAGCTCTGTTAACGCGAACCTCCACGCTCGACCCACGTCACGGAACGCGATGCCGAAGTTTTTGGAGCAGCGTTATTCCATCAAATTTGCGGTAAAGCTTGGGAAATCGTCTACCGAAACTGTCGGTATGATTAACCAGGCTTACGGGGAGTCAGCCATGTCCAGAAACATGATCTTTCGGTGGCACAAGATGTTCGTGGAGGGCAGAGAAGAGGTCGACGACGAACCACGGCCTGGACGCCCATCAACGACACTCACCGACGAAAATGTGCGAAAACTTCGCGATGTACTGAACTCTGATCGTCGTCTTAGTGTTCGGATGATAGCAGAGCAGTGTAATGTGCCAAAAACAATAGTGCCCGAGATTATTAGGGAGCAATTACAAATGCGAAAAAAAATGCAATCAAAAACATCTGGCGGCTGCATCACGACAATCTCACACCGCGCTTGTCGTGTCGGACTTCTTGGCCAAGCACGGCGTGGCAACGCTGTCGCACCCACCCTACAGCCCGGACTTGGCACCACCAGACTTCTTTCTGTTCCCGAAGATAAAGAGGAGTTTGAAAGGAACGCGATACGGGACTTTGGACGCCGTCAAAGAGGCCGTGACGACGTGTCTTCGAGAGGTTCCCGATGATGCCTTCGCGGGAGCGTTCCAGGAATGGGAACGCCGCTGGAACAAGTGTATCGACTCACAAGGGTCCTATTTTGAGGAATATTAGCTTAAGATATGTAAAAGTGTAATAATTTTTTTCCTGAGCTCAGTACACTTATTTTCCGGACGGACCCCGTAAGGAGTCCTGTTTTTTTAAGTAACAAAACCAATATCGAAGAATTCAGCTAACTATTATTCGTATTTTTGGACCAGAGAAAAGAAAAATTATGCATCTATATTTAATAATAAAACACGATCGATAAATGGTGCAATTATCATGGATTTAGCGGCAAAGTGCTGAGGGAAATTAATTTCGGTTGACACTTTTTTCCTTGTATTATTTATTATAGTGCGATATCTTTTTGAATTAGTTTACAAATATTTTATGTGTTTCGACCTTAGCAATGGCGCAAAGCAAGATTATCAACATGGAGTCCTGATGTAAGAAAAATTGAAAAAGTTGAATAAAAGAGAGAGAGAACGCTTTGAATAAATAGAAATATAATAGTAACTATGGTGCGTTTTTAGAACTTTTTCTGTATTCTATCCCATTTATAAGGCAATGGCTTAGACTTAGGCTCTACGCATGTGAGATTTATCCAATTTTAATACTTAATATTTGATTTGATAACTGAATTGGTAACTTATTCCCCGTTAAATTAATTTAGAAAAAAAACTGCACATCCTGTGTGAGCAAATTTTGACGCAAAGGAACGACTTTATTACATATTTTCAATGATTCAGATAATTTTGCTACCGCTTTACAATGAATACAAAGGCATAAATATGGCTGGATTTTTTTTATATATCAATCAGTTTGGTATGGTCGCAATATTCTTAGGTACAATATGTTTAGTAGTACAAATTTGCACAAATAGTTTGGTAATGAATAAGTAAATCTTGCACTATAGATAGGGAATTAGCATCGTAAGTAGCCACCACCGCCCATCTTGTGTTTAAGCAGAAAATGATATTTTATGTGCATTGGCTTGCTTGGCTTTATGTGTTCCTAGCTTCTAGATATACATCGTGTGTCATATAACGCAGAAAGATATTCCCGCCACCAAAAAGTGTTGCCGTATAATGGTATAATGGCCCATATCTGTTTTATTTTTCCAGTAACTGAGTTTTCCAAATAAATATTCCTTCCATTTCAAATTTAATAGGCTCTTCGCAAAAATTTGGTTCCTAAAAGATTAACATTAAAGATAAAACATTGAAAGTAAAAAATCAAGTGAGGTATTTAGAAGAATTTAAATATAATCTATGAGAGATACCTGTATAAGGACAAAATTATGGAGACCTATATGCCCCCAGCACCTATTCGAAGTATAATTAACATTCATAAAGTCGGCATTGGAATACTTGACTTAGTAGAACGCTTGTGAAGAATTCACTCAGAAATTAACCTCATCCCACAAAAGCTCATCTACGAACTGTACGCACCAACCACTAAAAGTGATATAGCAATAAAAGATCACCTTTCTACGGTTCACGACTTTCAGAGCCTTTATGTGGATCTTGATGTCGTTTTAATCATTCCAGTTTAGATGATAATCTAATACGTGTAAGAAAATAAGAGTTAACAAACATCAGGTTTTTAATTATATATTATTTTTTCGAGAGATATGACTTTCAAACAGGGTTAAGTTGCATTAAATGGAGCAACAGTTATGAACAGAAACAATTTACAAATTGATGAAAGTTACCAGGTGGTGCAAAATAATAAAAGTTTATATTTTTTACTTTGACAAAATGAAAATTTTACCGGTAATGTATGCCTAGAAAGACTCAAAATAGGAATCAATGTAAACCTTATTATGAAGAAGTTACTGAGATCCTTTGTTTATTTGCATGCAAACCTGAGATTCATTCCGCAAAAAATATTAAAAGCTTGCTCAGCATATCCAACAACTTTTTCAGCTATTGGATTATTGATATATTTTAGTATACCCTGATTAAAAACTGAATGTGACCTTCCACTACTCTAGCTTTGAAAATTCTCGTTAATTTGTAAACGTCCATTACCAAATGGTCATTTCAAGTAGTAAGAAACTCAGGGAAATGTCGTGTGGATCGCGAGACAAGGTGGAAAATCCTTAAATCAGGAGTCTAAATATGGGAAAATGATTACCGAAGCAGTTGATTTCGAGACATGTCCAGCTAATTCCTTCCGGATGTAAATAGTAATAACTGGAATTTTAAATTAGTAGTAAATCTGTTGCTTAAAAAAATATGAAGCATCGAGTGATATTTGTCACTTAAGAAAAACGGGACTCGACAAGCAGGATATTCGGGCACTGGAAATTATAATAATCTAAGAGAACTCGCAAATGGTGTCTGTGTCCAAGTGAAACTGATATCATAGGCTATAAATTTTGATGGTAACTAATAACTTACGACTTAGGCATGACAGTTTGATTTAGTTCGTCTTATGCGTACTACACATTTTCTATGAGCAAATAATATCTTAAGAAATGGTATTATTTAATACTATTGGTTGTAGGTTACTGGGTTACGGCACATTTTTGATTGGCCTAGGCACAACACACTGCTCTACTCCTAGACTCTAACTTATATGGAAGAAATGCCTTCATCCACCAGTACGTTTCACAATAACTCGTACTTTAGCACTGCAGACTTTCTATTGAAGCCTTAAGAAAGAGAAAAAATTGAAAGTATTCTTCACAAATTGTTAATTACTCAAACCTCCTGTGTACCCATTAATATTTCCCATTTAGTATTTCATTGATCAAATTGAAAAACATGATTATTATTATATATCTAGTAGTTTTTAAGTGATACTATCCATTTATTGGATCTTATTCACATTATCGATTCTCCCCTAATTACATTTTGTTTCTTCTTTGAGCGTTTATCCCTCTTAATTTTGTTAAAAAGTGACGTATTTTCCAATGCATTCTCAGACCGCTCTTTCAGCATTTCACCTAATTTCAACATTCTCTCTCTCAAACCGCTCTTTCAACATTTTCACTTCATTCACAAATTCGATGTGAATTTCACCGTTCTTATCTCTACCAGCATTGCACCTTGCATTATGTACCGTGAAGAGGCCTCTCCGAATCCTCCACCCTTCCCGGACGAAATTACTTTGTGCTTTTTAACATCGTTTCTTCACCTCCATTGCCTTGTCTTGCCTTCCGGCCTATCTCTTTTCTATTAGGTATCCTGCCACGGTCCTTCATTTCCAGCGAACTCCGGTTTTCCGCTCCCTCCAATCAGTTCCAGAACTTGCTCCCGCATCCAAGGCTTCCTCCCGATGGCATTATGTATGCCTATGGCTTCCTTTGCAGCCTCTACTAGTCCATTTCTAATGTTCTGCCATCTTTTCACTACTGATCCCATTTCATCTTTTTCCCATATCTGTTTCCAGAGCCCGTAGGAAGACTACCCTAGGTCAAGTTTCTCTCAATTTCATTTCTTGTCATCTACATTTTCTTATTTTCTTTACTATATTGCTTCATATTATACTGAAAAAAGCGTGCCAATATTTTTTGTCATTTGCTAATATCTGTACCCGGGAGGCTTTTGCTATTCTTGACCTAATTCCTTTGTCTCTGCTTCCAAACAATTTAGGTTAGAGTCGTCAATGAAGCTTCCTTGTATATTTCTGTTAGAAGCCGTTTTTATAATGAACGGTTGAGAGTAATAATTTATAATAAGAGATGAATTATATTAACCTCTCTCCAATTAATTTAAAGTTTCTTATCTTATACTTCTCCATTGCGTTTTGTCCACCATTCTTAATTTCTCGATTTCTCAATGAACTCACAGTCATCTTTTTTTGCCCTACCTTACTCAGCTGTAATCTTTAACTTTTGCCCTAATTCCTTTACACGCAGTTAAAATTGGCGTACATGAAAATTTAAATTGTATTTAGTATTTTGATATGCTGAAAGGGACAAAAAATGCAAACATGGTTAAGTGAGGAATGAGGCAGATTTGGTCCCTCAAATCGTCAATGTGACCTTGTCGTAACGATCAATAACATTCTCTGGCATTGAAACCAGTCATGTACCAAAGAAAGAAACTCAAAATTTCGATGAATTGAACTAAGAAAACGACTGCGGGGATGACTTCATTGAGACCGATTGCTTGAGATTTCAAAAAAGTGAGTGGTATGGGGGAAATATCGGGAAGTTTATCCCATAAATCTATCGATCTCAACCGTGAACCATAATACTCACGTTACAACGCTGAAAGAAGAACCCAGAAATAGTGAAATAGGGTTTATTAAATATTAAAGCTCTCCAATTATTTCACCATGTGGAACTCAGCTACAAGAAAAAACCTATGAGACTTTCGGTTTGTCTACGAAAACAATTCAGTAACCGCATCAGACAAATCTCTTTCTGTAAACCGTAAATTCTTCATTTATTTATTGATGAATTCATGATTTCGTTTCATTTTTACCCGTCACAACTTCGAACATGCATGAAACATGTTCTATTGGCTGACGATACTTGTACCGAAAAACCTTCAACAAATTCAAAATTATATCTGTTGACGTGAAAAACATTTTTATCTTTAGTTTCCCGCAAGGGAGGCAGTTTCTAGTTCACTAGTTTTACCTATAAAAATTGGGTTCTTCCTTTTTGCCGCTACTTGGAAACGTTTTGATGGCTGATTTAGAAGAAATGTATTTCAAGACACATAACATTCGTTCAAAAAATACAATCAACTGATATCGTAATTTTGATGATAATTTATGTTTACGGACTGGGTAGGGCGTACCAGCCAACTGAAAAGTTCGTTGCTTAACTCTCTACCATTTATATAAGTAATACAGATGTGGGTAAGAAGGTCTCAGCCTTTTTAGAATTAACTATTGACATTACCGACGGATCTCAATCTTTCTCGATTTTTGGAAAACCTTGGGATTCTTGCTGCCATCACTTTAAAAAACGCAGGCCTCTCCAAAAAACAAGCAAACACAGATTCAATGACCCACCGCCTTCCAGCGTCAAAGAGGCTACAATGATTATTTATCAAAAACGTTTTGAGCCATGCACCGAGAAAATTGACAGTAAATATCGCCTTCGTTCACCCCCATTCACCAGAGTGATCCAATCAAAAAGTGATTAACATTCATTTTATTGCTCCTTTATCATACACGGTTGCGAAAGTTTTCCCGAGTAATAAAATTTAGTTCTCCTTCCACAATTCCCACACCCTCGGAAAAATTCTTCCCAACTTCGCTCTGCAGATATGTGGGTCTTGAAGGATAATAAATGTCTATACAAAGCAGATCCTTTCTTATACTTTCAAAACATTTTATGGACGACTACAATTTTTGTGACTCTATTCCGGAGGCGTTTCGCTTCCACATGAGAGATTCTACGCTGGATTTTCTTGAAAGGTTTTGCGTAATAGTGGTCTCTAAATCTAATGTGAACCTTCTCGGTGATTACGTTTTCTCTCCACACTTAGGTCTGTTCTCCTTTCCTTTCTTCCTTCACCCAAAAATCTTGTGACTGAGGCTTTTTACGTCCTCCACAAATTCTCCCTGTAGCCCAACCTTCCTAACTCTCATCTCGCCCCATTCCTCTAGCCTCTCCCCTTCCATCCTATTTCCCACACCCACACTGTTGACCAACGCAAGTCAATAAATAACGCTCTGTCCGGTGATACATGTTTCCCCCTCTTCCTTCCCATCTCCCCCTTACACTGGACTCCTATAAATTGCTCCAGGATCCTAGCTCTGGTCACCTTGAAAATGGTTTTTGTTGAAGTTCAAACCCATGTCGGGAAAGAAAAGGCATTTATGGAACTTAATAAGGATATTTAATTCATAAATCTATGAATTTATTTCAGAATGCAACCTCTCACCAACATTATTTAACGTATATCTAGGTGAGGCAATAAAAGAAGTACAAGAATATGGTGTGCAAAGAGTCATAGTGAATAAATTAACATGCTCCAGTAGTAGCATAAATTCGAGAGGATCTATGACAAAACTTACAGTCGCGGGCCAAGTGCTTTGAGAATATAATATGAGCATCAAAAAGAATAGTGAAAAAGAGAAAAGTAGACAGATATCTCAATTCGAGGAGTGAAACTTAGAGTAAGTTGAACCCTTCATCTACCAGGCAGAAATATAACTTGGGATGGAAGAAGTTCGACCAACAGCAAGAGAAGAAAAGTTCAAACTAAGAAGGCAATTATGAAGAGGAGACAACTAATATGCTCAAAGAACCTGACGTCGCAAACAAGAAAGCAGTTCATCAGAATGTCCATATGAGCATAGAACTCAAAGGATCAGAAACATGGAGCACTGGAAAATTGGACCAGAAGAAAATATAAGCCTTTGGAGCATGATGCTGGAGGAGAATCATGAAGATTAAATGGACAGACTAAGTAAAGATCGAGGAAGTTTAAAGAATAGTGACAGAAGAAAAGACTACACGGTGAACTCTACGGTAAAGAGGAACTCGATAGATTGGACAAACCTAGAGGCGCAATGGATTAGTTAAAAACACAATAGAAGGGAAAATTGAATTGAATGTCCCGAAAAGTAGACAAGGCACATTAAGAACGAAGTGAAGCAGAAAAGCTAGTTGGGGATGAGGGAATTGACAATAAATAGAGAAGAAAGAGAGCTGCAATAAACCAAATTTAGGATTAATGTACTGATGGTGACGATGATTGTAAATTCATTTCATTAAATTTCGTGGTTTCGGAGCACCTGGTCAAAATGGCATTGCTCACAAATTACTCCATTTCATCTCATACTCCAATATTGTCTGATAAATTAAATGCATTTGTCATTGTCTTAATTCTCTGGGACTTTGAGCATTCAACTAGAAAACTACTTAACTTAAATAGGAGAAAATAATTATTTTCCCAATCACATAAAATCTGCATTACTTACAAAAGTTCCAACTTCATTTATTGGAAACTCTCCCTTCTCTTTCATACTTAATTTCATCTAAAATAGGTTCATCTGTTCACTCATGAACAACCTTAAGGCTTTTCCAATTACTTCATTAAATATAATTTTTCCTATAATGCTTCCCAGCTTCGAACCAAAATAGGAAAAGGAAATACGATATCAATGGCTCATATATCTTAACGAATCTTTTAATATCTGCATATAAACTAAACCGACGTACCTGTAACCGATTTCTAGAATATTTTAAAGATGCCTTTATAAATGCATAGAAATTATTGGAGCAACATGCACTGTGTACACCGAGAGAAAGCCATAAACTTCAACTATGACGCACTTGACAGTTAAAGTTAAACTATCAACAACAGAGTTTATGGCTTGTTAATAAGACTTGCTGAACAACCACCTCTCGTCATTGGTCTATCTGGTTTAAATTTTGAGTTACTAAATGGTAACTTCAGTCCCCTTATTAGTGTTTATACTTTCAAGGTCAAACCAACTTGTCCTCAATTTCACTTTGAATAATTTAATTCCGAAAAATATACGCATATTACTAAAATGTTTGGTTATCCTTTTATACTTGAAAATACAATAGATACTATTGTGCACTTTTCATTCAATTAAATGCAATCAAATTTTAATGCTTATAAAGTTCTGAACAGCATTTTGGTAACCTTTTTTGGTATTCTTGTTTAAAGCGCCACATATAAGCGCTGTTGTATGCAAAACCTCTTCAAAAAATTTCGTGAAACATAGAGTATTTCATTATTCATTATAGTGTATATTTATTATTATTGGAGTCACGAAATGTGCTTGCATGCGTGTTGGCGTTTTATCATTGGAAGTGGTTTTTTGCGAAGTCAAATATTGAATTTCCCTCTACTTCTCTAACTTTCCTTTCCTGAAAATATTTATTCATGTATTACAAGAAAAGGATAGAAGCTTTTTACGAACTGCTTTAACTCATCATTAACTTCAAGTCAAACATTTAGTGCTTGATAGAAATGTTGATGTCTTTCAGGGTTTTCTAACGGGTTTATAATTAAATGAGTGAAATCGGAACAATCCCTGTTTCCCGGTGTGCATATCTAACCTATTATACGGCTGTATCTTATCAAGGTGATAGGGAATTAAATTGAGGTGAAATGCCGATTAAAATACAGAAAGGGATTTCTAAAGTATGAGGTTAAAAATTATAATTTAACTGGACAGGTAAACGGTGCCGTTATTTGAATTAGGACTTTTAGAACTACTGCATTCCACAAATCATCTTGAATGCAAACAGTCATCTTCGAGGTCTGTTCAAAAAGTGTCGCGAATTTTGAATTTCCGCGGGTTACGTATATTTGATTTTCGAGTTTTGGTGGCGTTATGTTGGTACTTATGTCTCTCACTTAGTACGGCCATTTTGAATGCTCAGTTAATTGTTGACAGCTGTTTTGCTTAGACATGTTTTGGCATGTCTTCGAATTTTACCTGTTCCAAAAAATGGATCAATGAACCTGTATCAAATTTTGTGTGAAAAACGAAATTAAGTGTTTGTGAAAGCATTACAAATGTTGACTGTGGCATATGGAGAAGCTTCCATGGACCGAAGCAACGTTTATCGGTGGTACAAAATTTTCTCAGAGAGCCATGAAGATGTGAACGACGAAGAGCGTGCCGGACGCCCGAGAACGTCAACAACAGACGAAAACATTGATTAAGTGAAGAAAACAGTGTTGGCCAACCGTCGTATCACCGTTAGAGAAGTTGCTGAGGACCTAAACATATCGATTTGCTCGTGCTATTCCATTTTTACCAATGATTTGGGCATGACACGGGTAACCGCGAAATTTGTGCCATAAATGCTCAATTTCGACCAAAAACAGCAACGCAGTAACAATGCTAATGGACTTGCGTTTGACTCTGTCCACGACGACCCAAATTTGCTCCAGAGGTGGTGACTGGTGACGAATCATGGGTTTATGGTTATGAAACTCTCAAACTCCCAAACTCCCAATCATCCCAATTGAAGCTGCAGCACGAGCCAAGACCGAAAAAAGCGCGCCAAGTTCGGTCGAATGTGAAAGTTTTGCTTACAGTTTTCTTCGATTGCAGGGGCGTGGTGTATCATCAGTTCTTGCCACAGGGTAGAACGGTAGATAAGGAATATTACCTGCAAGTAATGCGCAATTTACACGGAGCAATCCGCCACAAACGCCCGGATTTGTGGAAGAACAAATATTGGTTTTTGCACCATGACAACGCCCCTGCTCACACATCATTACTTGTGCGCGACTTTTTGGCCTAAAACAACACCTTAATGATGCCGTAGCCACAGTATTCCCCAGATCTGGCCCCCAGTGACTTTTTCTTGTTTCCGAAACTGAAGAGGCCCATGAGAGGACGACGCTACGCTACGATTGACGAGAGAAAGACTGCATCGAAGGAGGAGCTGAACAAGATCACAAAAAATTATTTTTTAAAGTGCTTCGAGGATTGGAAAAAACATCGGCACCAGTGTATAATATCTAATGGGGATTACTTTGAAGGTGACAAAATAGATATTCATGAATAAATAAATACTTTTTGAAGGGACACAAAAGTTGTGATACTTTATGAACAAACCTTATTTCCATTTGAAATAGTGCCCTTTCATCCTACGCCAAATTTCAATGGTCATAATATTGGAATGACCAAAGTCCTCGGATTTGTATTCCGAAATTGAAAGGGCAAGCTTTATCCCAAGTTAAGAATTTCCCTGAACAACCTGGGGGTGGGAGGCAAACGAGATGTAGGTGTTGAAGGCGGGGTCTTTCAGTATATACGTATTATGAGATCGCAGTAATAAAAGACCGAAAGAAATTAAAACAAATACTCGAGTGTAGCTATACAGACAGTGCATGGATTACCCTTTCGAGGTCTGAGGCCTCACGCAGGGCACCGTTTTGTTGACATATGGGTAAAGTTGTATGTTGCAGTTGCGCTGAAACCGAGTAGCATCATATACACCCATATATGCGAAATGAGGTGCTCAATCGAAAACACTTTTTAGAAAAATTAGTGACCTTTAATCTGCAATGACTATTGACTACTAAGTGCTTGAGGGAATAATTCATAAATATTTTAAAACACTTGACACGTTATTACTGCATTTATTGAAACCCGAAACATTCCTGGAAAATCTAAAGAGATTAGTGTCGGCGGAATCACCACGTCTCCTGAAATTGCTTATTTCTACACCGTGTTTGGATCAAATTCGGGATGCTTTTCGGAACTTGCTATACTTTTCGCGTGAGCAAGAGCCAAAGATTTCCAGATTTTGAATGTCACGGCCCTTGAATTTGGGAGTTTATCATCACTTACGTTAAACGTGTACACCAATACCGGCGACACCAAATGCTAGAAAGAGATTGCTCGCCGCAATCACGATGCGTCACCCGCCACAAAACTATTAATGTCATAACGACAGGCGCTATGGAGGAATCATTCTGAAATGTAATCAAAAAAAAATAAACAATTCACTATCGAATCTGTCAACGAGATCATTTCAATTTCCGTTTCCTTCGGACCTCAGCAAAATTATTTGCTGCAAAAAATTCATAGCGCATGTAATTTTGGCGCAAAACGGTGAAAAGTATACAGCCAGCAGGCAACATACAACGTCTCATGGCACTGGGTGCACTCTTATGCCTTTTCCAATATTTTTTCCATTATTATGAGCACTCATCTCGTACACATAATTCAGTTTTTACACCAAAAGGATTGACATTTTTGTGAGCATCTAACAAAACGCATAAAACTAGCAGTATTTTCCATGAAAAAGCAAAATATTTTTTAAGTAGTATTCATTGAATATATTTTTCACCGTTTTGCTTTTCCCTAAGATTTTCGGGAGTGTTGATTAACATATAGCGTTCCTACAACAATTTCGAGGGATAAACCAACTTTTCATCGCATGTGTTTACAGATTAATATTTGAGTGGAGTTTATAATGGTCGAAACTCCAGTTTAGCGAGTGAAATAATCGTACGTACCATCCAGCTCCTGCCGTTGGGCGCTGGACGTCGGTGCTTCGTCATCAGCACCATGGACACTCGCATGTTGGTCCCTCGACAATTGGTGGAGCGACTTCGAGGTGGGCGGGTGCAGGGGTGGAGTTTGACTAGAGCCGACACCAGACACTCCACCAGCACCACTACTCCCTATGCCTGCGAAGCACAAGGATATTGACATTTGAGTTAAAGCAGGCCTTCATCATTACAAATCAAGGACATTAAATAACCATAAGCTTCGCAGCGATAAAATTCTTTTATAACAAATATCTGTATTACTTTGATAAAAAGGGTAACTTTATTTCTCTATGTAATTGACTTCATTGTAGTAACAAGTCTTCATTTCAAAGCTGCCTAGCGATCACTACGCAAAATATAATTGACCCGCCGGTTTCGAAAATTCCTCGCATACGCCTAAATTGTGGTATTTCTTACAGCAAGACAATCAAACTGAAAGAAACCAAAGGCAGTGAAGTTGCGATATCGTTACTGAACGTTCAATTTTGCTCGAGAGAAAATATTTCATCTCCTGACTCCATCTCATTATGCCATCGAAATATTTTTCCATGTGCGATGTTAAAACAATTTTTATTCTTCAGCTGACTGGAGGGTAATATTTTCTTGAGGCCCTTAAAGTCGAGGAAAAATTCATTAGTTGACAGAATGTAAACATCTCAAGATCTCCTGTATAGGCAAGAGAAAGAACACTTTTTTAGTGCAAATTAAGTACATAGTGCGGTTAAATATTCCTGAAGTAGTTTAGTAAAATTATTTCATTAGTGGCTACATAAAAATATATGAGTTTCAAATTGAACTGCATGAACAATAAAATGCTCTTTAAAAAAACCTTTCATGGATCCGTCAGGATTATGGGATTTTGGTATCAGTGACTTTTTAAACATAACAGTTTCAGGTTTAACTTTGTGGAATTCCTAAATGAAGAAACTTTGTACTTTTAAAAGTACAAAGTAAGTAAAAAACTTTGTATGTAAAAGTACAAAAGTACTTACACGTTTAATATTTCACGACCTATGGTTTCGATAGAGCACATCATCATCACCACCTGATGTGAAAACACGGTCGTGAAATATTAAATCTTTATCTGGAAGTGCAAAGTTTCATTCTTCACTCTTATCAGTGCCTTTTTGTAATTACCTAATTCATCCTTATATATAAGGTTATCATAAATCAAATATGTCTATTCATTTGATTTTTTATATTTATTGAAGGTAATTTGATGATTTTATACTAAAGCAACAGTGTCTTCAATATTAAATATTTCTTCGGAATTCAATATTTTTTGCTAGTGTTAAGAGTGATTCGGTTTGTTTTTACTTTATAGAAACTACTCATTATTCAAGAACAGTTGTATTTTCGCTCATTCGGGCAAACATTTCCTTATGGCGCAGTTACGTTCCAATTAATAAGGTAACTTGACCCCCTATAGTTTCGGTATTACACAAATACCTGTAGATCATAATAAATATTTGTGGGTCATGCAGAACACTTTGAGAAAAATGGTACTTCTTACCAATTATTACTGTCTTGTCCTTTACATAAGGTAAACGGAACAGACGAAGTTGGTTGGGAATTAAAAGAATGCAGAAACAGTAGACGGTGATTATACGAGGAAGAACGATGAGCCTCTGAAAGAAAGATTATTGTTAGGTAAAGATGGAAGAGAGAGAAAAATAACGGGTATTTCTAACTTGAATCTAAAAATGAGATAACAATTATAATGGGTTGAAGATGAATATACCTGTAGTTAACGCAAAACGTGTTCTGTCGCAGGGAATTACTTAACCGAGCCCGTGACGATGGAAATACCTATTAATCAGGAAATTTCCAAAAACTAATTGTGTTTGGTACCTATTTCAAGAATCCACAGAGAGTTATGGAGATTATTTTCAAAAATGCGATTGTAAAAACTCTATTTCAAAATTGGCAATGACCAATATTAAATACCAGACCCGAAAATCTAAACAATATATCAGAACTAGCCACCAAATGTCTTGTTTTGATAAAATAATAATGTTTTCTGAATACAGACTATTTTTTTCCTCGTAGCAGCAGTAGAATCAATTATGTTGCATCACATTAACATTATTGATAAATTTATAAATGATATCACACCTAAATTTAATTCAAATTAGTAAAATAACTCTCATTACATATTGCATTTTACATCCAAAATATGATTGGTATTTGCTTATTATCATTAAAATGCAGTCTAATCTTTAAAATTCATTCTGTATCTAAAGCATTTGTACATTTTTAATGATTATTATTAGATAAAGTATTAGCCTATCGCAGATAATTAAAATCATTTTCCATTTGAAGTGTGTCTCATAAGGGTTGGTATAATACCCCAAATACTGTTCAACAGTTCCTTAGCACTTGTTACTTGCAGCCTTCAACAACCAGATGCCTTCTAGTAAGACGGGTTTATCTATCCGGATATGATGGAGGCTCATTCTCTTGAGTGAATTATGGGCCAAGACGTTCCGTATGCTCTTTTGACTACCTCTCTTCGGCTGCAAGTATTTCCGATCAATGGCCTACTGGACGGAACCTTTTTGAGCTAACTCTCATGTTGCTGCATCCTGAATGCATTTGGTAGGAAACTGACCTTCAATGAAACATTTTTATTGAAATTAATATTAAATAGCTTTTTATGGCAAAATAAAAAGAGGGATCAAGCAATGAAAGCAGTGAGAGAATTAAAAGGGAATGGTAACATAATTGCATTTTACCACAAGGTAAGGGGACCCTTGGAAAATAAAAAAGAAAACTTCTTAAATACAGATGTACGAAGGGAAAATTATTAATTGACCCCGAGAAAGTTCACTGAGACATTGTCGCAATATTCGATATAAATGTAATATTCCGGAACGTTTCCCGATGCTTTTCATATAAACCTTGTAGATGCAGGAGATACTGTGAAGGAATGGGATACTGAAGAACCTGACACAGAGAAGAATGCGAGAAAGCGAGGCAGAGGGAGGGAAGGAATAGACATTTAGGGTTGAATTTAGGAAGGTAGAAAGCATGCGGAGCTAAACAATGAGTAATTGTAATAGTTTTAGGATTAGGTAATACGGGATAAGGATTCGCATAAATTTCTAGGTTCCACCTATGATCTACCGACCCGAGGGACTACTTCTTTCTAATAAATGTAGAGGCCCGCACACCCAAAATTCAGTGATGTCCAATGTCGGCTTCCAATATTGAAAGGAATAAATTGAACATTGATATTTGATAAAAATTAACAATACTGTTTCTTCTTGAACCTATACACACGCTTGTGTATCGAGGGGTGTTTTGGATATCTAATGTTTTTTTTAGGAATACATTAAGCTCCCAGGCTGTCCTATGACCTAAACTCATATTTGATAAGGCATCATAGAAGGTGAGAATAAGTAAAAATAAATTAATCTTCAAAAACCTATCTTAAAGTGCACTTATATGGAGGACTGATAGTATCCGAGAGGGACAAGTTTATAACATTCTTCCAATTACTGCCTAATCCTATAAGCGGCCATTCATATAAAGCATTAATAAAATGAAAGAACGTAGCCATTCTGAAAATATTCTTATCGGTTGACTTGGCTACCGAGGGAAGAGCGTGAATTCCACCGTTACGTAAGTC
The DNA here is from genome assembly GCF_022747635.1 of Hetaerina americana. Lineage (NCBI taxonomy): Eukaryota > Metazoa > Arthropoda > Insecta > Odonata > Calopterygidae > Hetaerina > Hetaerina americana. The sequence continues at coordinate 14,993,460 of NW_027286292.1, read as the reverse complement.
TTAGTTCTGAGTTCCATGTAAGCTACTCATTCACTTATCAAAACCATCATAAGAACATATCAAAATTAACTTCTACTTTGATTAATCCGCTGGCGCTGTTAAAATTCGGAAAATGTTTTGTTTTTACTGTATGTCTCGTAATGAGCGCTTTTCCCTTTTCTCGGTATGCCTATACTCAATTTTATATTCAAGAAAGTGCATTGAATATAATAAACCGAGACTAGACACTAACAGAGCAAAAGAAGTAAAGCAAGCATTCCGTGGATATGGAAAGTTTACGAAGCATGAGTGAAATTAGTGCACTAATGCAGGAAAGTGAATATAATAATTATAAGGAAGCAAGAAGGGAAAATCGGGGCACGAATGATTCGCTGAGAAGTATATCATTGATTTCTCATTCCATTCTCCTTTTTAGCAGTCTGCCAGTGCACATTCAGATTGTCCTGGTCAAATTATAACCTGCCTCTTCATAGGTATCTGGATAACTTCTAACTCCACATTCATACCTAACCGGCTTACCTTATTCTGTTAACCTCTCAGATCAATGGCCGCTTCTAGAGATATCACAATGACAGTCTTGAGAGAGAACATTCTTTGGCTTAGAAAAATCAACTAACCAAACGGAAAAATTTAGGCATTAATAATGCATTAAATTTAAAAACAAAATAAACTTTATTCGACTGCACTTATAAAAAAATAATAGGAATCCTTGTCGTTTCCTGCAAAAACATAAAGAATATCTGAGTAATCTTTGGGAAAAAATTTATGTAGGAATTCGCAATCCCAAATGCAAACACTAGTAGTACGAGTATAAAGTCATTCTTAAACGCAAAAAGTAGAATACAACGTTGTAAACTTTCATCCTTCTAGATTTTTTCAAAATATATATTAATTAAAATATCCAATTTAAGATAATATTAAAGAAATGGAACCAAGCCATTGATTACCCTTCTCATTTTTATTTGGTGATATTCATTAGAGACAATGTTCATTTTTAAGTTAAATGCTGTAAAAAAGTACTCCAACTCGCGGACTTTTATACCTCCACTAATGAACAAAACCTCCTTAGTCCGCATTTATGAGAGAAGCCTCTGGCCAGATACCCCAAAATGAGCTTTTATTCAAGGTAAATATTTTTTTAGAACTTCCTATGCAACCATGTAATGAGGTACCCCAAAATGAGAAGTTATTCAAGGTTAGTATCTTTTTTTAAAACTTCGTATTCAATCATGTAATGAGGCTCTTAAAAGTTATATAATTGAAGAAAATATCCTGCAAAAATCTTATCAAAGGTGAATTTCTCACATCACAGTAAACATAAGCCTAATGAGTCTCACTACATTCTTTTTCCAAAAAAATACTTCATTAATTTAGTATTAATGTTTAAAAAAACAGTTTTTTCTCCTGATGTATGCAGAGTAATCAATTATTCTAAGTTTTATATTTGCATAACAACTTCCTGTTGTAAACCATAGATTTAAATAGCATTGATTTAAAGGGAAACTTTTAAGAGAATTTTGATTACATCTACGCAAGAGTTTAAAGGTTAAAGCACAACAAATCTTCCCAATTTCTGACAATTCGTTTTCTTTGACTGAAGAATCCACTTTATTGAGCTCAATTTACGGATAATACGTTATCCCGTGGGCCTTAGAAGCACCAGAGCAAATATATCGATATGTATTCATTTGTGCATACTATGGAACTGGCAGTTTGTGAACATACAATGTGAGTAAATTTAATTGTAAATCGAATCTAGGTCTACATTTAAATTCATCATTAAGTTTTAAGCCTTACGCAAATTGTTAATTTGAGCCCTCTTAAAGTTATAATTTGTTGTCATTAAAAATATTTCGGTAAATGCACGAAGTCTTATCGGGTCATCCACCTGGTCAGAGGTTGTATGCAGGCCAACGTTTCGATACTCGACTTGAGTACCGTCCTCATGGCAGTTTAACTCTGAAGAAAGACTTGATGCAGCTATGAAGATGGGATATCACCAGATCTTATTTTTCCACATGCCATTTCCATTTCGTTCAGCATTATGAAATTACAAATGTCACGTCATGAGGAGGTTGGCCCTAAGTAACAGATGTTATGATTTATTAATTTTTATAATATAATTTTAATTGTTAACATCGTTTTGAGATCAACAGTGATAAACTCGAGTTTTAGATCATGATAATACTGGGCTCACCCACAATCTCAGTTTAGTACGAACTCCCTTACTCTCCAAAATCTTCAAAAATCATTGAAAAATTAATTATTGGATGACAGTATGATTGCTTGGTCAATGCCACCAATGCTTTCACTGAAAGAGTCAACAGCTGAAATAACTTTAGAACTTTGCCATTATTTTTAGGTGGTAAAAGGAATGTTCCTTTTATAGATACGGCCTCCACCATCCTCGACAGCACATTCTATCATTATAGCCTGGGTGCATTGGCTAAAATCTAAATTAGGTTAGAGAGTGCCTTTTTGGAATTACTCAAAATCAAAACATTCACGTGACTTAAAACCTAGACATTCTAATCCATAATATCGCAGCGCAACCACTCCTTTCTTGCTTGATTAGATAGTTGAAGTCTAAAAATTAAGGGAAATCACTTACGGAACATCGATTTAGGAACGTTTTCCGTTTCTCCAAATTTAGAATGACATGATAAATATCATTTGTAATACGCTCCATCATAACTGCACTCCTTTTATCTACTAATCCTGGGACCCCGTGGCTTCTCTCTCACACTAACACGGTGAGAAATGACACTTAACGAGCAATGACTGGCACATTATTGGTGAAGACTGGGGCCCATTCCAGAAAATATGCCTTAAATGGGGCGGTAACGTCTTGGAAGCACTTTTATGCCCACCAAAAAGTGTTATCTGCCCCCCACGAAACAACAATCCTCCCCGGGATTTATAGACACTGTCTGAAACATCGTTAACCTTGAAAATTATCCTTTCCGGCCTATTCGTTTCTTAATACATAACGAGTGAGTCAAAATGATGCAGCATTTTTTTTTTCTTTTCGTACCTCCGATAAATTAAAACAACCGCAGTTCCACTGCAATGTTCAATGTATGCATGAAATAATGGAAGGGAATATTATGCAGAAATTAAAGACCAAAATAAATCCTCAGTGTGAATTAATGAAGTTAAAAGCTTCTGTTAAGAACTGAAAAGAAAATTACTCGCTTTTATATAGTGGGCAAAATAAACACATTCCATCGTTGTATTAACTGACATAATCCACCTTTCCTCTAGAGTACGAGGACTATGTAAAATCCTAGTTATTACTTACTAAGGGGAGACACTGGTACTTTTACTTAAGATGGCAGTAGTTCATGGAAAAAAATATCCTTTGTAAAATGCTTGTTTTCGTCCTGCGTATACGATACGAAAATACGTACAGCCTGCGTATACGGAAAACTTAAATGAATAAAGTAATAAGCAAATGAAATCATTTAAAGGTGCATTACTTATTCATAAAATGGAGGAAATAATTAGCTGAAAAGCGAAAATACCATTTTAAAAGGAAAAAAACTCTCCAATAAAGAGTTGGCCAGTGAAAATTTAAAAAATGATAATCGGAGAGGGCTCTGAAAGAGGTGGTTCCAGATGCCAGACTGATTCACATCCACGATGTTGGCCGTCGTAAGTACAATATTCAAAAATTCAGCCAATATTCATTTAGGATTTATAGTATGCACCTCGGGCTCAGAAATATCCCTGCTGATATAACGAGTTTCTTGGCTAATGCGCGGGGTTGATTTGCATGCCGATTGGACTATATAGCCAAATGCGATTATGAAAGAGCGTATTTTAAAGTTATATGTAAAATTATGGTAAGAAGGATGGTTTCAACAGATAGAAAAATAAAACTCTCCAAAATTCTAAACCACTTTACTATTGAAATTTTCTTCGCCCTAATAACTAGAGAAGAATGAACCGCGTTGATTAAAATACTAGTAGATCTCTGTAGTCTAGTAGATTTCTGTCCCATTTTTCTGCAAGAGGTGATGTTTCTACTACTGCTTAGTTATTTCAAAGGAAAAATAAGTACTTTAATTTTGAGGAAATAGGATCATTTGGTAAAGAACATTAAACACTTCCACCAAGTGACGCCTGATATTATTTCTCATAAAGACACTTAAAGGTTAAGTCGGCGGGGTGCTAGCTCAGGGGAACTGTGGGTGAGTTCTAGGCGATGTCCGTTGGCAATTTAAGTTAATATCCAATTGGAGCGATTTTCTTCGAATAATTTCCATGATGATGTTGATAACGACAATGAGTTGACATTTTAGGCATATAACAACTGTTTCAAAGATATGCAACCTTAAGACCAATATTAATTTTTCTTCTCAAAGATATTTCACACTAAAAGTGAATAAACTGTTAATTATATACAGATTTTTCTGTTTCTTTTCCCACGCAGTTAGTTGGCGCTAAGTATCCGACCACAATATGACATTATAGGGTGTAATTACAAGTGGAAGGGAAAACTGTAGGAGAAATAATTCTCTACTTGGAATGACAAAAGGAAGCATTTCTAAAGATAAAAATAGCTCACAATTAAATTTAACTCTGCAATGTTCACAGCAAGAAAAATCCAAAAGCGTTGACAAAATATAATTTGGAATCAAAATTAAGATTTTCGAATCTGTCATATTATAAATACAAAGCACGTCTTCGTAATTGCCCGATTTTTAAAATGGTACTCCCGGTATTGAGTTACCTAGGTGATCAGAGTAAACTCGTAGAACGATGTTACCGTGATCTTAAGAATGGGAAATGAAGAGGAGTGGTTTGCTTCCGCAGTAATTCACAAAAGGTGAAATATTTCTCCATCTTAATTGGATAAAATAAATCAAATGTGTGAGGCACAGTACTCTTACACTATATGGAAGGATATACGGCTATTTTTAAGAACTTCTTTGATGCTCTGTCTTGAAATTTTGGTACAATTAATTGGCCAAATACGAACTCTATAATTAGACTGAAACTTTTCATTTATAATGCATTCGGAGTGACGCTCTCCTATTTTTGTTTAACATGTTTCTGGTCTTCATGCATCGCAAGGCGCCAGATGGGAAAGAAATCCCTTTAAAGATCACTGGCGCGTTTTATAGCAGATGGTGGACGGAGACGCAGCTTCGCGACCGCCCTGGTGGCGCCGCAATCGGAATTTTCCAGAACTTATTCCTTCAGAGGCATCTCTTCCCAAAAAATGGTTTGAAAATAGTTCGTAGAGATTTAGGATAGAAATTAAGCATAGAACCTGAAGCAAGGTTAGATCAAAGTATGAATTATACGAAACCATAAGTTTGACTTTCCACAAAAATGTGTGCTTAAATTTAAGGAATTAGCATGATAACACCATCTATGGCCGAATTCCATTGATTCCATGGCCTCTGATTTACTTTGCCTATCAAATTTGTCCCGCGATGATTTCAATATGGGATAGAAGCTACAATGAATATCGCAGGAATCATCGGCATCAAAAATATAGTATCACCTAAGGTAGCCGAAAGTACAAAACCACGCCCTTTTCACTCTGAACTCAAGTATAAATTCTAAAAAAAAGAGTCAAAAGAAATAATCGGAATAATATTAGGCTCACTCATTCAACATAATTTAAGGGGAGAAACAATACGGAGGGTAGTCGGCAAATCATATGCTCCTCATCAGAGTGGTTGCAAAGGCGTCCAACCCCAGTATGGTGAGCCTTTAAGTAGTAGTGTAACAATAAAAAAGAATATTTAGGAAGGCAGCGGGATACCACCTCAATTACCTTTCCCATAGAAACGTTGACGATAATAAGTAGACAATGAGTCTATGCAAGGACAAAACTCGGCCCACTGGGCATGAAATCATCCCCATAGAAAAAGAGGCTTTAAACATTCAAAATTCAAAAGAAATCACTGAGCAACCGAGCTGAAAGCAATTGAAAGAAAACTCAGATGAAGACAACAGCTCGCCAAAGTATTAGCATAGGGGCATGAAATTTTAGAATGATGATAAGGAAATGAAGGTAGAAAATATCAAAGAATAAGGTAATGGAGGAAAAAAGTATAGAAACGAGTGTGTTTGATTTGTTTGGTGAGAGAATGGTGGCATGAAGCGATATTGGGGATTGCCTGATTGATAGCTACAGAGTAATTGATTGCAGGATGGAAGAATGCCCACCTGGAATAGACCTAATACCGAAGGGGGTACGGAGAATTAAGATGGTCATTATTGAGCATGTACCGTAAATTATCAAATTCTATTGGTAAAGGAAAAGCAAACATGACCAATCTAGTGGACATCCAGTTTGTGATACCGACAATTAATCTCAGGGAGGAATAAGTAGGGTTTGTATGAATAATTAAATAAAACAATTGAGAAGATGCTAGGAAAGATACAACTTTTATATTTACTGGAGTTTTGACCGCAGCGGTAGGCAAATGAGATAGATATTGGAGAAATAAAGGATTATAAATTAGGAATGACCGAGGGGGGAACTAAATCGCATTCGAAAAGAAAATGGTCAGGCAAATGCTAATGTCTGCATGAAAAAACGCTATAGTAAAAGATACATATGGAAAATGAAAAGACAAACCAATAGGTACTAGTTAGATTGTATCATGGTTAGTCATGCATCTAAGAACAGTGACATCAACCCCTAAAACTTTCCTGCCGTCTGAAGATTGTAATCTTAATTTAGTAGTTATGAAATTAAATTTAAATTTTCTAAGGATTAGGCTGGGGAGAGGAGTACCAAAGTCGAATATTAAAGGTTAATAACGAGTAAAAAGGAAGGAGAAGTATGCAAAACTTAATAATTATGACTGAGGGCATAGGGGTGAAAAGGTTGTGAAAATTTGAGTGTATTTTAAAAACGGGATCGAGAGAGAACGGTACAATGGTAAATACAAGCTAATTAAAAACCCATGTATCACGACAAATATTACTTTTTAATGGATCATTGAAAAAAACAGATGCGTTAGCAGGTGAAATGGGGAAAGGATACAAGGAGAGCTAAAGACGATTTATTAACTTGCTCTAGACACTATTAGGACAAAAATATATGGTGGAAGGAACAGTGCGAGTCTATGGAGAAATTTCAGAAATGGAGGAAGTAAGAACTCAGCATGGGAAGGGACAGAATTACCAGGAGGGAGAAAGAGAAAAGTTATATCGACCATAAGAGGTAAGTATCTAAGAGTGCCAGAAGTGACTCGGGGAAGGTCAGTGAAGGGAAATTCAGGGAAAGAATGTGTAAAAGGCTTTGAGATAAAGAAATTAGGCCAGCCGGGTGAGAAATAGAAAGAGAATTTGATGTAGACCAGAATACATTGTCCAGGAATACTGCAAGGAGAGACAGAAAAAGCGCTAAGGAAGATTAAGTCTTACAAGGCAGTTGGAAAAGATAATATCCGAGCGGGGTCGCCAAACAACTGAGGGAAAAATGTAAGTGAGAATTCAGCTGACAATTATGTAAATTTTACCAGCAATAATTTTTAAAATAAAACTGTTTCTGGCGTGACTTGTTGGAAAATCTTCATATTGAAATTGAAAAATAACCAACCTGAAGATGTTATACCATAACGAAACCTTGGTCGTAAATGAAAATTTTCTATGTGGAAAAGCCATGCTGGTTTTTTTCCAATTTCAATATGAATAATTTTACAGCAAACATTAAAGACTCTAGAGTGATAGGTTTAATTTCACATGCGGGAATCTCTCCGTCTCAGCATCTGAAAACTGTTCTTTGAGACCACCCTATACTCTTGCAAAAGAGTAAATTATAAGATTCTGAGATGTGAATGCGACGATGAATGCAGAAAATAAGATAGATAGTGAAGAGGATAAACGGTGAAGTTGAATTATTTTGCCGGAAGAAGGTGGTGGTAGATATTAAAAAAATACTTGACGAAAAATAGTACAGGAAATACGGAAATATATTGATATCTTAAAGGCCGTGATAAAAAGGATAATGCTAGGTGGCATAAGGGATAATTTTAGATGGCATAAAGGTAGGTAGAAGTCGTGATAAACTAAATAGAATAAATGGAAGTAAAATAGTAGTAATTTTTCTTGATATGCAGAAGACAATAGCCATCAGAAAAAATCAATACTTTCTTTTTATAGGGTGAATACCTTAAAAAAATCCAGTGTTTCCCAACCAAATTACGTCACATATTTCGACTTAAGTATTTCTGATAATACTGTAAACTACGTGCAATAATTTAATGTTACTCGCTCTCTTTTATAGTACATTTTTCGTTCAAACTAAATTCTCCTGATATCTCCATGAACTCTTAACTAGCTATGTAACTTTCTTTCAGATGTGTTTATTCTATCAAGTATTACTATTTGCTCAGAAAATAAATTTGACACATGCGTGTCATATGTAATTTTCTTGACTCTTTCGTTACATTAAATGGAGGTAAATGAGAGAGAAGTAAGTATGGCGGTGGAATGAGTGAGTCAATGGGAGTAAACATGGCGACAGGGCAAGAGTAATTGGACGAAGCAAAGATTCTATGAACAGATTTTCTTTGGGAGAGTCAAGGGTCAGATTTGCACAGCAGAAATTGACATTTAAGGGAAATTATTTAACTAGCTAATCATAGCTATCAAATATTTACCGTTAGCATAATGATCTGTTTGAGAAGTGACATTTAAATCACATTATTAACGATCATACGATTCTGAATGCGTGTTTGAAGAAAAATAATATTTACAACCGCTGATTATCATTGAGAATCTTGAAACTTTTCTGAGGATGTGGTATTTTGAACTGCATAAATGGAAATTAACTTCCAAGTAATGCGCATTCTACGTAGGACTTGGTTGACCCAGTGAAAAGTGCGTAAACATGCGGCATAAAAGTGAAAAAAAAACTTCAAATTTTACATGCTATTCTGTAGCATTTGGTCCACGCATTGAATACGTTTCAAATACTTTCAACTGTTTGCAGAAAAATTAAACGTCAGAATGAATTTTCCCGACTCGAAGCCATTCTGAGGAGTTTTACATGTTAAATTTTCAATAGCCTTATAAGAGCTTAGCAAACACATGTATACATACTAAATTGAATAAACAGGCCCTAGAATTAAGGCCAAAGGGTCATTTATCTTTCAAAGTGATGCTCTAATTGAAAGTTCCCCTTCATCAACTTAACTTTATACCCCGTTAACCTCGAATCTAAAATTCATTGCTTGGAAATTTTATGATAATATTTAATTTTTCAGCAAGGAAAAATTAGAGTTCATTGAAGCGTGTTATTCACAATTCGTTCCTCTCGGTGGTCATATCGTTTGGATCTTCCCACCATTCAGTCCTAATTAACCCAACGTCAAGCTGCGATAAAATCCGTCACTCCGAAAGAAGTAAATGAATAAGGTCACTGAAGCTAATTTGGGAGTACCCTTGCTAAACATCTACACATAGCTAACAATATAGGCAATAAACCATTTCAAGAGGATGCTAGACAACAGGAGCCTACAGCAAGCCTAATAGCAGTATGCATGCATCACAGTAGTACCGCAGACAACTCAGCATCGAACTAATGACTACTAACCCTCTTCCAAATCTTACCACCACCCCTCTTTAATTAACATTAACCTCTATTTTGCTCACCAATATTGGCTGCAGGAAGAAGCAATTCCAGTCTAATCCACATTGCATTATTGGCTGACTACAACAAATTTGTAAAATTACTTTAATCAACACGACATTTATGTAGAAAAATGGGGATTCGTTTCTCTCGTTGACGAAAAAATAGAAGAAATGAAACTCAAAGTCACAATATTTCGAGTTTTAAATTTTTAGTTTAATTACAAATAATGAATCCGCTGAGTTCTATCTAAATAAAATGATTACAAAACCTTATACATTAGACCGCAAGCCGTACTTATGATACATGAGGTACTGTGCTGGCCCATTTCTTTTTATTCAAATTCACAGGGCCCTCCATTTGTTGTTGTTGAACGAAATGTGTTGTTAATGGCATATACACGGAGTCCATAATGAAATATAACAGGAAAAATTTGAGATTTGAACAATATACCTGTGATACCCGTACCCGTATAGCATGGTAATCATAGCACGGAAACCCTTGGTAAAATTTGACGAATCTTGAGGAGCCAGTAATACAGCAATTTGCGCATCGAGTAGAGGAATTGCATTGGTTAGCCTGATAATGTCTTTTCAATTCAGTAGTGATTTCAGAATGAAATAACAACCTTTTAAACTAGAGTATACACTTGAAATTCGATCCTCGTATCAATTTATGGTGTTGGCTCCTTGGTTTGAAGTGCAAAATAGAGTGAGTTAATTCCTCCACTTTGGTAAACCTGTCTCTTAGAAAACACCCCTTTCCGGCCTCACGTCTCTCGGCAACGGTTATTTCCAAGAGCCTTGGACTTTACGAGGGTGCGATAACGATGAAAAGAAGGAACTTAACGCCCGTAGCCCGAAACAGCACTTCAGTGCCGACCATTAAATCCCGACAGAGCTCTTCGCTCAGATTCTTATGTATTTACGCATCACATTTTCACCAGAGAATGATAGAGATGCAAAAGAATAACTGATGAAAACTTTAACCTAAAGCGTAGCTTTACATGGATTCGGCAATTGACCGTTGAGGCAAGATGATGGACGTAGGTTTAAGAATTTTGAAAATCGTGTGTGGAGAGGAATGAAAATATAAAATGGGCGAAAATGAAAACAATCAAACAAAGAAATGCAGAGGAAACACGTGACAGGGTGGTGAAAGGAAAGTGTACTAGGTAGCCGTAAATTCATGAGATACAAGGAATGTTGACGGTTGTGATAAAGGGACAAATTCTGGTCCAGAAAGGTAGATGGTGGTCATGAATAGGAATTTTGGACGGCATGATTTAAGTAAACGGTATATGGAGCTAAAAAATGGTTTATCTTTTCTGAGTGTTAATGTATTTTTTGTTATAATTGGTTATAATAGGAATTTATTGATAGTAATAATGAATAACGCAGTCCATTCATAGAAATGTAAAAATGCAGTGACTCGAAGTGTGTCATAAATTCGAAGGATATTGCTGCTTTGAATCATAAAGAAAAGAGTTCAAGGCTCTTGATTTTACGCAAAACCTCTCTTATATTCTTCCCTTCAATAGGCAAAGAACCCCCTCCTGTCGGCGGTTCCACTTGACAGACTACGAGAGTTTTTCGTAGTCTCGTTTCCACTACACAGAGGTAGTCCATGGTTCAGTTTTCAGGAAGGGCCGCATTTAGCTACTTTGATTATTTTAATTCATGATTGATCCGTTTTAACGACACTAAGACAGCGGATTTTCGTCGCTACGTCGAAGTAATTGTATGGTAAAATTTCTCTTTCCTTCCTTTAAATTTTTTCAAGAGGAAAACGATAAAGTAGATATTCGGAAACACTGTAAACGAAATTGGTAATAATTTGGCCAAGACCGATACAGCCATGTACAAGTATTCAGCTCAAATAATAGGTTACACTTAATCGCCAATTAATAAAAATAACGTAGATCTTCCTATTAATAATTGCTGAATCGATTAAGGCAGCAGTTGGAAGACACGTGTAAATATTTAGAGCCAGTAAGCATTAATTTAATGGTTCAGGCTCTACTTTGTGAAAATTCATAATCACTGAGTAAGTACATTCGTTGTTTTTGAAGGCCAAATGATAATTTTGCCTCTCTATGTCCTTTTTTTATGGTATCGGCTGGTTCAAGCGCTGACCGCAAGCAACAACTCTAGCCGGTACGTACTGTGAGAAAAAGTGTGTAAAATTGCTAAGAAGTGTTTAATTACTACTGTACTTAGTCCAACCTTGAAATATTTCACAAAAAATGGAAGTGTAAATCAAAAACTCAGTTCATTGGGTAGCATTATTGTATCGTATAGTATTATCGCCCACTAATCTCCGAAATGAAAGCGTTGTCAGTATCACGTTGGCAAATTGTTGAATCAGGAAACTTTCTTACTAAACCTTCTTAATTGAAAAAGAAAATATTGAAAAATTAAACTAAAGATTCGATTGAACTGGAATTCTTTGTTACGGCCAAGTATAATAAACTCAATTTGGAAGGTATATTTCCATATCAATGGCTCTTCTAATGACGGTTGAAGCTTTGGTGAGACTGTTGTCTTACCTCCTCCTCCAGAACCAGCCGAGGCAGTCACTGGCTGCGGAGGCCTTCGGATCACCTCTTGCCTCGGACCCGTGTACTCGTGCCATCTGTACGTGCTCCGGTATTCCGAATGTAACTGTAACAAAGAAAAGGAAATGTATTTCAATTTTTTTACAGTATGCTCTAATGAAGCGAGTTAAAGTTAATAGCTTAGTATAACGCACGCATGCTAAATTACTACTGCTGAACAACGTAGTTATTAGGTGGAATCATCAGTTCACTGTGAACAGAAATTGAGCCTAAACTCTCAACAAAATCGTCTGCTAGTAACGTGTTCCCTAAAGGAATCTTGTGAACTCCATTTTCTCTAAATATATTTGATTTCTGGGAAATTGCCCATTTATGCGGGCCATTAAGCAATTCTTAGACCTTCTTCTGTTCAACTCTTTTACATGGAATAAACTCCATAAGTTTTCTTACGAATGTGAAAAGAATCTGCCATTCTCTAAAGCTCTTGACCCTCTAAAAGCCAGAATGCATTAAATAATTCCGCATGCAGGACTGTGTGCTGCTATGGAAAAATCCAGCCAATGTTCTTTATGGTATTTCTAATTAAATGAACTTCTTATGCCACAAGTTTCTCTTAAACGGCTCGAATGGAAGCATTTTATATATTCACATATGAAAATAACTTTTTCGCTTGTAGTCTACACTTGGGTTTCTTTCCGAGGTTCTTTGTATCGATTATTCGCGAATATATTTTAAAGTAGAGGAGCCCTTATCGCTACCCACACGAGGTCTGGCGACAATCGTTGATGAAAACGAACAGCAACGCCCATTATGATCCAGGTTTTTGGCTAGCCATTTTTAAGGTCCTTATCGCAAACGCATTTCATACTACCTCGACACTATCATCAGACATCTACTTCACTTAGCTTACGGAAATTACCACAGACGGTAAAACATAGAACATATTTAACTGTGGAGATACAACTGAAAGACAATACTTTGTATCTCTATGGGACAGTAAGTTTAATGATTTCACAACCTCGCCCATCACATAATAAAAAATAAATTCGGAAATTCATTAATTTAGAAAAGCTTTTTCATTCACCGTTATGTAATGTTTAATCAAATAAGGTTTCGATTAAAATTTTGCAAGACAAATGCGTAATCATTGAAATTCAGGTATTAGTATTTCGGCTCTGGATGGCTTTTGGTATTTGATAAGGTACCTTAAAATGATCCCCGAATGTTGGAGTTTGGGACTCGAACTCGATGGATAAACTAGCAAAATAAGCATAACAACCATATTAGCAGTTAAATTCTTAATTACAAATTTCAAGCGTCTCAATTATTAATACCTTAAATTGTTCAGCAATGGATATCTCTGCGATCTCAAAACTGTATCTCGTGCAATCAAAGCAAAGTGAAAAATAGTTATTGGGCTATAGATTTCGTCCGGTGATTGAACACTCCTATTTTCAAGACTAAACACCGAAGGAGATCAAAGCCGATTTGGGTGAAGTTCATGGTATGTCTACCCCTGTGTTTGCGACTGTTGAAAATTGGGTTAATGAATTTAAGCGTGGCCGTACATCCACAAACTATAAGCATCGTTTGGGACGTCCAGTAGAAGTAACTTCCTCCGAAACGATTGACAAAATCCACGATTTGCTTTTGAGTGATCGACGAATCAAATCTTGCGAAAGCTTTGAGGTCACATGCATGTTATATGCTATGGTATTTTTAATTTGCGCGAAAAATTGGGTGTAAAAATGATCTCAAAAAGATGGGCACCGCGTTCTCCCGAAGTGGAGAATAAAAGTAATCGTATGGTCGACTTGGAGACTGTTTTGACGCAATCCGGACGAGTTTCTACGTCGATACCTAACTGTGGACGAAACATGGATACACTTTTGCACTCCACAGACAATGGAACAGCCGATGCAGGGGGCTTCAAAAGGCAACTCGGCTCCGAAAAAGGTCAAGGCGGTGTTTGGGGGAGCAGGATGGTGCGGTAGCTGACGTACAGGATTCCCACCGAGAGGGCCCGGGTTCAAATCCTGGAGAACGACGTCCAGCGAGTACGACGTCCGTCAGATGGGACCTTAAGCTGTGGACCCCTTGGCGCCTTTCGACAAGAGTAGGCTAATGCCGACGCAGGGATCCTCTCCACCCCTTCTTTCCCATCCATCTCTAATGGCGCTCATGAACTTAGCTGTTGGTCGCCTCCCATAAAAACTACTACTACGGTGCTATGGGCCCACGATTTTTTTAGGGATGCACGCGGAATCATCTGAATTGATTACTTGCGAAAAGGACAAAGGATAAATGGAGAGTATTGGGCGTCGTTTTGGTACCGGTTGAGCACAAAAAATAAACAAAAAGATAATTTGGCAGAGAAAGAAATTCTCTTCCATCAAGGCAATGCACGGGTGCACACCGCAAAGTTTCGATGGCGAAAGTTGTGGAGCTCATATTATTACATCATTCACTGTATTCTCCAGAATTTGCCCCAGTGATATTTTTTTTTATTTTCAAACTTGATGAAATGACTCGGCGGAAAACGATTGACGTCGAACGAGGTCACTGGTGATACAGATGCCTATTTTGAGGACCTTCCGAATTCCTACTTTTTGGACGGCTTAAAAAAACAGGAGAAGGGCTGGGAAAAGTGTACCGGGCTAAAATAAGATTATATTGAATAATAAAAGAAATCTGGCCAATTTAATTTAACCCAGTTTTTTCTAAGGACTTATAAACCACCCAAATACAGGTATATACTCGTGTATCATAAAAAAACTCATACGCAATTCTAAAACGGACACTATTTGTGTATTTGAGCAGAACATTGATTTTTTATTTTAAATATGTACCCATTATTAATAAATTTAATTCTGCATGCATTGTTCATAATATGATTTGAATTGTCTTTTCCGCATGAGTAGATATCTACATCATGCATTAGGTTTCGAAATTTCAGAATTTCCTAATATTATATGGAAAAACTTATTCTAAAAAAAGCCTTGAATATTTGTAATCAAATTGTTGAAGTTATTTATTTAATATCAATGTGTATCAGTATGGTACCTTCTTCATTTTCATTTATTGCCAGTTAATTTTTTTCAGGTATATGAAATCCTTAAGCTGCATGACAGTCTTTTACTGGTGAAGGAATTTTACTTCAAGTATAGGGGAGAACGGTTTATGCGGTGCATTTTTATCTCTGGAAGTTTCGTTGGGCATTGTTTTTGTATCCAAGTAAACGTTATAGCCGGAAGAGAAAATAAATGCAGAATTAAAGCACTGATAACTCTGAGAGATCGGCACAATAAAGGACTTTTGACCCTTCGTCAAAAGTTGGTCCCCGGAATCTATGTAGTTTTGGCGGTGAGCAATACGCAGGTGCAGTTATTCATGGCCTCACTTTCAGCATCAAAGACATAGCAAGAAATTTTATCTTTGCTCGTGTTTACTTTTTTTCTATTTTCTTCTCAATTAAAAAGTGAAAAAAGACTCAACTACTTCTCATATCAAGATTTACAACTTGAAATGTTCAATTATCGTACAGAAACATTATCAACTAGAGTCGCTTATCCTCTCCTTTTCCTAGCCTCTGAAGAACAAATTGAACAGACAATCAATTTGCTCGTAAGAATCATAAATTAGCAACAGCGTTCACTCCACGTCTATGTACTTATTTTTATCGGACGACGACAGTCAGCGACACCCTGAGAGATCCTCTCTAATACCATTCCCTCTACACCTACGTAAACCAGGTCATAATCTTTGGCGACTCCCCTTGGGATGTTTAAGATGCGATGCACCTACATCGCCACCGAAAATATCTATCATAGAACCTGGATTTTCGATTCACTTACCCAAAGAACCTTACCCCTAATAACCAGGTCTCCATCCCCTTTCCACTCTCCACCGAAATGACACACTGCCTAAGCGGATTTAATAGGAGTGGCTAGACTATAGGCTAAACAATGTCTATTATTCTACTTCAACAACCATGTTTCTGCGTCGTACAAAATCCATATCAAAGTTTTCAATAATTTTTCATTACATCCTTACTCCCTCCCTTACGTCCCTCATATCACCAACTCCCACCTCATTATGAAAGCTTCTTTGCCTAACCCTCTTTTTATATCGCTGGAGCTTAGAACATTTTGGTTGATTTCCAAAACAGGTGAAATTTTCTAACTGATTTCGTTTTTGCCCCCTAATTAAATATGTGAGTTAGCCTTTCTCTTCATTGAAAACCTCAAAACCTTTGTTTTCACCTTTAAACCATTAACCTTTGTTTTTTACTTTGATATTCATTCCATACTTATTGCATTGATTTCCTGATCAGTTCAGCAATAATTTTAGCCCGTTTTTACTGGCTGACTAAAGCTTGATCATTTTATAAACTAATTTATTAAGAATTTTTTCGCTGAATTTCATTCCTACACCCAGTTATTTTACATTTCTTTTACACTTCCTCCCTGTACACATAGAAAATCACAGTTGATAATGGACATCCCTGTCCCATCATCTCAACATTTTTCAACCGGAATTTCCATTTGTTACACGCACCTGAGCAGTCGGAGACATACACTGGTAGCAACTAAGTCTCCGATCTCTCCATTCTACTCATATGTTCTGCATAGGTAGTTCCGCAGGTATGCTATCTATCCTCAAGATATTAATATGATTAGTTTCCGTATTATTCAATTGCAATTCCCACAATGCACTTCCTTTTTGCAAAAAGGTGTGCCCGGACTTAAATCTCTTTCAAAGTTAAAGCTTGCTGACATATTAAACCACAAATGGTCTATTCATTAATTCCAACTCTCTGGTAATATTCTATTTTAATTGAATGTTTTCCAGACGAATCTTTAATTTCTATTATTATAAAATATCACCGCCGACTATCATTCTTTTCTTTAATTTTAAAATGCATATTTATTTTTCTTCTTACGTACTGGGAGTGCTTTAACCTTTCCCTAAAGTATACCCATTCCTAAGTAAACTCTCCATCTCCTCGCATTGAGGCTACGTACGTTTGTAATGCAACACTACGTACTTTTTTGTGCTAAATTCTGTATTTCCATTACTCCATTTCATTCTCCCATCCGTTGTCCCACTCATTTCGTCTGTAATTTTATTCTTATTTAGTCCGTCTATTATTTCCTTACCATTTCCCTATAACTCTACCCGTATCTGGGTCCTTAATCATTTTTTCCACTCACTTCTGATTCTCCCCTCTCTTCTTCCTGCTTCCCTATGAAGGAATAAATACTTTTCTAATATTTAAGTTATCTTCCAAGTACAGTTTTCATCAATAGATAATTGTTTTGGACTTTTCTTAGTTTTGTCCTAGATTTTTTGCATATTGTTCCAAGACAAGTGACTCTAAGTAATAAAATGACGGTAAGATCGTTGTATTTATTAAGATGGAATCTTTGCAGTTCACTGTAGGGCTACCTTTAGGATTCCTTCTTGGCCACCAGTCAACGGTTATTGGCAAACACAACATCGAAATATTTTTTTTTCTAATTTCTACTAAAATGTACGTTGGAATGACATTGTACCACATAATTTTCCTTTTTAAATTTATGTCATAGTTGGAATCATTAACACATATGCGTCTCGAATACACTAGTTGCGAAGCACAGAGTTAGTATCTTTTCATTCATTCAAGGTATTCAACCCGCTAAATAAAGGTTTTGGACAGGCTCCAAAAACTATTATATTCCAACTACCACGACAACTTTTTTTTGTTCGTCCTTTATTTTTCCCTCGAAATATCCACAGAACTTTTCTCTGCCTTCGAGCTCTCTGAAAAGTCTATTCTTTCAATTCCTCCACCTCGTATACCAAACATTCTCCCTCTTATTTCCGCCTTCCACATCCCACTTCCTTTCATTACTTCCTCCTTTTAATTTTTAGTCCTTTTCAGATCCAACCACCAACTTTTTCTTTGCCCACCATAATTAAAACTTCGCCGCTAATCCTCCTCTACATCCTATTTCCTTGATTCATTAACATACCATATATTAGAATCGTAAAATCTGTACTCATCCTCTTGTCTCAATGACTAGGTTTCAAATCCAGAAAGCGCTACGCTACATGTGAGAGCTTTGCTAATATATTCTTTGTGTTTTTATCTAGGATACCTTTCATCAATTGTCTTGATCCTATAACTGCTTGTTTTACCAACGCAAAATTTTATCCTAATATTCCCAAACTATGCCCACATCCTAATGAGCCCTCCGGGGTAATTTTTTTATGTCTCACGGGCTTAATATCGACCACTACAATTATTCAACGGCCGCTATCCCCTCTTACCTTCTTTTTCCTTCACCCAGCGTACATTAACTCTTTACATAAACCCTCCACATCCCTCCCCCATACTCCTCTTCGTTCTTCCCCGAGAACGGCATTCGAGGACGTCAAACATTCATGACTATGCTTACTTTGTGTCTCTACGTTTAGATAGCTTTTGAACTGGCCTACGAATATAACAATATATATATATATATATATATATATATATATATATATATATATATATATATATATATATATATATAATTTATATATAATATATGTGTGTGTATGTGGGTCGCGGTAGTCCAGGGGGGCTGCTGACCGGAGGATCCCGGGTTCGATTCCCGGGCACGGCACTCTGGGCACCTGTAGCCCACCCAAGCTATGTGATTTTTCGGGTACCAGGTCTTCCTGGGAAACCATTACCGGCACAGGGAAAGGAACTGGCCCCCCCTACCCTGATGTGTGAATTTCACACGCCGTCGGGGTACCTACCAAACCGACCTTCGGGTTGATTACTGTGTTTATGGTTTTATGGTTTATATATATATATATATATATATATATATATATATATATATATATATATATATATATATATGTATATATATATACATATATAATGTATATGAAGTTAGTACTAGTGAACAGAGACAAAACATTACAAACATAAAAAAGAAAAGAAACTCACACGTTTTCAAATTTTCGGTGGTACAAGCCACCTTTCTCAAGGAAAAGAAGGAAGGAACTCTACTGAGTTCTTCCCTCATCCTGAGAAAGGTGGCTGGTACCACCGAAAATTCGAAAACGTGTGAGTGTCTTTTCTTTTTTTTGTGTTTCTGTGTTTTTGTCTTTGTTCGCTGGTGCTAACTTCATATACATTATTATTCACATTCGTGAGATTTTCACAAAGGTTCAATGTACTCTTTATATACCTGTACACGCGTGAACTAAATACACATGGAGATGCATAAAAAACACTGGATGACTTAAATTTGGCCCGATAGGGCGCAATAGTCTTCACATACTGACGAAGGTGGTTGGGACCACCGAAATATTAAGTCATCAATCAATTTTTATGCCTATATTTTTTTGTATTTTGTTTACTTATGACACCAAAATGGTGAAGTTTCTTCAAACTTATATCATCCAAAGGTTACTGAAGAAGTTTGGAACCGTATGCATAAATGGTTTTTTAAGTAGCGATGTTATTAAATGAGCGTTGCATTTGTAATGGGAGAAGATGATGGGCAATATAGAAAACTATTGTAGCAGAGATCTTAACCTGGTAATATACATACATTTAAAATATTAAGGTTGTGGTGCTAATGAAGGTCGTATTGGAATAGAGTGCCTCAGAGGAAAAGAATTTGTTTTTTAAATACAAGAAGATTCTTGAAAAGATTTCTGTCCGGGTTTATAGATCTAATCGCATCCAAAACCTTTAACTCAATTGGCGGAACTACACACAATGTTTGTATTAAAGGTATAGGTAACAATGACGTGTGCGTGAAGTCCTGAATTCAGACTGTCGGTTGAGTGAGCGCATGATTGCAGAGCGTATTGGTATTGATAAGATGACATTGCACACCATTATCACTAAAAATTCGGCGATGTGAAAGATCTGTGCTAAACTCGTCCCAAAGGTCTTGCCGTTTGACCCAGAGCATAGTCGAGTGTCTGCTTGCGAAGACCTCCTGCAACGGCATCGTAGCGATTCCCCAATCCCCTCATATTACCTACTTGGTACTAGCAGACTCTTTCATATTCCCAAAGGTGAAATCCTCCGTCAAAGGACACCACCATGGGACCCAAAGTGCCGTCAAATAAGCTTGCATACGTGCACTTCAGGACCTTCCGGAATCCGCCTACCAGGGAGCCTTCGAGTCGTGAAAAAGCCGCTGGTAAAAGTTTGTCGACCCTTAAGGGATGTTCTTCGAAGAATTTTGAAGCATTGTGGCAACATCTGAAATAAATCTGTTTTTTCCGAAACTTTTCCAGATACTTTTTATACAAACTGTGCAGCTCAATCAAATGGCTATAGTAACTCACAGCCGACATAATTCTGACCTTTTAGATATGGATGGTTTTGGATGCTGGTACACTAAATTGAGTTTCGATCACAAACACCAAAGAACTTTAATCTCGCTTATCATATCATCTTATAACTCTTGCGCCTTAAAATTGACTTAATTGCAACAGAGAATTATTATTGTGATTTATTTATAGTTTTTTTCCAATTTTATCATCTTAAATTTACAGGAGAAAATTTAGAAGTCTTCTGAAAACATGTTTATTGCAATTGTACGTGAGGCCGAATTTGTCATGTTTGAAACATGTTTCATCAGAGGAGGTATGCATAAAAGTTTGTGTAAACAAAACGTTGGGGGAGAAAGTACTTTCTGGGCTCTTATTCTAAAACCAAGGGATACGAATAAGTGATGAACATTAAGAGGAGGAATGTGACGGCGGAATACGGTATGAAGCTCATTTAATTGTGAATTTGGTTGTGCATATCAATTCTCTTGGTTGTTCCTAGCCATCAATATAAAATCTGAATTAGGAAGCCATTCATCTCTCTCGGCCCTGTTTAAAAAGTGAATACATTTCCCTTCATAGTTCGCAGCATTTGTAACTTCCGTATTTTTTTATTCTCTGAAGCGTTTGTTGAAGAAGCGATTGGCTTTTATTCTTGTATTTATAATATATAGAGTTTTTGTGGCAATTGTATGATTATTTACTCGTATATAGTGATTAATTTGATGTCATTTTATTCGTTTTTGGACGTGCTTCTAGATAAAGACACTGTCATCGTTGAGACTGTCTCTGTGAACCCATCTTCGGGTCTTTGATGCTGGCACAGCTCCCTTAGCTCCTTCTAGGTAAGAAGACAACAAGGGGCCACTGATCCTCGCCGAGAAAGTCTTTACTTTTATCCACAACGAACTGTTGATTTTAAATAAATCCGCTTTTGAAGGTATCTGGGCTAGATATTTTAGCATCCAGCCCCCGTTCTTTAGGGGAGGAAAACTATCACAAACCGTTACCAGTGAATTGACCACGGAATTGTGTGTTATTGACGTCCCACATATTGGAAATTTTCAAATAATAAAATACTACTAATGACGAAATTTCCCCCTACTTCACTGCGCCGGCTGTTGAAAAATAGATTGATCACTGACCATTGATCAAGCTTGTTCCCTGCAAAACGTTGGTTCCTCCTGCCAAGAAGAGTCTATTCACCGCCACTTTAGTTGTGTTGCAGGAGAGTCATCCGGGGAAATAGGATACATCAATCAGGTTCCTCAGCTAAGGGTCAGGAAATTTATTGATGTCTTTTCTAATTGGAGAATACAGGAGAGAGGCACCACGGCGAATGGCCCAATGTGGCCGGGTCTCGAAAGCTTAGTTTTCCCTTGTCTTTATTTATTCAATGCCGCCTTTAATTTATTTAACGAGCCACACCACACACCCCCTCAACTGCTTTTCTCATCCAAATTGCTCAAATCGTCCAAATAAAAAATGCATTCAACTTTAAAAATTAATATTATTTACAAACTAAAGGCACCGCAATGGGTACGCGTATGCCTCCTGCATCCGCTCATGAAACAATGGGCTAAATCAAGCACACCTGTCTCCAACATCAAATCCTCAAGCCACTCTTCTGGGCCTGCTATATTGAAGGCATTTTCCTCCTTGGGTCCCATAGGTGCGAAACTTTATCCTCCTTCATTTTCTCCCTCAGCTCCTCTTTTTCACTTCACTTTATCTATATCTAACCAACCATTACTTTCCTCGATATCATGCCCTTAAAAATATTTGGGTTTATAATAAAACACCTTAGTCCAGATTTAACCAACCAATCCCCAACAGTACAAATCTCTCATGAAACATGGTTACCCAGAAAATCTAGTGACCAACCTTCCTCCAAAACAGTCCACGTTACAAAAAAACGCCGTAATCTAATCAACACATCCTTTCTCGTAACTCACGAAGTCAGAAATATGATAAGCAAATTGTAGGCAATTATGTAAAACAATCTGTCAACATCACCTGCATTCCCACATTGTCCCCTGTCTCCTTTAAACGTCGTCAAATTTGCGCGACAACTTCAAATCGATAAGGCCACCTACGAGCCCCCCAAATGCTGCAACCTATTCAACCCACTACCACCCTCATTCCAAAATCCAAACACAAACATTACTTATTCGCCTTAAAAAACATTATCTACCCCTCCTGTAACTTCTGTCCTGAATTCTATGGGGGTGAAAGCACTATTACTGTTTCACTACGAATGAACAACCACCGTTGCTCTGCCTAATTCTCCAGCCTTCTTGAATTACTTCAACCCTCCTAACAATACTTCCCGCGATCAATCCTATGACATTTACTTCACTGTTTTGGTGATTGAAACCGTACCCGAATCCGCAAGCAGTATATCCGAGAGAACACGCGAGATGGTCCACATATGGGCGCTAATAACTTCCAAACCTAATGTGCTTAACACCTTCCACTGATACTATCCGATAGCCGTCATTGCCCCTCGTCTCCTTGTCCCTTACCATTCGTCCATCCCTTTCTTCCTCCCTAACACACCACCGTTTCACAGTGGCAAAGGAAGGGGCTACATTCCTAAAAGTGGAAGTTGGTTGATCGATGCATTCCTAAGTTGATAATCCACGTCGAAAGTCGTAAAAAATCATCGCACGAAAACGTTCACGAGTTAACTCCATTTATTCGCTGAGACAAAATTTTCGAGTCACTGCAAACAACACCATTTTTAATCAAACACCAAAAGATTCTGAAGAGAGCAATCGCTAAAAGGGTCAAACTTTCAGATGGAAACGTCTGATGGCGCCTAAAGCACTTGGTGTTGTCAAGGCTCAAAATATAAATAGTAACCCTCGTATTCGTATTCTTGGGAATGATAATTGAGGTCGTTTCCCGTTGCCATCCTCCTATCATCATCCTCCTGTATATTATATATATATATATATATATATATATATATATATATATATATATATATATATATATATATATATATATATATATATATATATATATACATTCAAACACGAAATCCCGCCAAACGGCGAATAAATACTCATTTATATAGAAACAGATATAAGGAAAAGGGATAGGAACACACAAAGGACGAACACAATAAAGGTGGGGAAGGCGGAAATCGTCGTTTATGTGTGTTCCTATCCCTTTTCCTTATATCTGTTTCTATATAAATGAGTATATATATATATATATATATATATATATATATATATATATATATATATGTATATATATATATGTGTGTATATATATATATGTATATAGGGTTCGTCCGGAAAATAAGTGTACTGAGCTCAGGAAAAAACATTTATTACACTTTTACATATCTTAAGCTAATATTCCTCAAAATAGGACCCTTGTGAGTCGATACACTTGTTCCAGCGGCGTTCCCATTCCTGGAACGCTCCTGCGAAGGCATCATCGGGAGCCTCTCGAAGACACGTCGTCACGGCCTCTTTGACGGCGTCCAAAGTCCCGTATCGCGTTCCTTTCAAACTCCTCTTTATCTTCGGGAACAGAAAGAAGTCCGGTGGTGGCAAGTCCGGGCTGTAGGGCGGGTGCGGCAGCGTTGCCACGCCGTGCTTGGCCAAGAAGTCCGACACGACAAGCGCGGTGTGAGACGGCGCATTGTCGTGATGCAGCCGCCAGATGTTTTTAATCGCTGGCCGGACGCGGGCGACTCGTTTTCGAAGATTACACTGCTCTGCTATCATCCGAACACTAAGACGACGATCAGTGTTCAGTACATCGCGAACTTTTCGCACACTTTCGTCGGTGAGTGTCGTTGATGGGCGTCCAGGCCGTGGTTCGTCGTCGACCTCTTCTCTGCCCTCCACGAACATCTTGTGCAACCGAAAGATCATGTTTCTGGACATGGCTGACTCCCCGTAAGCCTGGTTAATCATACCGACAGTTTCGGTAGACGATTTCCCAAGCTTTACCGCAAATTTGATGGAATAACGCTGCTCCAAAAACTTCGGCATCGCGTTCCGTGACGTGGGTCGAGCGTGGAGGTTCGCGTTAACAGAGCTCCTCACTACACCACAGCTTAGAGCCGACTGCCTTTTTCAGCGTCGCTTGCCAACATACCCCCCTCCAATCGCAGCCCGTCAGAGCGGTGCTGGGCGCGCCTGAAGCGGCGGGAAAAAATCAGTACACTTATTTTCCGGACGAACCCTGTATATATATATATATATATATATATATATATATATATATATATATATATATATATATATATGTAAGTATAATATAAATAAGTAAATAAATAAATGTATATAAATATATATATATTTATTTATTTACTTATTTATTTATTTATATTTATTTATTTATTCATATATATATATATATATATACATGTAAGAAACCGCGGAATTGTGGTAAAAAAACTCGTAGGTGTGTAATTAGCACACTCTTTAAGAAAGACGCTGAAGGACAACAGATGATCAAGTTCCTCCCAACGACGAATTTTTTAGGTTCTCTTCACATCGCATTGAAAGTAGGGATAGAAAATGCTTGCGATGCTTTTCAACGGGGAAGATTAAACGGGGGCCTTATACATGGAACGTCAGCACACTAGCGACGACACCAGCACAACGACTAAATTTTTCGTATTGAGCTATCAGCTCAACCCCTGTACTGAATGAATCACTAAAAGCTGGTCGTCTGACTTATTTTAATCAATTCCATCACCACCTGTCCTCACCCCTGACTCAGCCTCTTCACACTAATCATGCAAGCATTTCCCTCTCGCACGCAACATGGTCACAGATTTCCGGAAACCTTGACTCACAGGTCTGACGGTCAATGGCCAATCGATTCTCATTGCACAGGATAGTGAGATGAGCTCGGAGTAGACATTGCGTCAATGAAAGAAATGTGGCATTAGGATCCCAGTTTGTAGTCATTTTCGTAAGGCATTACGGTGCAGTTGAAATGCTCCCCACGGGCTAGTGGATGAGGGAAGAGTAATTACCACTCCAGAGATTTCTTCCCTTTGAGTAGAAAACGATGGCCTCTAATTCCAGTGTGTTGAATATGTTGATAAATATCCAAAGTTACTTATTAATGTATTTAAAGAATAGCTCCTTTTTAAAGAAATAAATATCTTAATTTAAAAAGTATTCTAAATATGGTCACTCGAGCAAGTATAATTTTAACGTTTTCATTACAAATTCCCATACCTTTACCTTATGAATTATGCTAACATGTGTAAGGAGAAAGAAAGCATAATTGTTGTACTAAGTTTAGTTCACGTGGATATTAGCTTCAAAAGGGCATGAACCTTTCGTACGGAGACGTTGAAAATGTAGGCATTTTATTGATGCGGTAGACAAGGGCGGCCTTAAAAAAAGGAGGAAACACCCTCCTTGGAAAGATAGCTAAACTTAAGAATGAAATAAAGTGGCACTTCATTTACATGTAGCTAGACCAGTTTCACTACACGGAACAAGTTTAATTTCAAATTACGTCATGCTCTCTTAGAATTTTGGGAAACAATAAAAGCTCTCCGTCTTGGGAAAACTTTTCTGTTGATAATGTGACATGTGGGATCCCCGAAAATGACATCTCTTAAATCCAACCTTTGGTGGATATTTCTGGTGTAATTCGTATTCATGGGTAGAAGCATTCTTAGCGTAGACTCTTCTTCTTATCATCAACCCCTTCCCCTTACTGCTACCGGTGATTCAGCTACCTAAAGAATGAAATTTTTGCACTTTAACGAGCATATTTGTCACTGACTCAGTCTATAGTTGCCATTAATGCTTCGGCTATCCGATATTTTCTTCAAATTCCTTCGTTTATCATCTTTTTATTTTGAATTAATATTTATACATACTTTTTCCCATGCAGGGTTGCTATTTACCTTACGAGGTTTTCTTTCATCTCTGCAGGTTCATATGAGATCTCGAAAACCACAGCGTTTAATTTTTCCTACCTTTACCCACCGATCGCTTTTATCCTTTCCTTCAACTTACCAATTACTACCTTGATAATTGTCACAGTTCAATGGCAATAATGACCTTCCTTGTCATAATAGTCTATGTTTTAGCTTCATATTCTCTCCCAATGCATTTAAACATTGATATCTGCTCTACATGTACACACAGAGTGTTTGTCAACTATTTCTCATGCAATTCATTCCATTCTCCCTCATAACAGTATTTACACACACTGTTTACACAGGAGAGGATAGTTCATTCCGCACGGTTGTATACATTTCTGCAAATCCAAGAACGTAATAAAGGTTTTTTTGGCTTTTTTTGCTCTTATCTACAAATTTTGAGAGCAAAAAATAAGTTCTCCTTTTCCTCGGGCTATTCTCAAAGTAAACTTATCTCTTTCATTTTCCTCTGCTGGTATTTCTTCCTTTTTGTAGATCATTATATTAATTTTCCTGAAAGCATGGAAAGTTGTTCGTTGACGCGCCAGTTGTTTAGAAGTTTGGGCATTAATTTTCCTTTTTATTTCTCCGCACGGGGATGACTACAAACGTCTAAAAGAGCGTCAGTCCTTCTTCTTTTAGAGAGACGACACATATTTCATATATTACCTTGTACAGTTGTGCGACGGTATTATTTCCCAAGATATTTTACTCTGATTTTATTCGTGAAATTCTGGTTACCTTATAAGGGCTCACAAACTTTACTACAGCATTAAACATAGCTCTAAGAACGGGGTCTCCTTTCTTATGATTTACCTTACACATTTTTCTTCTATTATCCTGAAATTCATATTATTTCAATCATACATTTTAACTAGCTTGAATAGTTTTAATAGAGATACAAAAGAAAATACATATGCAGTCCGCTTGACAAAATGGTAGCGATGATATCTTTCTTTCATTTATAAGATGTAAGCTACTCTTCTCACCCTTTTACAGTTTAAAGAAGAATTAGGCTAGATTACAAATGCCACAACACTAAACTGAATACCGGCTTCCGTCAACTTACTCGGCCATAGCCTAATTTCACTTATTTTAATTGAACGAGAACAGACAGCAGAAAATCAAAATAGTGAATTTGCAGAAATAATCCTGTCCCAATAGGGTGCCTTCAGACTAAAGGTAGGGTTCTTTTTCGTTTTTTTGTTTATTTACAATCTTTCGTATATTTTATTATTAATTTATAATCAACCAAGTGTCTTCATTCGTATTTTTATCATTACCACAAATGTTGTATTATTTATTACCACATATTATTCGCATTTTTATTATTGCCATAGACGCAGTTGTGAAACGGTGTCATTTGCCAAGATTTTCTGGATACTCCTATAATTCCGTAGAATGTAGTTATCCTGTGCAAGTACTCACGTACGTACCTATAAACGACAAATTCTCCTTAACTGTCATCAAACATATATCTTCGTGGCTAATAAGATAAAAATCAACATTTTTCTAAATTCACCAGCTGGATATGTGATAATACTTCAGTTAAAATTAAATTTAAAAACTTTATTTTAATAAGAAATCCTAATCTTAGCATCGGTACATTTATGACTAAAGGGTAAATGTTAAAATCTCAAAGTTGTCGGGAAGGAATAGTAAACCATTTCAACAAATCTATAGTGAACAATAGCAGAAAATTTAGGGTCATACAATGCAAGATTTTCTAGTCTACATTTGTATATCACGTGAAATTGTGCCAGCTAAAAAATTAAAAACATAGTTAATCATATTTGGGTCGGCTGATTCATAAATAAATATTTAAAATGAGCTTCAAATAACATAAATGCACGAGCTAGTCAGACATGAGGTCTGTAGAATCAACGCAATGTACGAATACATAAGTAGTTGAGTATACCTACATGTACCACACGAACAAACTGCTAGAAGGTAATCACAATGAAACAAAAACAGCGCATTTAAAAATTCACTCTAATATAAAAAAGCAGTGATGTATAAAAACTTTATTAAATGTTATTACATAGTACTTGACTGCCTACATTTTTATACATGAATCTATTTTGTAAATATTTTTGGGGAGATGACTAAAAATGAGGTTATTGTAAAATAACTAATTAGGAGAAACGGAAAAAGAGTTGTGGTTGCGAGGTCAACTTCAACATTTATGCAATAACATATCCTTGGTCAGAAACTATTTCTTTAATTGTATTTTTCATAATGTCTCGAAATAACCCCTTCAACTTTTATCTTTAATAATAAATTCATAAATTCGTAAAAATATTAACCAATGCAGTTGTCCTTTAGCTAGTGCCCCACTGTTCTTGAAACTGAGTCCCCTCTTACCCAAGTTTAAACTGATTTTCTTCACGCATGCTCAAAATATTTCCTTTCTCAGCATTAATTATTCTTAACTTCTTTCATTGTAAATTCATAAAAACAGGGCCTTAAGTCTTGACTTTGTTTACTTTATTCCCGATTCCCCTCGGGATAGAGCTTTCACTGTTCCCCTCGCGCATGTTTTCACTGATATAGTACTTTATTTTCTGCTTCTTAAGTTCTCAATTCATATTTAATTTCATGTTTTTCCAAACAAATGTGTCCCTATGACCCTCTATTCTCCATTGGAATGCCGCCCTAGTTCCTCTCCTTCAAATTTTGCTGGTTAATATCTGTGCTTCATCGTTTTACTGAACTTTATACATTTAAGTTATCCTTCATAAGCACAGAATTGTAATCTAGTTTCCCCTTGTATTTTTTGCAATCTTTGACTTAATTCGTACAATTTGATATTATCTAATGCTCCAAGGCATCGATCAGATGAAACTAAATCCTGGAGTTACTGAAGAAGTCACTGCAACAACTAATTCGTCCTTTTCTCCAGACTCTTATTTAATACCTTTCTCTTCTTTTTTCCAAGCTTATATTTTCCGTACTATTTTTCTTCTTACTCTTCTCCATTTATTGCATTTCACTTTCCCTAAATAGATGCTTTTCCCTCTCCTTTCACACCATTTTTTTTAATTTCTCAATTCCATGTTAAGCAACTAAAACCTTATCATAATTCGAGGCTCTTGCAGGCCTGTAAACTCGTGCCACTACGCATGGGTTTGTTCCTGACTTCGCCATAACGATTCTTGCATTGCATTTCATTGTTGTTAGCTTACCTATCTAATTAGAGTACTCTACCAAAACATTATGCTCACTTGTGTTCTTCACTTTCCACCAGAGATTTTTAACGTATATTCCCGTCATTTCATTCCACTCGGGCAGACTGGAAGTATTTTTAACATATGATGTGGAAAATTTCAAGTGTTAAGGGCCCAAACATTTGACTCGTGTAATCTGTTCAATGCTTTCACACCATAGACCGGAAGAGGTTGAACCCGGGAACTTTACTCAACATCTCGGACGTGTCATCACATCACTTAGCAAATCAATAAAATGAAATACAAGAGAGCTGCTAAAATATCGCACCTCAAGCTAAATATTTAATGGTTTCCGTTGCCTTGCATACTAAATCCACGAAGTGTTAAAACATATCAAGCTATTGTTATCATTCTTTTGGTGATATAACCATTGCTCTCCAGACTACAGTGGTACCTTACCTAAGAAAAAATGAACAACCCCTCCACTTTGGATAGACATAGAAGTAATGGTTGATAACATCCACTAGTGAAACCATGATGGAGCGATCAAGGTTTCAAAACATCAACGCCAAGGCCGTTTAGCCTTTGGCCCTTCTGGCTATTGACGCTTATTTGACCACATCCGCCGACTGCGCAGTTACCGAATCCCCCGAGCGGCTTTGGTCATTGCGCAGTCAACTTCTGTACTGGGGCCAAACCTCCGTAATCCGATGTACGCACTCGATGTCTCAATCACTGCATGAATTCGTGTACTTATAAATTGTTGTAAAAATATATTTCTCCATTAGCAGTTAAAATATTGTTGTAAAATATTTTCCCCTTAACTTACCATTTGTAAATGTAATTAACTATTTTTACGTTATTTAATTTGAAAAATTCACTTCCGACCAGAAAAAAATTATTTTTTAGGAAGCAAAAATACTCTACTTTATACTAAAATAGCCACGAAAAGGGATCGAAGTTAACTAAACTATTCTGTTAATTGAATGTATCCAAAGTTCACATTTCATTCATATAACAATAATATTTAGCACCATAGATAAAGTCACATAGAATTATTGGATAGGCGGTAAACTTCCAAGAGCATGCACGCCTCTTCGATGTAGGAGGGTGATGTTAATTAGTTCACAAGTAAAACACAAATGGGGAAAGCCGAGTATCCACCACAAAAACCACATGGTAACCATAAAATACGACCACTTATATCACAGAGTTACACTAGAAAAAAGAGGAAAGGTTCTTCACCATACAGATAAAAAGTTGTATTTTAAACAGCATTTACTCCATAAGGCACAACGAACAGAAATAAATGTTGCTATTGGCGGCAATACATTTCAAAACACACATTAATAAGAAACGAAAACTTTTCACGTATCTAAATTAAATTGTAATAATAAATTACATAACTTAGAAGATTGTTTCATGCCAATGATAACTAAAAGCTTCTAAGTTTACTTCACACATGAAGTAGTTTTTGTTCTCGGTCATATTCATTATTCTCATGATATTTTTTGGGAAATAAAGAATAATAAATTTTAAAGTTGCGTTATTTAATAGACGCGTGTTTTGAAGAATTTTAAATGCATTTTAACGCTGCGTTTTAGGTTCCTTCAATATTTTTAGTCTTACCCGCTCAACAACGTTCGCTCAAGTACTTCACTAACGGCAAAGGTACTCACTGAAACGCTCAACTCCTACGACTACGCTTAAAGTAGTGCTTTCCTTGTCAAGATGCAAACCTTCATTCCCAAAACTCGATTCCAATATTGATGGAACTTTCCAACAGCTTCAAAATTCAGGAGAGAGATGATCAACTCAACTCTGAACTCTCCTCACTGCGATGTTTACATAGATTATATATTTCAGAGGTTGCCTGACAAATTTTAAATCCGGGTCAAATATAAACGCGAATTTATAGAGTGGTGATGTCATCAGAAATGCGTAATTAAACAAGTGTCAAGCCGATTTAACCTCAGAGATTTGGTTAAAATCCCTCACCATGTTTAAAAGCAACAGATAAACTAAAAATAAAAATGTGAGAAAAAGCAACGATTGCGGGCATATTAAGTTTAAGCCATGGAGCCAAAATAATGCATTCCCTTCGAGGGGCTACGTAAATCAATCATTGTGAAGTCTATTCGCTGTCGCGGCATAATTTCACATTCACCCACATTTTCGCAATTTTGCTTCAGACTGCCGCAATGTCAATTGAAATGCCCTGGAGACCACAGATACCTATAGGAGCTGAATACTTAGTCGGCCATTAGTACCGTTTTGAAGAAGTTTTAAAAGGGCAAGGTAACCAATGAAAGACCACGAAACATCATACAAACACGCTTCTTGGTATTGGAGGAAAATCGAGGGTTAAATTAGTAAATATTATCAGTGCTAAAATATCTGCACAATACCAGATTGGCGCTTACTTTATTATTCAAACTTGAACCGCATTTACTATATAACTCTCGCTTTAAACTGCTGCAAAATCCTTCAGATTTCCAGTGCAAGATAATTTGTTACCAGAATTCCTTACGCTCCTTTGTCCTACAGCAGGTATTTGATGAAAAGCCTCCTTTCTATTCACTACCAACTGAACAATCGATAACTATATAATACAAGTACTGTGGTTTATGTTAATTAATAATGTA
This sequence comes from Hetaerina americana, assembly GCF_022747635.1. Lineage (NCBI taxonomy): Eukaryota > Metazoa > Arthropoda > Insecta > Odonata > Calopterygidae > Hetaerina > Hetaerina americana. Next base: position 14,961,236 of record NW_027286292.1, on the reverse strand, counting down.
AGAACTGAACTGGAGCAATTAGTCAATCGTGGTGAGACAAAGTGATGACAACACTATTTGTTATGTTTTCTTCCACCAACGAGATTGGAATTTACTGACACAACATTCAAAGTTAAGAGGAACTTAACTCGGAATTAGTTAATCGATTGTCAATCATGGTTATTCTTTAAGTTTTTATACTAAAAAAAGCCAGAATCTTACGAAATTCAAGGCAGAGAAAGCAAATGGCCAGACAGCTAATATAAATTCAGTCAATAAATATTTGCACCCGCCTGAAATCACTCGGGTCGATTCATGCAAGTTTCTGCGTTTGTTATTCTCTCTCGATCCAATTTATCTTTGGGAAATAAATTGTAAGGGAATAAGTGTCTTATAAGATTGTAGCACACATTGGGTTAGTATATTCCTTTGCCTTTCACATTCGCCAGCCTTCCTCCAGCACGAGGTTAAGTAATTGCCTTGGCGATCCATTTCTAATAATTATTCCGACTAGTTGTTATCGGATTAAAGTATTTCCTACGACTGCATGCAAAGCGCTACGGTTCTGTCACCAAGTATGCAGAGCATCCAATTAGCAGATATTAGGACGAAAAACAAAGCTTTATCTTATCTGACATTCATAGTTTACCCACCGAAAGTTATTACAATTTTATGCACCGTTTAATCTGAACCAGTGAAAATAAACTTCCATGGAAGCCTTGATCAACATCTCTAAAAAATTCATCACGCACATGTTATACGGTGCTCTTTAATTCATTGGCGGGAGATGGAACATTGCACAAAATTCAAATCGTCTACTCATACAGTCATGAATGAGAATACATGAGATATAATCCTATGATGCCTCCATTAGGCAAATAAGCCTTCACGAATGGAATTGTTATATCTTACGAGATATACATACATATATCTTACCTTGTCAAAAAGACGTAACTCAATGTAAAAAACACAACGCTAACTGTTTGCCAAAAAATTATAACATTACCGCCAATCATATACGAGAGCCTAACAAATGCAATTAGTTAACCAATTAATAATAGAAGATATAATAAAACAGTGGTTATTAGGGAAAGCGATCTAGACTTGTCCTTCGCGCTAGTAGGGGGATGCGGTAATCCAGCGATAGTTGGAATTTCAGTGAGCGAAGGACGTACGAAGAGAAAGGTTTTGGATGGATACAAGCTACCAAATAATTCCCTTGTCTCTCCTGACCAAACACAGCCCAACATCCAACTCCACAATGAACCCCTCTCCAACTTCGCATACTTCCTCCCTTCATTCCGCCCCACATCCTTATCCTATTCCTGCTCCTTCCTCATTTGCCTGACATTCTCCCCTCTATCACAGTGTTCAACTTCCCGTTGCCAATCGATATTCTTTGCAAACAATTTTTCCGTCCTTTTGGAATTTCTCCGAATAGTCCCCTCTCCTCTCCCACCAATACTAGTACCTCCTGATTTGTTTCCCTTTCTGTCCGGTTCACCTTATGCATTCTTCCCCACACCCACATTTCAAAAGCCTCCAATCTATGTTTATCATCATGCTTCAATAACCATGTTTCCGAGCCGGACATATCTACACTCCATATTAAAATTTTAACAAGCCTCTTTTTAACATCCTTACTCAATTTTCCTGCCATCAATTCTCCCATCCTGATGACAGCTTCTAATACTCTGACCATTTTGGTCCACAACACTTCCGAAATACGTAATCTTCACCACCTGCTCTAGTTTTTGGTCCCTTATTTTAAACGTTTAACATAGCTTTCTCTTTCTGGATAGCAGCAAAACCATTGTTTTATTTACATTTTTTCTCATCCCATATCTTTTGCACTGAAGTTCCAATGCGCTCAGCAAACCTTGGTTGACTGACAAACTAAAGCTTGGTCATCAACAAACCTAACTGTTTTTATGATTTCTCCACCGACATTCAGTCCTATTCCCAGTTCTTTCAATGCCTCTTTAATTATTTCATCCACATATGACTTTAACAGCTCAGGTGATAATGGACAATTCTGACTTACTCATCCTTACGCTACCCATCCGGTCTCTCCGTTCCCCAATTCTACCTGAGCAGTCTGAGACATGCACAGATTGCGATTTAATCTCATTCCCCTCCAATCTATTCCTATTCTCTGCAATATACTCATTAGTTTATCCCAATTCACTCCATCAAACGCCTTTCCAAAATCTACAAAACAGACAAATACACCCTGATTGTTTTCTATTCTCCACTCTTGTAGTGACCCCATTACTGCAAAGACATCACCCGTGCCTCTCCCCTTCCTGAACAAAAACTGATGATCCCCTAAATGATCATTTACCCTGTTCTCCATCCTCTTTTCTATGACAATGAGAACCAATTAAGCTTCAAGCGAAAATGAACTTATAAGATTAAAATACCCTGCAGAAAAATAATTACTTAGGTATATAAATAAAAATTTCTAAAAGTCATCACTGTCGTAATATGCGTGCTCAGCTACTGTTATTGAGTAACGAGTGTCGTGAACAAATCCGAAGTCTAGCCTATTTCTGAGAATCCTCGTCGTCCAACAATCTGGATATCTGGCCTAAAGGCACGCTACGGAAATAATATCCTGGAGCATCTGACAGTAACATGAACCAATATGTGTGTGAGTATATTATGTACACACTCACACGCACACACACATAGAAATATATATGTATGTGTGTGTGTGCGCGCGTACATTATATATAATTATATATATATATATATATATATATATATATATATATATATATATATATATATATATAATATATATACACACATATACATTAAAAAAACCATAAACACAGTAATCAACCCGAAGGTCGGTTTGGTAGGTGATGGTGGAGTTCACCCAGTACTTAGCCCTACGGCGTGTGCAATTCACACATCAGGGTAGGAGGGCCAGTTCCTTTCCCTGTGCCGGTTATGGTTTCCCAGGAAGATCTGGTACCCGAAAAATCACAAAGCTTGGGTGGAGCTGCAGGTGCCCAGAGCGAACCCGTTGGCCTCCGGTCAGCAGTCCAACGCTCTACCCCCTGGACTACCGCGAGCCATATAGCCGGGAATCGAACCCGGGCCCTTCCGGCCAGTAGTTTAACGCTATACCCCTGGACTAACGCAACCCATAAGATATATATGTATATATATATATAAACACACGTATTATATATATGTGTGTGTGTGTTTATACTATATATATACATATATATGTGTATGTATATGTATATATATATATATATATATATATATATACATATATATCTATATGGGCCGCGTTAGTCCAGGGGTAGAGCGTGGGACTACTGGCCGGAAGGGCCCGGGTTCGATTCCCGGGCAAGCCTCCCTGGACACCTTCAGCTCCACCTGTTATGTGACTTTTCGGGTACCAGAGGGAAACCATAACCTGCACAGGGAAAGGAACTAGCCCCCTACCCTGATGTGCGAATTTGACACGTCGTTCAGCTTAGTACTGGGGGAACTCTGCCATCACCTACCAAAACGACCTTCGGGTTGATAACTGTGTTTATGGTTTATGCAAAACACAGATTTAAAACATGTCTGCTGATCAAATCTTCTCCCACCTCCCTTCATCCCCATATTGCCCCCTCACCTCGTTCCCACCCTGATTGGCTCTCGAAAAACAATACATATTATTGGCAAACATACAATACCCTTAATTTTACATAGGCGAATGCATAACCCCTGGTGTTTGTTCATTCGAATGGATAAATTCTAATGAACAATCACCGCTACTACTGTAATTCTGCCTAACTCTCTTCTTTTACTATCCCTTCACACGCAACTTCCCATGAACTTTCCTTCTACCAATATTTCCCCCTAACCATTCCAGAATCCCTACCCGTTCCAGCCACCAATATAGCGGTGACTCACGAATCCGCATACATACTAGCTTTCCGATTTTTTAAAATTCCCACCCTCAGCCACCAACTTTAATTCCCTTCCCAGCATACCTTGCACCTCCACCCACAGATTCCATAGTCCCCTACACGCGCGTGTGCGTATGTATGTATGTATGTGTATATATATATAATATATATATATATGCATATATATATACATATATGTATATATATGTACATATATGTATATATATATATGTATATACATATATATAAATATATATATATACATAAAAAAGGTAAAGCGATTTTTCGGGTAGCAGATCTTCCTGGGAAACCATAACCGGCACAGGGAAAGGAAATGGCCCCCCTAACCTGATGTGTGAATTTCACACGCCGTATAGGGCTTAGTACTGGGTGAACTCTACCATCAACCACTAAACCGACCTTCGGGTTGATTACTGTGTTTATGGTTTTTATATACATAAAAAGTGCATTCCAAAGGTGATGCAATTAAATTTCCCGCGCCGCTCCTATTGGTTGGAGTGGGATTAAACCACTTGGAGTGAGTGGGGGGACCGCTAAGCTTTGCCGCGAAACCGGTCTCGGTGCTCTCCAAGCTGTGGAAGCGGCAGGACGTCAGTTATTTTAAACCTCTCCGCACCGACTGTCATACAACGTCATAACTGGTATTGTAACCTGGGTTTTTGAATACGACCCAGAAACAAAACGCCAAAGCTCTGAACGTCACACCGGCCAGTCCCCCAAGCCCAAAAAGGCAAGAATGAGCAAATCAAAAGTGAAAACAATGCTCATCATCCTTTTCGACAGTAAAGGAGTGGTCCATAAGGAGTTTGTTCCTCAAGGACAGACAGTTAACGCTGCCTACTGCGTGTATGTGCTGGAAAGACTCCAAAAAAGGGTCATTAGGACGAGAAAAGACATATCCGCTACCTGGGAACTCCAAAACAACAACGTGCCCTGCCACAACACGCTACGAGTCCACGAGTTCCTGGCCAAACAATTGGTGCCAAAGATGCCTCGAGCAGAGCCCGGAACCTCTAATCCAACGCTCTATCCCTGGACTACCACGACCCACTACATATTTATGTACATGTATTATTTTATTATTTAGTAATCTACCGATTAAGGTAGGTTTTGGGCGGACACAACTACAAGTTAATATTTTTGACTCATAGCAAAACACAATCCAGCAACCTACTCTACATTAAGTCCCTTTTCATTTCTATTTACTTCCTTCCTCCCTTCATTCTGTCCAACATCCTGTTCCTTCCCTTTCCTCGTTTGCCTAACATTCTCCCCTCTATTACAGTCTTCATCATCCCACCTCCGATCAATGTGCCCTTCATCCATTTTTTCTGCCTCCTTAGGATTTCTCCCGATAAGCCCCTCACCTCGCCCACCATACCTAGTACTTTCTCATTTGTTTTCTTCTCTGTCCATTTCACCTTCTCCATTCTTCTCCACACCCACATTTAAAAAGCCTCCAGTCTACGTCTATCCTCCTGCTTCAATGACCACGTTTCCGCACCGTACATAGCCACGCTCCATATCAAAGTTGTTACGAGTCTTTTCTTAATATCCTTACTCAACGCCCCTGTCATCAACTCCCTCCTCCTTGTGAAAGCCTCTTTGCCTAGAGCAATTCTTCTTCTTACGTCCCTACTACTTTGACCGTGTTGGTCCAAAACACTTCCGAACTGTTCTACCTGCTCTAGTTTTTGTCCTCCTATTTTAATGTATAGCTAATCCTTTTTCTTTCTGAAAATCGCATAACCTTTGTTCTATTAATATTGATTCGCATCCCACATCTATCACACTTAATTTCCAATTCACTCAGAAATGCTTGAAGCCAGACGGCAGGCTGACTGACAAACTAAAGCTTGTTCATCAGCAAACCTAACTGATTTTATGTATTCTCCTCCGACTTTCATTCCTACCTCCAGTCCTTCCCATGCCTGTTTTATCGTTTCCTCCACATACTAGTATACGTCAAAGAGCCACGGTGATTATCCTGCCTTACACCTCTTCCTAACACTGCCCATCCGAACTCTCCGTTCCCCACTCGCACCTGAGCAGTCCGAGACATAAAAAGGTTGCGGATTAGCCTCCTGTCCCTCCAATCTATTTCTATTTTCACCAATATACTCATTAGTTTATCCCCATTCACTCTATCAAACGCCATTTCGAAATCTACGAAACAGGCGAATACGTCCTGATTGTATTCTATATTCCTCTCGATTAGTGATCTCATTACTTCAATAACATCACGCGTACCTGTCTCCTTCCTAAACCAAAACTGATAATCCCCTAAGTAATCATTTTCCCTACTCTATCCCTCAGTTGATGATCCTGAGAACCACTTTAGCTGCGAGGAAAATCAAAATTATTGTTCAGTAGTTCTCACAATGTGCAGCCTTTACCTATTTCGGAATAGGAACTAACACTTTGTGTTTGTGTGTGTGTGTAGGTACGTAATTTCGGTGGATTTTGTTTCACAATGCATATCAAACCACATTGTCTTTTTTAAATCGTTCTAACATTAATCACCCTTTTACTATCCCGGGAAAAAGTCATTTTCCAATCCCTCTCATTTTCAACTTAAATTAATTATTAATGTTCACTGAAATCTCAATGTAACTACACATTCAGAGGTGTATTATAATAAAGCCAACAAATGCATTCCAAAGAGCCTTTTCCGTAGTCAAATCACATTTATTAAAAATTATAGAAATTTTATAACGTAATGTTTCATTTCTCCGAGAAACCTGTTCGATAGCTGACCGGAGACATTAAAATATCCCATTCAATCTGACTTAATTTTATAGATAGCATCAAACTTTGTCTAGTGTGCAGATTGTAGCGGAGGTATTTAAAAAGAAAAAAAAAGAATTAAAAATGCCTTGCCGATATTTATTATCTTCGAGAAACGTTCACGGAATAATTTAGAGGCAGGCAAACACAGATTTTATGAAGTATCTGTAGATCGTGGGGCACTATCTCCAATTCTGGAAAGTCTTAGCATAATTTTGAGCTCGTTAGCCCACAAATCTACAATTGAACTAACCCATTATATTACGAAGATTTCCGACGACGCAGCTGAGAAAAGGGTTCCAGGGACAAATTATTGATATTCTTCAGAGCTATAGAGTATTGATATCCTCTGCACGCTACTCTAAGCTTCCGGAATATTAAGTTTTTTTTTTGAGCCGTTGAATTACATACGGGTACAATTGCATTGCGGCATCATAACAGGTCTACTAGGGTAGAGTGATAGTTTATTGTTTACATCTAGAGCTCCCTCCAAAATATTCTCCTTGCGTACGTCAATATTATTTTATATCAGGCCATCATGTTTTATTTACAAGCGAAGAGGGGACAATATTATATTTTCTATTTTATCTTGTCTGAATTACACAAACCTCTGCGGAAAGCCTCCAAAAAAGGAAATGTTTCTGATGACAATCTCCTGTTTTAAATATATTTCATTTTAAGCGCAAATTTGACCGGAAAACAATTATTTTTTCAAATAAAATGTTTCTATGCCATTACTAAATATATTCTCTTTATATTATGAATAATAAGCTCTCACATTTACATAGTGTAATGTAACTTCAAATGTATATATTTTTGCGGAAGATTAGACATGTGGAATCCACGGGATTTTTACTTAATTGAAGGTGTTATATTCAGTCATATCTCCGACCTCTAATATTTTAAAGTGTATTCAAACTCACAATGGTAATGTTATAAAACGAAACTTAAGGAATTTAACTGGAATTCGGGTTATAGATATATTTTTTCCATTAAAATACTGAATTTTAAACAATAAAGGTTAACATGAAACCGATAACTAATTCATAGTGCAGAGAAATGGAAGTACTAAACGTTTCCATTTGACCACCCTAGGGTAACGGTATTTGTGGATTGTACTCAACTTTAATATAGGCATTTTTACGTATGTCCAAATATTCATTTAAAAAAAGGAATATCAAAAAGGACATCTAAGCACTCAAATAATTCTTATGGAATTATCAATGAGCAATGATGAAACTTAAGCAAGAATAATCAAATATTTTTTAATGACATCTCCCGCCACTAGCTGAAAACGGGTCGATTTCCAAGAATCGACATAAATATAGCTTCGAGAATCAGCAGTGACATTTAACCTAGACGGCGCAAAGCAGGACACGCAATCCATACGTGCCGTCACATATATCCGTGTGCATGAAAGTCCGGCTTGAGCGCTCGCAGGAAATATACGAAAATACTACCAAAAGTTACCAAACGCTCTGGTAAATACTGTTAAGCAAGACTTCCCTGACGAATAAAGCCAAATGAATGCGTTTCACTGGCGCAAAACTTTTCCATTTCAATAGAGGGATTAATATTTTATTTTAGGCCGAATGCCCAAATCATAGCATATTAGCGTGAGATCTTCCAATTAGTGCAAGTCCTCAGGAGCATTGTTCAAACCAAAATCATTTTAAAAGTGAGCAATATTTATTGTCTATCTTATCTGAGTAAGGGATTTTATCCGACCTTAAACAGACGGATTGACAACAGTATTCATGCCACCGAACCTGTCAGCTTCCCGGAGATTTCTGATCTTTGCCCGCCTTCCTCCTCGGATGGAGGGCCAAGCAAATGCAGAAAACGACTACCGAAGGTCGTAGGATTAATTAAACCCAAGGATACTTGAACTAGGACAGATGAAACACCACGCGAAGTATCCATCATTGATTGTGAGCATAGACCACAGTCATAGCACCATGGATAATATTTATTTGAAATATAGTGATCGCATTCTTCCAGTAGTAATTTACAAGTGGAATTGAGTCGCATAGTTGGCATCTTATGCTGGAAGCGAAGAGGGAGGCAGATCCCTAAAAAGGAGAATCTTCACGCCTTAATCCACCAAGGTCATCCGTCAGAATGCGGCTCGACTGTCCCCTCCCCCACACAACCAGGATGCTTTGTTCTCACGCAGTGCTCATAGCATCCCCCGATCAGCATCATTGCAAGCTTGTGAATTCATGTTCTCATCCCGAATCGTTGACGCGTCCTGACGTTTTCACGAGAGTTTGGGGGGCGATCCCCTTCAATCGCCAGAGTGATCAAACAATGGCGGGGAGCCCCACTGCAGTGCCCACGCGATTCTGCGCACGCCTCGCTCGGCGAGACGAACACCGCCTGTCTCTTCCTCCCAGACTCTCGCTCTCCGTCGCTCCGAGAGAGCACTCGACGGCCTCCGCTCCGTCGCGCCGTCGCCGTCCCGGACCCCCTCCCCGTCGCCCCTGCCACCCCAAATCGTCATTTCACTCACTCACTCACTCTCTCTCGTCACTCGCCGCCCCTGCCGCGCGGCCGACAGGAACGGGACGGTGTAAATGAAACGAGCCACCCGCTAGCTCGCTAATTGAAAGCCGACGTCCCTCGCATCGGGCACCACCCGCCATCGGAGCGACCCATGCGCATACGTCCTCTGCGGCAAGGCGCAATGCACGCACGCACCACTCCTCCCCCACCTATGGAGACTCCCTTTACAGAAATTACATGAGCACCCGTTCGAACATGTTCCGCGGTGACAAACACTGCTTCTTTTCACCGTAGAACACTCAAACCAAAGACCACGCTCCTCCGGCTGGCGGAAAATAAGATTGACGATTACACCTTGGCCATCAATTTTTATTTCAATATGTAAATCGCCATAGGGAAACAATTTCACGGTCCACCACCCGCATTCGCGTCTTCGATCGATCGCTGCACATCGCTGGCGATCGCCAAAGAAAAACTTCACACCACTCGCGACGCCATAAGTATTTTTAGGGGTTTCGGTGGGGGGCGCTGCCTCGGGGGAGGAAGGAGAGAGTCGCGCTAGGTGGGTGGGACCCCTTTCGCTGACCGACCTAGTGCCCTCACGAACGTACGGTAGAATTTCGCTCTCTCCCCGGCACTCACCTTGTCCACTGGCATCGACGGGCAAGCTCGGCACAAGTTCCAGAATGAACCAATCATGAGAGGAGATTATTCGATCTCACGGCGTTGATCTCCCGAGGGGCCGCTCGGCTCGGAGGCACGCAGGCGGGACCACTGCTGGGGCGAAGGCGACTCTCGGCAATGGCAGGGCCCCAGGGTGGAGGCCCTGGCAAAGGGCGTAGGTGCGCAGGCGCGACGCAGGGCCGGGTGGAGGGGGGTCGTGAAATGGGAAGAGGGGAGGGAGCTCGGGGAGGGGAAGGTAGCTGAAAGAAGGGGAGTCGCCGAGTCCGGGGGGGGCAAACAGGGGGCAGCAAACTGACAGTGGTTGCAATTAAATTTGCGAACTACGTAATAGTATTTCCGAGGGCCTTGTCCGACGTAAGAAGGCTGCCGACGGATGGCTTGGTGTCGAAGAGCGGTGGTGTGTCACCCGGCGTGGGGCGAGACGGGCTCTGCGGCGGTCGTCCCGTCGATCGATAGCGGCGGGCGACGAGCAGGGTCGATGGCGCGCGCGTGATTGGCTCTGCCTTCCCGAAAGTCGAGAGTGGCTTGCGAGACACTAGGCAGGCATCGACTGGTCTCCCGGTGGATCCTCTTGTGTCAAAATGCTATATCAGGTCTGCACTGCAGGAATCGAAACCATGTAGCGGGAGAAAAAGGTATGGGAATGGGTGGAGGAGACCGGCGCTGAGATTAGCCTGGTCACAACAGGAGATGTCACAACGGAAGACACCGCATGGATGACATCATGGATGTCCTAACCGACGGAGGCGATCGTGCATTTGGGGTTGCTCACTAATTGGCGTCCAAGTAGGCATCGGAATACCTTGAATGGGCCGAATGTACACTAATAATCTGACATGAAATTCAACGCATCGATTTGATCCCGCGAAAATACTGTGGTGAAACTACCTCGTTACAACACCAGAGCAGAAGCGCTAGGCGAGCAATAATCAGGGGTGATCAATGTGAGAGATCTTAGGGAGCTCAGATCCTAACCAACTGGGTCTCGACGAATTGAGCCTTAATCAGCCCCGTACTTAATTGGCTCAGGCCTAGAGCATCCAGCCAATTCTTACGATACGCCACTATGTAAGTCACATTTTCCCAGAGAAATAATATTATCTGCTGCATCAAAGCAGGAATTTGATTTTATTAGTTGGTTTAGGCGATACTACAGAAAGTTACACCACTCAGAGCGTCATTTCTTGATAACAATATCCATTTATAAGAAGAAAATATGAAGTTTAGTAGAGAAACAAGTCAACTTGTAAACATTGCTTGAAGATTGTGAACATGAATCTATTCCAAATAAAATATTTTATTGCCTAAATTCCAAGTTTTATTTCATTTTAGAGCCCAATTTCATTAAGGGATCTTTAATAAGGAAAGCTGGCACCCTCTGCGTTAACACATAGGACCTGAACTATGTCTACATTGTTGCTAGTTTTTCCACGTGTAACCCTGAGTTTATCACTTTCCTTAGTATGTCTCATACTCATTGGAGATGCATTTCTCACGTCAGGGCGGCTTTTCCTGTTCTGTAAAGTGAGCCAGGCTGCAGTTTCATACTCTCAACTAAGTGATGAGGACCTGATAAACTGTCAATTATATATTGGGTATAAAATGTCGTGAATCCTTGTGGCGAAAATCAGTATTTTAGACAGGACACGTAAATATAGCGGAAGGTAGATATCTTCCCATGCCGATCAAACGTTGCAACCGATACATGATATAATCGAACCATCTGTTATTAATTCACTGTCTCTTTCATTCAATTTAAAAATTTAATTTCAGTTTTCTTGCCTACAGCATTCACATGATTTGACTAAAAAATCATAAAAGAATAAAAAATAGTACAATGCCACCATATATGGGTAATTTCAAGGTCCCAGCATAATTTACGTTTGTAAATTTTACGTAAAGAGTTTGACAGATATATTTTAAAAGTATAAATAAAATGACGAAAGCCTTTAAAGGCAGCAGTGACATCTTTTGTACATTCAGTAAAATTTTGTTAGTGTTTGTGATCCTAGCTTTTCTCCTCGGAGATCTTCAATGTTTCCTGCAGGAAAAATTTTTATTTTTAATTGGGACTATACTGAGCATTGTCGAAGGTATATCTTCCGACAATATTTTGACAATAAACGTAACTTACCTATTTCCTTGGATTCTTAATCTCTGTGAAATCCTCGAGAGAGCGTAAAAGTCTTAAGGTAATGAGATAACAGAAATATTGGGCCATTTTACATGAAACCTACGACTGCCTAGAGCACGGCTGTGGTATGACAGGCGCATCTGCATGAATAGATCATTCCACGCCCCTTCGGGCTCGAGTTGACCTCGAATTTTGATGAAAATCTTAGGGCGTTTTTGATAGAAAATCAAATTCACAGCATAAGGCGAAGATCGAAAAAACAGCCGAGTAACGGGCACAGGTACAGAGGCGTTTTGCTTGAGTTTTTCAATTGAATACCTATTTATTTCCATTAATAGTTATTAAACACAAAATATTGTTTAAACGTGTGAAATTTGCTGTTTTAACTTAAACTGGACTTATATCTTCCTCTTTTTTTTAATACTATGCCTTATAGTGAAAAGTAAACTATTTGAATTGAACATCATTGGATTTGGTATTCAATTTTTATTGAAACTTTAACCCGTCTGTTTTTGTAGGTTTTACCCTCAGTTACACGGTAATAAGCAAGTCTGTACTGAAAAAATTCTGCCGACAATAACGTAAAAATAATTTCCTCTTTCAAATGAAAACAACGCTCCTCCAAAAATTTCGTATTGTACACTTAACATTATGAGGTATATATTTTGTAAATAAAGAAATTTAAGCTCATGCATATTGATAAACATTTTAATCATTAAAATTAAAAAGATTAAAAATCATTAAAATTAAATCACATTTTCCCGACCCTTCTAACGCTTCCCCTCCAAACCCTTCCCTTCCGAATTCTCTCCCCACCTTCCCCTTCCATCCATCGTTCCAGCCTTGGTATTCCCTGCAGTTCAGTGCCTCTCTTCCTTGATGAAGGTGGCTGCGACCACCGAAAATTTGAAAGTCAGTGAGTCTCTTTTTGTGTGTTTCTGTGTTTTTGATATATATATATATATATATATATATATATATATATATATATATATATATATATATATATATATATATATATATATATATATATATATATATATATATTTCAACAAGTTACGAGTAAATAGACCCCGACTTCAATGTGTATGATCTCAATATCCTTCTTCGGCATAAAACCAAATTAACACTTTCAATTAGCGGTAATATGTTCATTTTTACAACACCAGTGTTTTTGTTTACTCCGCAAAAATTTGGCTCACAAGTCTGATGTGCATGAGTGGAATATTCTTTATTGTGTCTTAAACATGCTTTTACAACTTTCGTAGCCTAATCATACTAAACATAAAATTGGTTTATTTCACAATTTTAACAGGAAGATCATGCAAAAAACTCCATTTCATGTTATTGACAGAATATTCTAGCATTTAGATACGCCTCAAACATTTGCCGCAAGTCGGTGAAACGCGTTATACCGTTACATAAAGTCTGTGGAATATTACCAACTCATTTAATATGGACATCAAACAATTCCACGAAGTGAAGCCTGAAAGTTTTAAGTATATTTTCAGGGGCCATTATAAGTTTTTCTTCATCATGACTACACTAAAATCAATTCCAAAACTAGTCTTAGATTTTTTGTGACTTTTCCTTTTAAATTACTATGCCCCTTTAAAATGTTTACGTGTTAGTTATAAATTGATTTTATAGATTTCTACAGAGTAATAAATCGAGAAAATGCAGGTTCGGAAGTTTTTTGTTAGATAAAGACTCGTATTCACCTTCGAACGCCTCTTACAGGTATATTGTTATTATCACCGATTATTTTAAAACAGACTTGTCCCGGAATATAGTATTAGTCGAGAAACGTCTATGTATACTAAATGTACACCTAAAACGTGTACCGAAAGCTACTATGAACATGTTCAGACTACTTTCTGTGTGTGATGAAATCAATTTTAAGATTTATTGAGGCTAGTTATTTTAAATATTCACCAAGTAAAATCACTCATTAAATAAGTAGAGAGACAAATACTGTCGTTTTAAAATCATTCAATGAATCTCTAACATCTTTTTCAGGGGTGTCCGTTGGCAACCTTAAAATGAGGTTCCGATTATTTTATGTAAACATAACCTCAAAATCTTCAGTTCACCATGGCAAGTCCACTATAAGATTGCATCTTAGAAGAGCTACGCTCTGTCATTAGATTTTTAGTTGCAGAAGATGTAAAACCAAGAGAAATACTTTCTAGAATGTTGATACAATACGGTAAAATCTGTATGAACCGTACAAGTGTTTACAAGTGGGTTGGTTAGTTTAAAAGTGAGGGTGATAACCCCCGAAGTGGACGTTCAGTCGAAGTTTCTGGTCCCGCGTTGGAATCGAGGATTGATGGACTTATTCCTGATGACAGAATAATTACTGTTGAAATGATAGCTATGGAAGTTCAAGAAAGTGTTGAGACTATTCCCGATATCATTGAAAACCATTTAAAGTACAGAAAAACCTTAGCGGGATGGGTTCCCGGGCAGTTTACTGATGCTCATAAAAAATCGAGACTTTCCGTTAGTCAAGACTTAAAAGGAAAGAAGTTTCATTAAAGGAGACGCTTTTTTCTAAATAGTAACTCACGAAGAGGTCTGGTTCCATCACTACGATCCTGAGGTCGAGAGACTGAGTGCGGAGTGGAAACACCAGCTCTCATGTCATGTTGACATGAAGTAATCGAAAAGCGGATCCCAAGGCCAACTTAGCTTCCCTAAAAAATGATTAAAATTTATTGAATAGTTTTACAATTAGAGAATTTAACTCTTAACTTACTGAATGACCCTCCACACATGTTTAAATGACATTTCCACCCTAAACTGTAAAGTGGATGCTCACAAGATCTTTCAATGTCTTACAAACATCCTTCTCATTTTCATGTGCAATTTATAACATCAGTTTTTCCTTTAAAATTTTCGAAAGCCATGTATGTTTATTTGCAAGAAGCTGATATCTCCTCTCTGTATTCTGCCCGTACATGAGACCCAACACTGTGCAAGATCGGAATATTTTACCGACTAACAAAAAAATTGAACAAGTTGGGCCATTTGTGAGGTTATTTTCAAAATCGCTACATGAAAATTAAACTCAATACTCTAAGATGCAGGCTCGATAGATTTTTCTAAGACCGAGAAACCCTTTCACCACACTTTGGTGCCATTTATCAATTTATTTCACCAACCGTACCCAAATTATGACGCTGGACACCATGCGTGCACCTCAAATTCCAGTTTTAAGTTTATTAACAACATTTCTACCAAATATTAGACCTAAACTTTATCTTAATAGGTTATTTGTGACATAGAACCCGTTATAGCCCTTTTAAGGGTCATACGAGTGTATTTTCACAATGTCGTCGAGACGTACGTATGTACCTGAAAACCAAAAATACCTGAACAGAAGATTTCTCCAAGAATTATAGAATATTTTAATACTTAGTAGGCTGTTCACCTGAACTCTTATTTTCTCCTCAAAAATCATACCTATAACTACTATGAGCATGACCAGAAGGTTCTTCCGTGTGTTACAATACCATTTAACATTACATTGGTCATTAATAACTTATTCTCAGCATCTCTGTCTTACAATTAGTCCAAAACTCCAAAATCGAGAATCGGACCATTATTCTGCGTCTTCAAAACATTTCCAAGATTTTAGTGACAGTTTTAAGCGTATTTTCACTGTGTATGCATCCATTCATTGAATTTTCCCTGAAAATCAGACCCACCTTTTTGCCAAAGAGGAAGTTTCATTTTTGACTTAGAACCCTATCATCACATTCAGGGTAAAATAATAATCATATTTTCCATATTGCTAACAGAAAATTAGACGCATGACTTAGTATACATGCTCGGAAGATTTCTCTGTAACTTAAAAACCCTTACAACACTTTCAGAAACTAGGTATACAAGGTCTGTTCAATAAGTTTAACTTTTTGCACAGCGCGTCCCCGGTTGGTTAAATCCGCTTGAAGGATACTTTAATCCGCGGAAACTCCCCGAATCTAATCGGCCGTAACTATTCAACCACTTCGTTGATTAGGTTGATTAGTTACGGCCGCTTATGTAAGGGGGGGTTCATGGGGTGCTGCGAAAAATCGGATCAGCAGAAATTAGCTCTTTAAAATGAATAGCATTGTTCAGAGAAATTCTATGTGAAACTCTGCAAATCCTTCCAGAAAACTTGAGTTGATTAACAAGGCTTATGGTGAGGATGCTATGAAACATACCGCGTGTTATTAGTGGCTTGCCAGGCTCAAAAAGGGGTGGCAATCAGTGGAAGACGACGAACGTTTCGGAAGACCATCAGCGTCGACTAATAACCCACATTATTGAGAAAGTGAACGATCTCGTTCGTGAAAATCGATGTTTCGCTGTCAGGGAACTTGCAGAATTGTGGCATCTCGATTAGCTCATGATATAAAAACCTGAGTGAAAAATTGAGGATGCATCGAGTTGCCGCCAAGTTCGTGTCTCGCTTGATGAGTCTGTCAGGAACTGTTTGATCGAGCTGAAGAGGATGAAACCTTCTGGTCCATGATTATAACAGCCGATGAGTCATGGGTGTATGGATATGACATCAAAACCCACGGGCAATCCTCACAATAGATTGGTGAAACATCCCCCGCCCCAAATAAGCTGGACAAGTTCGCTCGACTGTCAAGGGTATGCTGTTTTTTTCGATTCAAACGGGGTTGTGCAACACGAATTCCTACCTAAAGACTAGGCAGTCAACACGGAGTTCTACCCGAGGGTTATGAAGCGTCTAAGAGAGAATTTGGCAACAAGGACCCGAACTTTGGAGGAGCACCGAGTGGTTTTTTACACCACAACGCACCGGCTCATTCGTCTTGCAGAACTCTTGGACAGATTTCTTGGCCTAAAATAAGACCGGTTTGCTTCCCCACCCACACTACTCACCGGATCTGTCTCCATGTGACTTTTTCCTGTTCCCCAAACTAAAAACCCCGCTCAAAGGAGATAGATTCGCTCCCATTACAGAGAGAGAGAGAGAGAAAATCAACGGAGGAGCTTATGCGCATTGCGGAAGAAACGTTCCAGGACTGTTCCAAAAAGTGGAAACACCGTTGGGCTGAGTGTATACGTTGAGGATGAGACTAATTTGAGGGGTATCCTGACCAATAATTTGTAAGTGAAGTATTTTTTTGCTATAAAAACAGTTCGGAAACTTATTGAACCGGTCTCGTAAGTTTATATTTCCAAATACTTCCTGAAAATAATACCGAACTTCATGCTCGGCAATTTTCCTTTATTTCAGAACCATTAAAACCCATTCCGGAGCCAGCAATGTGACCGTAAGCACCAACGTATATAATTGGATTTTTTGCGAGTTCAAAACCCTTTTATCACTTAAAGGGACCAGTTGTAAGCTACCTCATTTCTACAGGAAAACTAAGCCAGGATCCGAAGGCAATATGGAATCCCAAAATCTTCCTATGCAATACCGGGAGATTTTTCAACTCGCGCATGCATGCTTGGTAATATTTCATGACTGAAAACCTTAATAAAAATTTTACACGCCAGTAGAAGTTTATTTAAACAAATTGTACCCGAAAGCAGCTAGAAAATTCCAAAAATAATGCTTCAATATTTGACCTATACCTAGAACGTGCATTTTCTGAAGATGTTATTGTGACAAAATCAATTTTAAAACGTTCTGAGGCAAGGCAGAAGTTTAATGTCTAACAAAAGTTTGTTGCCTCATTCGACTATGAAAATTAAAGCACGCAACTAACATAGGCGAAACTTTAACAGCAGCCTAGCGCCACTGTTGATACTCATACGCAATGTAAAGTCAACGGTGAAATGAGGTTTAGTAAAAATGAAATCTTTTCCGATACCACGAGTGCCGTATCTTCGATTTCCAAAGGAGTAGAACAACCAACGAATAAATGGCCCCTGAAAGTCACAAATGGGTTTTTAGCGTAAAGAAAATCCTCCTTTGCATGAACTTATTTATTTAATGCCAAATATTCGGGAAGAGTACAATTAGGATATATAAGCATGTTGAAAAAGAATGTAAATGGCTCCTGAATTTATACAAGGGTCGCTATTTATATTTTGAGCCTAATAATGAAAAGAGGGTAATTTTTTGTTGACAATGGTTTCATTGTTTTTATAAGTATTCTCCATGATAATCAATACACAATGCGCTCGAACCAATTATTGTAACACTTTTTTCACTCCGATTGAGGTACCTCCATAACATGGTTTTTGAATTCATCAACGGTGTCTTCAGGCGCCGAAAAACTTTGGCCACGCAATTTTTTCTTGATAAACGGGAATAAAAAGAAGTCAATTGGTGCTAAATCAGGGCTGTACGGAGGAGAGACCCATCAATTCGACGTTTTGGCCAGTCAAATAGGTAGTTGTTTCAGCCGATGGCACAGCAAATGATTTTGGACGACCTTCACGACTTTGGTCGCTGAGCGAACGGCGGCCATGATGGAATTTGTTATAACAGCGTTTCACTGTGGCCAAGGGGGGGCTTCATCGCAAAAGTGGAAGTAAGTTGATCGATGCACTCCTGTCTTGATAATCCACGTCGAAAGTCGTAAAAAATCAGCGCACGAAAGCGTTCACGAGTTAACTCCATTTTTTTGCTGAGACAAAATTTTCGAGTCACTGTAAACAGCACAATTTATGATCAAACGACAAAATGCCCTGAAGAAAGCGTTAAAGGGGTCAAACTTTCAGATGGCGCCTAAACCACTTAACGTTATCAAGGCTCAAAGTATAAATAGCAACCTCCGTGTCACTACTTTATGAAACATTTTACAACCATTTAATTTTTTTCCAATTTTCCGGTAGAAATTGAGAAATAATAATATAACTCGCCTACGAATGTGAGAGGATTCTTACGCCAGGGAAAATTCATCAATATTCGTGATATGGATATAAAGTATCGGGAACAATGGAAGATGTGGAGCTATTGGCTGTTAAAGTAATAATCTCAAGAAAGAAGATCCTAAGGCCAATAAAAATAATTAAGAAGAAACTCCTATACCGGTATTTCGGTCACACAGGTGACCATCAACGGGGAGAAAATCAAATAGGGCACTTGAACTAAGAAGAGGAATGTGCACAGGCACCGTCCAAAGTCAAGTGACTTTGGACGGTGCCTGTGCACATTCCTCTTCTTAGTTCAAGTGCCCTATTTGATTTTCTCCCCGTTGATGGTCACCTGTGTGACCGAAATACCGGTATAGGAGTTTCTTCTTAATTATTTTTATTGGCCTTAGGATCTTCTTTCTTGAGATTATTATCGGGAACAATGTTTTCCTGGCGTCACTGTACGTCGAAGCACACAGCCACGGTGTTGGTGGGGTCTGACCTTCAACACGCACCAATCGCCGATCAACTTCGAGCGTTGATTGGCGATAGGCTCGATCGTGTTTATAAAGGACCCGAGTCGAGTGACTCGATGCAAGCGCAAAATGCACCGACCCATGGAACAACGGTACACCATTAAATCTCGCGTTGGACTGGAGATATCGGGTGCAGAGACGTTGGGCATGATTCGCCAAGTATTCAAAGATTAATGTCACAAACTGTAGCTTTTAAGTGGCACAAATATGGCCCACAATGTTGAGGGCGAGCACCACGCTGGACGGTCGCCGACGTCAAGAACCGACGACACCGTGTGCGTTAAGTGCTGAATTCAGACCGTCGGTTGTGTACGTTATCGCAGATCAAGCACACCTGCTCCAAGGTAACCAGCCACTTGAAAAACGACATCGCTACGATTCCCCAACCCTCTTACAGCCCCGACTTGGCACAAGCAGACTACGGGGGTGGTTCAATAAGTACCCGTGTTTGACGACAAAGGGCGTTCCTGAGGGAAGTTTATGTTATCATCGTATGCTGCCATCTATCAAACGACGTTGAAACAAATTTCAGACTGATTCAAAGGTTAGTTTGGATTTGGTAGCCATTCGAGTAAGACGTGTTTCGTGATTTTCGCTAAGATGGAAAAAGAGCAGTATCGTTCGGTAATTCGCTTTTTGTTTTTGGATGGGAAAAAATGCGAGGAGATAAAAGCAAAGTTGGATCCTGTTTATGGGGACACTTCGCCATCTATGACCACAGTTAGATTTTGGTTCAACGAATTTAAACGTGGGCGAACATCTGTTTTTGATGAGGAGCGACCAGGACACCCGGCAGACATGGTTACCGAGGAAATCATTCAAAAAGTCCACGCCATGATTCTCGCTGATCGACGAGCGGAAGTGCCCGAAGTAGCAGAGGCCATGGGTGTGTCTACCGGAACTGCAATTAATATTTTACATGATAAGTAGGCGATGAAAAAATTATCGGCCCGATGGGTGCCGCGATTGCTCACGGTGGACAACAAGCTGATCCAGCTGTCAACTTGGAAAACTGCATGAACTACGTTATGAATTGCTGCCGCAACCCCGATCTGGCTCCCTGCGAATTTTTCTTATTTCCTAACATGAAGAAATGGCTCGCGGGGGAAAAATAGCTCAAACGAGGAAGTCATCACCGAGAGAGGCGTATTTTGGAGAGTTCGACAAATCCTATTTTTTGGAGGGGCTAAAAAAATGGCCGGAACGTTGGGAGAAGTGTATCTTTCTAAAAGGGGACTATGTTGAAAAATAAAAAAAAAAAATTTGGAAAAATGGTTTCATTTCTAAACCCGGGTACTTATTGAACCGCCCTCGTATTTCCTATTCCCAAAAACGAAATCCTCCCTCGGAACCATGGGACCGTAAATGCCGCCAAAAAGCTTGCACATGTGCCCTTAAGGACTTTCTGGAATCCGCTTACCAGGGAGACTTCGAGTCGTGAAACAGCCACAGGCAAAAGTGCATCAATGCTCAAGAGATGTACTTTGAAGAGTTTTGAGACATTGTAGCAAAACCTGAAATATTTCTTTTTCCGAAACTCTTCCCGATACTTTTTATACAAACCTTGCAGGCATTTAGCCGATTGTGGCCTAATAATCTGAGATATATGTTGAAAATGAACTTGTAGGTTCTTATTTAAGTATTTAAAGTGTTGTCATGATTCAATGAAGTTTGCACTTCAGATGATATACAGGTATAATTTTCGGATATAAATTCAAAATTAACCTCAAACTGGCTTGAGTGATAGTATAGTTTGTACATTGCAGAAAAATATTGTTTTTGTCCTGTTGTGTCTGGAGTCTAATTCTGTCGTAGAAACCACGAAATTTACTTCAACCTTGCCCCTGAAAATTTTGAGAGAATATAATTTATGAAAAATTTTCTTAGTAGGCACAGTTGATTTGAGTATAGCGATTGGGGAGGACATGCGAAGACAAAACTATTACCAGCACATGTATAAGTTAAAATGGCTTTCATGCCATGAAAAAGAGATGAGTGGAATTTAGGAATTTTGCATCTAAATTTTGAGTAGAAATTGTGAAAATATATTATTATTTTCCTCTGAAAGTATGATAAGATTTGCAGGTAATGAAAATAGCCCGAACATGGATTTGTTTGATCAAATTATCAGGAAGAAAACATTTAAGAGATAACACAGTGAAAATAACTTACAACTGGCTCTTTAGCATGTGAAAGTTTTCAAGTTGCAGAAAAATTACTCAAACATGTACTCTTTGTATTGGGTCTAATTTTCAGGTTCAAATTTTGAAATTGAAAATATTACTGGTCACTGAACATGTTAAATGGATTTAAGTCACTAATAACCATTATCTCATAAACTATAACATTTTGGCTCCAATTTCCATGGAGAAAGCGACAGAAATAAATTTGATGAAAATATAATTATATGAGAATACTGCAAAGGGGTAAATAGGTTTTTAAATTACAGAATAATCTTCACAACATGGATTATGGGTCTAATAGCTCTAATCACAAGACGAAGAAAGCACATTCAGTGCATTTTTATACTCCAGGTCAGGTCTTCAATGCAAGGGCTCAAAGCTGAGCATATCTGACCATTTTACACAGATCCCTCACATCTTTCGTAATTGCCACCTGAATGTGTAAATGCAATGGAAGCCAATTATTGAGGAGAGTTGTTTCCAGACACCATCCAAGACCTCTTCAACACATCCAGATGTTCAGCCACTAGACATCCTCCCATCTTACTTAGAGGTCAATGCACACCATAGACACAGGGGTGAATGACAAGCCAGATAGTGTGGCGTCACACAGACAAGTAGATCCACATACTGCCCAGACACTACCTTAGTTGACTTAGGGTTGGTTGTTTCGGTTTTTTCCCTGGCCTTTTAGTTCCCTCTTTATGCTACGCAAAAATACTTCAAAAGTATGTTCCATTCCCAACCCACAGGGCTAGGCCAATAACAAGCTAGATGAAAAGTAGGTAGGTAGGTATGACTTTATATTAGTGAGTGCATAAGGGGAAAGTATTTCTCAAGCACACAAAATAAAAAAACAGCACAGTTTCAAAGTATATTTAAAACTCTTAAAAACATGACCTTGATGGAAAAATTATATCTGTTATAGTCTTCTAACATCAGAAATTAAAAATATCAATTGATCAGTGCTCTAAAACTAATGAAATGAATTAGATATAAAAATACAGAAAACAATAATTCTTGCATTATCCAATGACATGTGTATCCAGAATATGAAAATAAAATGCCAAAATGGTATAATAAGGTACCTTAGGGTGGGGTGAGTTCAAACATGAAACTTGATACATGAACAACATTAACTCATCACTGATTTTCTAATATTCCTGTTCATTAAAATCTTGAACTTCCAAGACTTTATAAAATACAGTAAAATTTTAAAAATGATTTTGTCCATTAATTTCTCTAAAAATATATAAATATTTGGCAAAACATGCCCGATACATGAGACAAGTTTGGACACTCATTTAAATCACATAGTCATTCAATACACATTTTTGAGATGAGCCTGGGCATCCATATTCATTTAAATTTGTTCAATTTAAAAAATATTTAAAAGAGGATTCAAACCCATAGAAACCCAGAAAATGAATTTATGAAAGGATATGACTATATATGTATGAGTCTCAGATGTGCCCACAAAACAAGAGGTTTCTTCTTGGCTACACAAGATTTTAAAAATAGAGCATGATGCAAATACATGACTTTTAGCCGTAATTCAAAATTGAAATCCTTTCCAGGAAACAACCTCAATTATAACCTTCTTTAAACAGCCAAAATTATGACAGGTGATTAATTTAAAACTAAAGCCAAAACAAATCAAGGTACCATCAGATGCGAGTGTCTAAACTCTCCCCACATGTCCGCACTCACCCCACATTACAGTAAATTATCTGTTCAATCAATTAACTCACGTATTTTCAGTTGAACATAGTCAAATGACTAGGAGCAAAACATCAAAAATCACAATCTGGTATATATTTGATAAAATATAACTGATAATGTATTAAAATAAATTCCAATTACCATTGCATATTTAAAAAAATATCTAAAGAAATGATTCATTTGTGAATCAGCCAGTCTTAGAAGTCTGTGCCATACAGCTGTTACCCTAGATTTCATTTAAGTAAAATTTGATAAGATCTTTAAAAAGTGTTAATAACATCAGACATTAAAAATTTCACATTTAGAGAGAAAGGTATCCTTTACATTTAGTCAAACACTGACCCAAGTTAGTTCCCCATAAATTTCCATTTCACTGCAGGTTTCTTACCCACATAGTGGTAAAATAACATACCAGTAACAAAATATCTTAACCACTATGACAATGAAAAGAGCTCCAAATTTATGACGAAGAGGAACATTAGTTCCCACGCTGTCTTCAATTCAACTACACCCTCTTCTATTTTTAGGTGCCCATGAGTCAGAGAGCAAAGATGCCTCAGAGTAAAATTCTGCCATAATATTGAACAAAATTTTCCTTCGTTAGTTTGGTCCATTGACAATTTTTTGCCCTCCTGAATACCTGGGTCTAGTTGAGCTATTACTTGGACCTGTTTTTGGAATGGCACCACTAAATAACTTCTGACCATCAACTTGTGCATGTCTCAACTTATCATCACAACCAACTGGCCTCCTATACTGCGAAAGAGGTAAACATGGCTCATGATACATTTGCCGGGGGTCTGCACTCCTGAACACAGTATTCTTACTAAAAGCAGCAGTCCCCTTTGTCATGTCCCTCTCCAAAGCAGCACAAGTGGGCATGGAGTTGACCATAGCCACATTATCACTTGGCCGCACACCACCAGCCATCATCCCTGGAGGCCACATCATGACTGGTGCTGCCATGTTTCTGTTCGTATTTTGCCAATGCTGTTGAAACCATTCTTGATGGGGTTGATTCTGCATATGGAATGGGATACGGACATGATGCTGTTGTGGCACTGGGAATCTTTGTGGAGGGTACTGCTCCTCTTTTAATAGTGGTGCAACTCTGGACCTAAACATCCCTCCTTGATTGACTGCCTGCACTGGTGGACGTCTTCTATACTCAATTTGTTGATTTGTATGTGCTGGGGCATTTTTTGCTTCTCTATGTTCACCATCATTTCTTCTTTCTTTGGAAAACTTGCCTCTTTCTGGACAATTCCTCACCTTGTGCCCAATCTTTTTGCAAATGTGGCATCCATTATTAGGAGGTGCACCTTCCCTCAAGCAATTTCCATTTAAGAAGTATTCCTGTAATAAATTAGATAATTTAACAGCTATTTCTCATGAATATATGAAATTTAATTCACATTGAATTTTCAATCTATTAAAGTCGTACATGCACATATTCAAAATTTCTATTTAACAGAATAAAGTCCCTTTTTCATTCTGAATATTTTATCACAGAGCACTACAATATCCTGTACATCAACCATTCCCACATTTGTATTTATTACAAATAACCACATTTTCAATCCAATGATATTCCACAACCATAAACCTTGTTTTCACTAAGAATACATGGGTTTGCAAGCTTGGCAAAAATGAGATGTCATCACCTATTCTAAATAACTAAAATAATTATGCAACTAAAATAACATAATTAGGTACTGGCCAATTATTAAGGAGCTGAGACAGAACTGGGATAGGGAGTGATAAGAGAACGGGATTGAGTATTAAGCATTAGGGATATTTAACCTATAAGCTGAAGAAATATGAGAGGGGCTTGAGCTTGGAAGGATGGTAGGTTGAGAGTTAATTAAGCCAGGGGTTGTAAATAAACAAAGTACAGCCAAGCAGCCAAGGGGAGGTTGAATTCAATCATTTACAAGTTCAAAAGAAGTCATGAGAAAAAAATTACCCACACGGAAATCAAATGTCAAAAATATTTTTAATTCTGATTTGGCTAAATTCACACTCCTACATTATGTATACAGACAGGTCATGTGGGTGTCTTATTACAGGGTTTTTAAACTCATAAAATACCAAACCCATGGTCTGGGAGTCCTTAAGTGATAAAAAGTGATTCTGATTTCAAAAAATTCCGGCTCCGTCTTCTCTGAGAAACTGAATTATAGGATTGCATAGATTAAGCAACTCAATTATACCAGCCATTGGATTAAGAGGTAGTGATTGTTAGCAAGAAGTTGCTTTGGCGAGTAATTTCGAAGATTTTCGTATGCACTAAGAGACAAGTGGATATCCCTATCACTACATTCACACTCATGCAATTCATCACAAAAAAGTGTACAAATACTTTCATAGTACTATACATTTTTCAGCAATTGATTGAAACTGTTTTTTGCACAATGAAACATGGCAAAATATGCAGTAAGAATATATGGAATGTTTACAAAGAATGAGTGGAATGGACGCGCAGAAATAACAGGGTAAAATGCACAAAAACAATCAAAGATAAATCATAAAAATTATTAACTAAAACAGGGATGATTCAACAGAGATGGATGAAATATGAAGGGCAACTATATGGTAGTGACATTAGGTCAATTTCAAACATGGAAAGAGTATTTGACATAGATAGGAATACATTTAACTCTCAAATATCCATGCTAATGGATGCATGATGAATCACAGACAAGTGAAAAACAAGGATAACCAAATGGTGTGGAAAATATGGTCATGATATAAATTAATATATACTAGAACTACCCTTTTGAATCACATGTGAATAATTAGAGTTTTTTAGGAATGGAAAGTACATTTTTTAGTTCAGCAGTCATTTTTATAAGGATGGAATTACATATTTACAAGAACACAGAACTATAATTAAGTGGATAACAAAATGTATTTTCCTCAGAAACCTAAACCAATCACATAGCCAGGAAAAAACAAGTGACTGGCAAAGGCTGAACTTTCACAAAGTATAGCTGATATGAATTCGTATTCATCATATGATACTGAGTAAAATATTTAAGTGCAAATAGTTAAGGACACATGCCACACGGTAAAACTAGGTAATTGCTCAACTTAAAGGAGAATATGGAACTCTCATAGGTAATGAATGTGAGGCAAGTGATAAAGGGAAAGTATCGATTGTACAAAAATGTTGAAATTTATACAAGGACTGACAATTAATGGTTTCTGGCGTAACTTTATGGAACCGATTCATTATAAATAAATGAAAGGACTAACTTTGTAGTTCCACACAAAAACGATTTATTCACACGACCCGGGTTTCAAAGTAAAACTTCATCATCAGGTGAGACCACCTGATGATGAAGTTTTACTTCGAAACCCGGGTCGTGTGAATAAATCGTTTTTGTGTGGAACTACAAAGTAAGTCCTTTCATTTATTTATAAGGACTGACAACTTTTGATTTTGTAAAATTGAAAATTTCAATAAGACTAAAACTAGTTTATCTTTTTAAATATATATCAGAGGTTCAAGGGATTTAATTATCTTTACAATTGCAATTTTAATAAAAGTTCAAGAGCTAGGAAGAGAGTATCATGAATAATCCAATAACTGAATTATTTGCACCCAAACAATCGAGGCACTTTACTGTAGCTGAGATCCATTACACTTTATGGCAACATAGAGCATGAAAGGAATTAAAATTAAAATAAAGAAGGCTGTGGAAGTAGATATTATTCCTGAGGCATTAATTATGAGTTTAGGAAACAATGGAAGGAAAGATTTTATGGACGGATTCCTAGCATGTAGGAGGGATAATTCACAGCAAATATATACACATAAAAATTGAGGAATTATTGTAACACTTTTTACTGGGATAGAAAATATACATTATAAAAAAGTCAAATTGTGTTGATTTAATGTTAGCATGTTTAAGATGGATGACTTATTCGAGAGACTTGGGAGAGAGATTTGGAAATCTACCTGAATAATAGATGACTAATAGTTTTTATGGCAAATAATACAAACGTTATTTACACCTTTGTCAATGAGACGGTCCTTTGCATTCATATATATCTAATTCATTGAGGTTGGTGCATTGGCATATCTAAAGATTAAGGAAAGTTTCAGATGTTATATTTCAAAACCACCATAATATTTGGGCACAGCTTCTAATAACCATATAGGGTCAGTCAAAAATTTGATGCTATTAAGTTGATTAAGCTCCACTCATACTCTGTCAGTACATTAATTTCAAATTTCATGAGGGGCCAGTTCGTTTCTCTTTACAAATATTTCCAACAAATATCTGGTGCCTATAGAATCACGCAACATCTTGGACACCAAGAATTGAACTCTTCAGTCATCAAATCAGTAGCCAAAATGTCTACCCACAAGTCAACCACAACCCTGAAACATTATATTTAAGTTTCACTTTACCTTCCAAGACTTCACTGGTGGTGGTAAATTTACAACTGGTGTACCAAAATGGTGTCTTCCTTTCCTCAAGGATTTGATTATGAATAATTTCACTGAAAATAAACATACATATTACCAAACATTTAAGCAAATAATAAATTAAAATGTATGATTTGATCAGGTCACTTACTTTTACGTGACAAAGCACCAGCCAAATTATGTTGAATATCAAATGGATCTTCAATTGCCATAGGTTTTTTAAACCACATTTTATCAAATTTATATAAAATTTGCTTTTGCTTGATAGAGATGACATGTTGTTCAAAGTCAAATTCTTCTGTGTAAAAGCACAATAACTGCAACCAAAGCTGACCAACACTAAGTTCATTTTTTCCATACTCAGGCCACAATTCTCCCTGAGGAATAATAAAATTTTTAAAAAGCTACATCTATAAAATCATGTAAAAAAGGAAAAAAATCACAAATTCAAGCATATATCTATCTCATGTACAACAAGTTAGCACTAGCAAACAAAAACACAGAAACACATAAAAAAAGAAAAGAAACTCACATGTTTTAGAATTTTCGGTGGTCAAGCCACCTTTTTCAAGGAAGAGAAAGAAGGAACTCCTTGAGAAAGGTGGCAAAAAATTGGAACACACATGAGTTTCTTTTCTTTTTAGTGTTTCTGTTTGCTAGTGCAATTTACATCATTATTCAAACCAAATTGACTTTCACATAGCAATATATAATTATATATATATATATATATATATATATATATATATATATATATATATATATATATATATATATATATATATATATATATATATATATATATATATATATATATATATATATTTATACATATATATACATATATATGTATATATTTATTTTTATACATATATTTATACATACATATATATATATATATATATTGCAATTATTGTACATCATTTTAAATTTATTTACATTGCTTGGGAAGCGCTCCAGTAGTTTTTCAGTGATAGTGTTTCGGTCAATGATTGTTTTATTTGGAATGGAAATGTTTTCATGCTTGTTCCACCCAGCATTTCATCTTGTATTACAACCTCTATAAAATTAAGATTTCGCATGTCATTCCAAAATTCACCCCAAGCTTTTCCCCCTTACTCTCATGGAACATTCGGCAGAGTCAGCTTTTTTTTCTCCTCAATTTTAAAGGTTCCAGCCCAGCCATTTTTAAACTTACCTTGAAGCCCCACCTTAAATCCTTGGTAAAAGAAACACTTAAGTATTTATAGCTATCACAAGAAGGGATGACATTTTCAAAAATCTGTAATCACTTTTCGTAACGATAATTACCTTATAGCTAAATGTAACTGATTAACAATTAATATCCATGTTATTGTTTAATACCCAATCAGATAATTTATTTACATCACTAGCCTGGATTTTGTGCCCGCTCTTGTCCTGAACTTTTCTGAAGATAATTTAGTTCAATAATTTATTAAAATTTCGCATGACTCAAATCCTTTCCAGACAGGCCTAATAAACATAAATGCATAACCACATATACAAAAAATATATCCACAAAAACACAAAATTTTGTGGGTGTATACAAGTTTTGTGTTATAAGTATTGGAAACAATATTTTCCTGATATAACTGGATGCAACAGAGCACTAACACCGGGCAGGCTCGGTGCTGGGGGTTCTACATCTCTTTAGTTTATGCAATTTCTCTTCGGTACTCCTTTCTCCTTCATTACCTAGTTTGCTGTCAAAGGCCGTGGCCAATCTTTCTTCATTGTCTCTTTTTCTGTCAGCTATTTTGAGTCCCACCTTGGCTCTTGTTTTGTCTTTTTAATTTTCTCGTAACGAAGTTGGCTCTCCATGATTACAGGATTGTCATCACTATTTGTCTGCACCAGGCACTGCTGTGCTTCACCTAGTTCTTGTCTCTCCTTCTTACTAGTAGGTCGTCTATATGGTATTTTGCGATATCCCCTGGCACCTTCCATGTGTCCCTCCTTTGTTGATGTTCAATTAGGGTGTTAGCTAAAACTATATTCCTCTCATTGCAGAATTTTACTTGTCTTTCTCCTTTGGCGTTCCTTTTTCCCAGCCTGATATTTCTGAAACTTCGTCCTTCTTTTCTTTCTCCTATGACTGCTTTCCGGGCTCTCCCATTATGAGAAGATTTTCTTTCTCCTTCACCTGTCCGAGGACTTCTTCCATTGGCTCATACACTTCTTCTATTTCTTTTCTGTATGGCTAGATGTCAGCATGTATAATCCCATGATCGCAATGTCTGTGGGCTCTCCTTCCAGCTTCACCATAAGAATTCTCTCATTGTACGGAAATATTGCCTTTACTCTTCTGCCCCATTCTTTCTTCAGCATGATGCCACAGCCTGTGATCCTATTGTCATCTCCCGAGTATATAACTCGAGATCTGTCACTCCAGTAGTCTTCTGCTCCCGTCGACTTAATCTCACTAACTCACAGGATGTCTATACCCAGCCTTCCCATTTATATCTTGGTGTTCTCCTGCTTTTCGCTTACCCCTATGGTTCTCACTTTCCATGTCCCTGTCCTACATTAGTCTTTCCTGACCGTTGTACTCTACCCAGTAGTCCCCACCAGGAGATCCAATTAGGGGACTATTTTACCTCCGGAATAATTTACCAGGACAAATGCCATCATGCCATAAATAGGAGTAGTGCAGAGCTGCATCTCCACCGAAGACTAACACAGTGTTTTCCAATTGCCTTCCACAATACAGTACTTCGGTTGATTCCATGTATTTCACTTCTGCTCAAAGCTGTGGCTGTTGATGCCGGACCAATCTCCTTGATCTGCACCAACAATGCCTTCTACTGAGAGTTACTTCCTCATAGTATTTGGGCAATTTTGTGTTGCATGTTAAAGTTGTCAACTGCTGGTAAATACTTTCCCACAAAATACCCACAAATATTACATATGCATACGATTGCCCATACATATGCGTGAAAATATACACACATATATATATATTCACACACACAGAGACAGTCATACACACACAAACATATGTATAAATGTTTTCATGCATACACAAATGTGTCTGTGTACATGTGTATATGTATTCTTTTGTCTGTGCATATAGGCACAAAAATATACATACACACAAGCCACTGCAGGGCTAAACAAATGGCCAATCGGCCCGAAACCCATCGTTGCCGTGACTCATTTTCTCTATACTGCATAACATAGGAATCAGAGAATAAAAATGAGGTGATTTCCTGTTGCCTTCCTCAACAGAGTTTTAAATGTGACACCATCAATCATTGGCCACCCGACTTGGGTCCAACGCCTTTGCAGCTACCTCAATGAGGAACAGATGCTGCCTGGACTACCTTTTGTCTGGCTCCTAGCCTTTGACCTATCTGGCATGGGTGACTCTTCTAGGAGCAATTATCATTGGTCCCGCCAGTACAGCTCTAGAGGTCATCGGAACACACAAGCCCTTCCACCACGTCAAGGTTGTAGTCCATGGGAGGGATTTATAAATATATATGTATAACATACATACATATTTATGCATAAAAAATTATATATTCATATATATAAGAAAGGACACTCACAATATATTGTTTTGACGTTTCGACGGCTCGGCTGTCGTCTTCAGAACGTCGTCTGGAGTTCTCAGGGAAGAGTGGGCAGGACATGTGCAGGGGAGAGGTGAGGGAAGGAGAGGTGAGGGAAGGAGAGGTAAGGGACCAATAGGAAATGAACAAGGGGGTAGGAGGGGTGGTTATTCATGCGGAGGGAAAGTGTGGTCGTGCATACGCCCACGTAGAAGGTAGGGTAGAAGTTACAGGAGAGGCGACATATAATATTTTTTGAGGTACAGGTGGCAACCGGTTGGGAGTTGGTACTGAGTGAGGGGGAGGGTCTTAGAAGATGGCAGCATTTGCAGCGTGGGTGGTTGCATGGTGTGGATAGGGGTGGGGGAGAGACGGGGGTGCTCACAGTTGGTTATGTTGGCTTGAAGATGTCTTGCAAGTTCGACAGGGGTTTAAACAAAACGGAGGGACAATGTGAGAATAAAAGTGATTTGGACTGATTGTTATTAATAATTGGGAAGAGGTCACGGATTAAATTTTTAATTTTGTGTGTTCCGGGGAAGAGAGTGGTGATAAGATTAGGGCATTTTGGGCTGTTTGGTTTGGGGAGAGGAGTGTATTGGGTTGACGGTTTGAGGATTTTACTGTTCAGTAGTTTTTCAGGGTACCCACATTTTCTGAGAGAGTCATGTAGCTGGTCCAAGTATTTCTGTTGGGAGGAGGTGTTGTTGCAGAGATGGAAGCCACGGACAGAGTAAGAATGGGATGGAGCACTTTGTATGAGGTGGATGGCAGCTGTCGAAATGAAGATACTGTTGCTAATTAGTTGGTTTAATGTGGACTGAGGTGTAAAACGTATCATTTTGGAGGTGAATGTTGATATCTAGGAAAGGGATATTAGAGTTCGACAAAGAAGAAATGAAACATACTGAGGAGGAGGATTTGAGAGAGGAAATAAAAGAGGATAGAGTTACGCATCCGTGGGACCAAAGGAGGGAAATATCATCGATATAGCGGGCCCAGAAGAGTGGTTTGAGGGTTTGTTGTTGCAGAAAGTCAGGTTCTAGTTTACCCATAAAAAGATTAACATATGTAGGAGCCATACGCATGCCCATTGCAGTGCCTTTTATTTGGAAATATATTTTGTCGTTGAATTGAAAAGCATTTTTGGTGAGAACGATTTGGCTCAGTTCGATGAGGAAATCTGTGGATGGGGTGTGTGGTGTGGATCGTAAGGAGAGGTATATTGCAGGGCTTCTAAGCCTTCTTTCTGGGGAATGGAGTCGTACAGAAATGTAACGTCTATCGTGGCCATGAGAATGGTCGTGTTGGGTGGAATTGGGATTGAGTGTAGACGTTCCAGAAAGTGGTGCAAATCTTTGATGTAAGAAGTGAGTGAAGTGGCTATTGGTTAAAGGTGGTGGTCTACTAATGCGGAGATTCTATCAGTGGGTGAGTTGATGCTGGAGACATAGGGCATCCAGGGTTATTGGTTTTGTGGATTTTGGGTAGCAAATAGAAATGAGGGGTCTTAGGATTAGGTGGCGAAAGAATGGATATATCTTTGGGAGGGAAACCTTCTTGGGGACTAAAATTGGATAGAAAAGAGATAATATCCTTTTGATATGAAGGTTTTGGATCATGGGGCAGGGGGGCATTAACACTTAAAAGTAGTCTTACTTGAAGGACTCAGAGAAGGCCGAAAGCTAAAACAATCTACAATGTGAGTGTCCTTTTAAGCGTTTCTATTTTATTTGTGTTGTTCTATTGCGCCGCCCAAATGTTATATTGCTCTTGTGAGTACTTTAACACCAACTATATATATATACATATATATATACATATATACTACCTTGATCAAAAATTTCCCGGAATTTATTCAGAAAATTAAAAATACAAGTTTATTCATCTAAATCTATATTGTCCCCTTCAAAGTAATCCCCATCGACTGCAACACACTTATGCCAGCGCTTGATCCAATCCTCGAAACATTTTTTATATTCGGTTTTCGGTATGTCCATCAGTGCTTCCTGCGATTTTTCCATTACTTCCTCTCGGCTGCTAAAACGCGTTCCCCGTAATGGTTTTTTAACTCGATTGAACAGAAAGAAGTCACAGGGAGCCAAATCAGGTGAATTCGGTGGCTGTTGGATGGTATTTGTTGCATTTTTCGTCAAAAAATTACGAATAATGATAGCACTGTGCGACGGTGCGTTATCATGGTGCAAAATCCACGAGTTTCCTGCCCACATTTCTGGTCTCTTTCGGCGAATTGCTTCACGCAAACGTCTCATAACGCCCAAATAATACTCTTTGTTTACTGTCTGGCCTTCTGGCAAAAATTCATGATGCACTACACCGTTGTAATCCATGAAAACCGTCAGCATTGCCTTCTTTTTTGACTGAAAACGACGTGGTTTTTTTGGTCTCGGCTCATTTGGTGAACGCCATTCACTTGCCTGATGTCTGGATTGCGTGTCGTACTCATAAACCCACGTCTCGTCTCCAGTAATGATCCTTTTGATGAATGTGGGATCGGATTCAGCCTCGCAAATCATGTCTTTTGCGACGTCAACACGGTCTCTTTTTTGCATGAAATTGAGGTCTTTTGGCACCAACTTTGCTGCTACACGACGGAAACCCAAATCATTAACCACAATGTCTTGGGCGGATCCATAGGCAATGTTCAAGTCCTCCGCTATTTCTCTGATGGTTAATTTGCGGTTATTGACCAACATTTCTTTTACTTTATCAATTTTTTCACCGACTTTCGATGTCGATGGTCTGCCACTGCGTTCATCATCTTCGATTGACTCACGACACGAACAGGGGTGCCCATTATCAACTGAGCTTATCAATGCATGTGTGCAGGAAAAGATTAAAGGGGCATGGGAAGAACTGCAGTTAGGAATGAAAGTCAGTACAGAATTCATTAAACCAGTTGAGGTCGCTGGCAAAGTAAAGCTTGATCATCCTAACCATCCTTCACAAACCTAATTAATTTTATGAATTCTCCATCAGCTTTCTTTCCCATTTCCAATTCTTACCAGACCTCTAACCATTTCCTCCACACAAACATGTTAAAACTTAGGGTGCATAATTGGGATAATATACATAAATACTAATCAAAGGAGAAACACTTACAAGTCTGTCCAAGTCTCTGAAAAACCACACATTCTGGCCTTCTTGGATATTCTCTGGTGTAGGATGTATATCAGACAGCTTAAAAAAAAGAAAAATCATCTCATTAAAAAACTTCCAGATAAATATGAAACAAGAGTGAACTCACAAAAGCTTCTTCATTGTTGAATGCAAAAAAGATAGGTCAAATGATTACAATTCATAACTGGATATAGAATGCCTTCTTAAGAAATCCAGAAACTAAATAATATTCAGCCTAAGTTAAATATTTACTTCTTGTAACACAGGAACAACAGGAGGATTACAATGCTGCAGGAAGTATATCACCATTAGAATATATCCATAAGATGAGAGGCTACCTCGTGATGCATCTCTGATATCACATAATTTGGCAAATGCTTTCATCACATAGCCCAAAACCTAAAATAAAAAGACAAATCATTCAAAATTTCATGTTGAAAAACAAAGAGACTAATAAAATATGGCAAGAAATTATGCTTCAAAGTACACTCCATAATTCAGAAAACATGCACAATGAAATCACTTATTTTTAGAAGCCGCAAGATTGTGTAGACCATACTACACCCGTATGTTCCTTAAAAATATGCACTGTTAACGTAATTAAAACCCGAGGGTAAGATCCAAAGGATTTCTTTTGTCAGTAGCCCCTTACTGATTCATTCTAAGCTATTTCACCCTATGCAGGCTTTTTATTTGAAGTACTTTTTCCAATTTGGTGATTAATACTTGGAGTAAATGATACTCTTTGATGCGTGAGAGTACTGTCATGCCAATCTTTAAAAAACTGATTGCTTAACACTTCAGTATGAACCATGACCACTTCAGGGTTTTATGTATGTTGGCATTATTTAATGATAAATTGTGCTTTAAAAAAACCTTTTGAAAAAGTTGTGAAGAGTTGGTGGATTTAAGCGATCAGGCAATTATCTCATTACAATCTCTAAATCGAATCCAAAATATCAACTATGTGGAAAATAAACTGACCTATGGAAAATGACTGAAAATCCAACTAAGCCAATCCACACTTTCTCTAAATAGTGTGAGAGAAATATGATTATGAAACCCCTTCAGTCACGCACCATTTAGCACAATTTTGACTAGGGCAAATTTGTTATAGGGTAAAATGGTTTTTCACAGGTTTTCCCAGCCGATGACATGGACACTTAATCACAATAAAGTAGATTCTACTCTCACTTTACATGCCAAACAAGTTAAGGAAAACTGGAAAAGTAGGTCACTCATGTTCATATATTTTTCCTTTGGTTTATATTTGCATCAGATCATTTGGAACCATCAGATCCAAAGGCAAACTATTGAACACATACTTTCTGCATCACACTAAATAAATAGCCTACATTTGTGACATGGTTGTAGGTCTGCAAAACAGTGAAAAAAGAGGTAATGTGCAGCTTAACGCTTAGAAAACCCCTAAAATTTGTAATACAAAGTATAACTCTTATAAACAAAGTGACCTTGAATGTTGATTAAACATCAGAACTTCAAAATTTCCAAGCATCATCAGTTTGTCAGAGCTACTTCTGCAAAATAAACTACATATTTACAAGGAAAGATATTTTTAAATTGAAATACTTTTTTGGGGATAAATTCAATCCAGTCAAAGATTGCTTGTTACACAGGTATTCATTTGTACTATAACTTTTAACTAAATGTAACTCCCTGGAAAAATAAAAAGGTGACGACTGCTCTGCAAAATTTCATGCCAATTCAATTTGGTTTCAGAATTTAAAACAGCACATATTTAAAGTGTCACATTGATGAGCAAATCCACAAGTTCTAATAAAGAATCAGCCACAATATTTCTTGATATTTCCAAAGTTTTTAAATGAAATATCAAGCTTCATTCAGTAAGACTCATTGAGACACACATCCTTCATACTAATTGAATCATGACTGTGCATCAAAAAATACAAGATATTAAAAATTATCAGTGTATTAAAACATGAAATAAAACAATATTTACCTTCACCCTATTGTCTATAAGAGAATAGGTTTTCAGAAGCTGAGTGTTATGCTGAGCTAGAGTGTTGTACAAGCTTATATCACCTTCAAGATGTGTTTGAATGTGCTTGAACTTGATTATTGGAACTTTAGCAGATGGTATTGGAACAATATTCCTTATTTCTGGCATTTTTCTCAACCTGTACACCAATTCGGGGATTAACTTAGCCACATCAATGCCCTAGAAAATGGAAATTATTAGTTTAAAACTTTTGCCAAATATCATGGATAAAATGAACATAACATAAATATGCAATCACCAAGCAATCCTAATTACACATAAAAATAACCAACAGAGAAGTATTAGAATTATAACTAGTATTTAATAGCAATCAGACTCTACATAATCAGACAGAAAATACATATTCAACTTATTACTAAGCAAAATGTCCACTGGCAACGATTTCTTATCTTGAGGCATTTTCTTTCGGCAGACTTGAGAAAAATATCTGATGTATCAGGAAAATTTTGAACTAAAGACGAAAGAGTTTTATCCAAACCTGTTTATCAAAAAAGACGTTGTCAAGCAATACCAAACTCCCAACAGAAACCTCTGCAATTAACTTTTCAGGAAACTTTACCCTGCCTAATACACAAATTTTAAATATTTTCCTTTACTGCCACCATTCCTTGATGCTCTCATCAAAAGTTACTTAAGTTTTTCAGCTAAAAGAATCCATATTCATCAAGTGTTTACGGAGACTCATGACATTGAAAGAATAATATTGTCCATCTAAGTCAATTATTTGTCATGCTGTATTATGTGCAGAATTTAGATGAGCATATGAGTTCTGCCTCTTATAGAGATGGTTATTTATCAAAACGAATTTGAATTCAAATGCACAACTGGAATATTGATGCATTATTATTGCTAAATCTTAATTATTTTCAACTACACTCCAAACCTGCAAGCAAAATGTGAATTTGTGCAGAGCACAACATTGCTGCCTATTGCCAACCATTAGAAAATTACATTACATGATAGAGATGTCCACATTACGTATAGCCCACATAGGACAGGTCTGGACTACCAGGTGGCTTACTATAAAACGCTAAACAATGTATGTCAACAAATGTGACGTTATTTTAGCTGATTAAATATGGTAAACTCTTGATACAATAATCCACTTTGTAACAAATCTTCGTCATAACATTAAATCCCATTCCAGGTGGCAGGAATGTCAATTAAAAGTAAGAAGACGGTGCAACAAATGCTTGATTCGCCATGCAATGAATAAGTTTTCTTCCCTATCATTTCGAGTTTATCTTGATGAAAAACCTCAATCAAATACATTTTTCCCTCACCTTATTTGGGACATTATGTAAAATTCTTAATCTTTCCCACTTCATCATAAATTTCAATATACTAACGATATCCCTGCATGATGATACCATGGTACTAGTGATAAGGTGAATAGCTTTTGTAACTCACGCTCCGTGCTGGACAATATCTACTTTGGCAAGGCAAGGAAATTCAGTAAAATAAATTTGCCATCTAATTACAAAGGTAAGCAACAAACCCCAATGCACTTATTGCAAATTGAACTATTCTAAATTATGATACATACATAAATATATGGTCAAAGAAAATAATGCTGACTGGCAAAGTATACCATGAAAATAAAAAGCTATTTAAATGTGTTGATAACAAGGCAAAAAAATAAGAAGTTAACACTAAGCCAAATGATTTATATTTCAGCCATTCTTGCCTTCTCTTGCCCAAAATACTACCTGGTTAAAAGGACCAATTTTCCTGAAGGTGAAAAGATCTATAATGTAGTGCGAACAAATTCGGAGCCCTCGTCTTTCACT
Source organism: Hetaerina americana (assembly GCF_022747635.1). NCBI lineage: Eukaryota > Metazoa > Arthropoda > Insecta > Odonata > Calopterygidae > Hetaerina > Hetaerina americana. The sequence goes on along the minus strand of NW_027286292.1, from coordinate 14,922,943 downwards.
GCCACCCCCAAGCAACATGACCTCCACATCAATCCAGAAAGAAACTGAATTGTTGGCATCTAATAATGTTCCAACAAGAGCTTTCAGTCTTCAGCATTAAAATGCTGTTATTCAAAGAATCATGAGTTTTTAATTGGGTAACCATCCCAGAAATAATAATGAGAATAACATTTGGGTAAATAGAGTGACTTGCCACATGATGTTGTTGAATGAGGTCTGCATTTAATGAAGGCATATCTCGGGTTCTAAAAGTATTGAAATGAACACTGATGAGTGAAAACAGAGGATTCTTTCATTATGGAAGTGTGGCTAACTTTCTAGTAGAAGCGGCTACAGTAGTTCACAAAATACTATCAATATATTAGGGACCTGAGAATCAAATCTCAGGCCCAATCAAGTTTTGATCTATATCAAAATCAAATCAAACAAACACTACTATGTCCTCTTTAAGTGAAAATTTAGTTACAACATGAAGTTTTTACATAAAATTTTTATTTTCTTATTCATTGAAATGAGATCATCAATGATTTTAACTGATTGATAAACCTAAAGTATATGGTTGCAGGTTAAAGGAAATTGAAATGCATGCAATAAAATTTCTAATAAACCTGAAATTGGTAAAGAGAATACTAGGAAATGAAAAGATTTAATTTAAGTCAATATGTTATTTGTTAATTTGGTACATAGAGTTTTGTAAAGCTTTCAAAAACCTTTGTTTTAACAAGAACTAACTTTTTAAAATAGATATTTAAAAATAACTCAGTGATTTTGAGAAACATTGAATCGAGGGTCCAGGACAAAATCCTTAATTGCACATAATCCCTTTCTGCACAATGCTTCAAAACAATTTTTTTCTTAAAAAAGTATTAATTCTATATATCTCAATAGATACAACAATCAATGGAATAATATCAAAGTAGCCACAGTAACTTGCAAAATATTAAAACAAGAGTGCTGTAGCTGTGAATTTATATAAATGAAGTTTCAGTAAATATATTTTAAATGGTTCTCAAATAAACCATAACCATAAACACAGTAATCAACCTGAAGGTCAGATTGGTAGGTGATGGTAGAGTTCACCAAGTACTAAGCCCGAGGGTATGTGAAATTCACACATCAGGGTAGGGGGGGTTCCTTTCCCTGTACCAGTTATGGTTTCTCAGGAAGATTTGGTACCCAAAAAATCACATAACTTGGGTGGGGCTGCAGGTGCCCAGAGACTTGCCTGGGAATCAAACCCGGGATCCCGTCAGTTGCCCAACACTCTACCCCCTGGTGCTACCCACGATTCTCAAATATCCACTCGCATTTATGTTTAGTTCATTTCTCAAGATATATTAAAATAAAAAGGAAATTGAGTAAACTGTTATCTTCTCTTTTGACCAATGAACCAACATTGAAATGATATCATTTTGATTTACTTAAATCTCTGAGAAGGATATTAAACTTAGTAATTACTTATAGATAGTTATTGGTTTTGCAATTTAGTTCTCATATACACTTAGTTTATTTCCACAAATGATATTTAAATAAAAGCAATTCATGTATAACATTCATTTAATGTATCAAAGAACTGACTTCATGAATTCAAATCCAATCATTCATGGCTTGCAAATCAAATTGAATCCTGAAGCTTCACAGGTCCCTAAAATATATTATTATTTAAATTGGATATTGAAATGAATTGAAATTAAAAATTCTCCACAAGATATTTCATTTCCTTTCAGTAAAGAGCAACTTATAACAAAAAAAATCCATTTAATAGGGAGTTTGAAGAGGATTTTTCAAGGAAATAATTTTTTCCAAGTGAGCCTGAATCATAATTTTTTCATAAGTTGTAAACTACTTGCTATATTTGTGGAAAATTATTCTTGCATATGCACTACATTATGAACATATATCATACAACAAATATTAAATGACTGCCACATTTACTACGACAGCCATTATTTTAACACAACAGCACGGAAAATCAAGGTCATCAAATTGATCTATGAGGTCCCAAATCACCCCCCATACAAATTTCCATGACCTCAATGCAGAGAAAATATATTTGTCTTAGGGCTGCTGTGTTATTGGAGCAGGCTGTCACTGGGCAGCAAGCAACCAATTACAAAGGCAATAGTAGCTGCTGTTAAACTTCACATGATTTCTTTTCATCAATTTTTGATACAATCATTAAGAAAAAATGCAATGAGAAAATTAATTTCTATTTCAACTTTTCCTTTAGCTTTCCTCACAACTAATATGAGGCATAAATTATATTCCTATTGAATTTTTACATTCAATTATATTAGCATTCAATTTATAGAAACTGGAGTCATTTTTGAATCATAGACACTGTGAAATCAGATTATTATGGGTTTTTTATCATCAATTTAACTAAATGGGGTAGAATTTCATTTACATATTGTTTTCAGGATTTCATGATGCTCAATGAATTAAGGAGGGCATTTTTTCAATGAAGGGGCTCCTGTGCCAATTTCAAATATATTTGAAGCCGAGTCTTTTTTCCCCCTATTGTAACTCCCCACCTATCACATCCCTTACCTGGAGGAATACTACTATGCCCGATACTGATGCCATAAAAATATTATTTGCAAAATTTAGTCCACATCAATTTTGTCCCCTTCAAAGTACTATCTATTCACTGCTATGCACTTATTCCATCTTCTTTTCCACTGTTTAAAGCACCCTTGGGAGATCCTCAGCAGTTAGGCTTCTCAGTTGTCTCGTCCATTCTTTCTTTATTGTGTCCACATCTTCCCAGTGATGTCCCCTCATTATATTTTTGCATTTTTGGAATAGGAAAAAGTCACAGGGGGCGAGATCTGGCAAATAAGGAGGATGGATGGATAAAGGTTGGTGTTAGAATATTTTGCCAGAAACTGGCGAACAATCAATGCTGAATGTGCAGGTGCATTGTCATGATGAAGGATCCATCCATTATGTTCAGTTAAAATAGTGTGAACTGTTGATTTTCCTAAATTCAGTCAATCAGTTATCATTCGGACAGTTTTTCGACGATCGGTAAAGACAAGGGACTACACACGATCAATGTTGTCAACACAGGTGGTTGAGGGTCGTCCCGGCCTTGCATCATCTGTGGCATCTTGTGGACCATCTTTAAAATGCTTAATCCACATGAAAACAGCTGTTTTCTCCAGAGCATTATCACCGTAAACAGCTGTTTTCTCCAGAGCATTATCACCGTAAACTGCGGCCAACATTTCAGTAATTTCTTGATAATTTATACTGCACTTCATCAAAAAACCTGATGTTGATTCATTGCTCTGTGATTTCGTTAATTTCCATTTTCGACAAACAGTAAAAACAAGGACAACAGAAACTAAAATAACTGGAACCAAGCGCACAGCTCGACAATCCACGAAGCACAGATGGCTCATTGGGTCTCAGGCAACTAGCGCCGCTAGTGAGCGGGGCTATAGTCCGTGTCATGGCCGCCAGATTGCACCAGTTTTGTGCATTTATTGCACAGACCACATTTCATAGCAAGCTTCAGCCAACCACCCATGAGTCAAGACATCATACAGTGAAAAAGTTTTGGAGTCACTAACTTATGAAATTTCTTTCTAAATTCCTGCCAGTGGAAAAACCATCAGAATAAAAGGAGTTTAATTTAGGAGTACCTAAAACCTAGTTCACACAGGTAATGCCATGGGCATGAATATGCTATGCCTTCTCCCTCTTTTCAATATTTTAAATTGAATATGTTTCCGATATGTTCAGCAGCCAAGTACAGTCCGCTAAACATCTGTTGTAACAGCTTCGTGAGAGATTAGAACAGAAGTATAGCCATCGCTACTGCACCCATAAAACAGCAAGCATTACATAGTAAATTAACTATGAGTATATCAATGCAAAACCCATCCACTAAACTAATATTTAAGTGAGCAGAAACAATTGTAGTACCTAAACGAAATGGCATGTAAAATAAGTTTATCTTACCTGGCCAGTGCTATTTCCCTTAAACGTTAGGCAAATATCAATGTCCGAGTTCCTGAAGCCAAACCCATTTGAAGATGATCCAAATAATGACAGTTGTACATCAGGATAATAAGCACTTAAGTACCCTTGTAGCTGATTCAAAATCAATTTTCTAGTCATGATATCATTGCGATTCTGTGAATTATTATCTGTAATGAGAAATTAAATCACTTTAGAATATTATAATAAGCCTCTTAATCATATATTACTCAATTTTTCCAACCTACCATACACATATTCACAAAAATCATTAATATGTGACATGAATGCCTCTGTCATTGGTGGCAACTGCTCTAACGGTGGTAGACGGGCATCTGGACATTGAGATTTTGAATGACCATCATTGCTGCAAATGGCACAGATTGTAGGAGGGATCTGAAAGGCAAAATCATCCCATTCTACTTAGTTTATCCCAGCACAAAATAGCAATATCAATTTAATGATTATTCTCCCTTTACTAGCTTCTCAATGCAGAAACCTGCATGCTACTGCCTACTACTGAAGAGCCACTATGCCTACTACTGAAGAGACATATATGTTAACCTCCGTTCTGAATTAAACTCCATCTGGTCTTGAAAAGAATGAACATTGTCAAGTAACTAAAATCTTTACAACATGTATGCAAACACTTATTTCGTTTCATCAACAGGAGAGCAGAATGGGATAACAAGCTTAACATTAAATCCAAAGTAAGGTTTACTTTTATTCACACACACTCACGGAGGGGTCACACTAGAGTACAAATTTGATTGAAAATAGTCCGATTTTTCCACATGTTTGGTCTCCCACAAGTTTCCACATGGTCCCAGTCAACATATACCATGGGCAATTAAAATTTCATGACTATTTCATACATAATTATACTTCAAAATAATTTCTTTTAAACTTAAGTTCAGATATTTTCCCCAAAAAATATGAAGGTATCCTTTAGCTGCTTCTAGCAGGAACATAAAACTATGCAGTGCTTGTGAAGAAGCCTTAATGGTCACTGATCACAGGAGTGGCCAATTGTAAAAACCTAAGGCCTACAGCTGATTGAGGAGGCTACCCCTTATTGAAAGAGGCCATGGAAAGAGGCTTAACTGTAATAATGCACACTCAACAGAATTAAGGAAGAATATTTGTGTGTGCTACCACACATAAATAATTCATGAAAAATAAAACTGAAGCAAGAAGTTATTATGGTGGTATGGTGTAGTAGGAAAGTATTTTGTTACACCAGATAGATAATACTGATTTACATTTTTAAATGGTATTCAAGAACAAGGGTTTAATAGTAATATTAGAGGGAGTGCAACTGTAACAATGAGCAGATAATAAAGTGAAACATCTATAAAAGCCAAAAATATTATTTAATTCACATGCACTGTTTAGATACATTTATTTATTCTTTTTCATTAATGTTAAATTTTATTAACAAAACATTTTCATAACAGTAATCAAATTATTCATTTACCATTTTGGAAAAACTACCTCAATTTAAAAAAAAAGTAAAACTCAGAAAATAAATACTTGGTTATTCCACATATATTTTTTATTAAACATGACCCAGGTTTCGACTTACAAAGTCATCATCAGGTAAAGTACAGAAAGACACAGAGCTTTATATAATAGACAGAGAAGAGGAGGGGGAAGGTGTTTGAGAAGTGGGAGGAGGGGAAAGGGAAGGGAAACTGTTGTGTATGTTTGGGTGGAGGGGGAGAAGGTGGTTGGGCATGACGTCCGGGTGGGAGAGGGCGGTTGGGTAAGGCGTCAGGGGGGGAGAAGGGCTGTGGAACAGAGGGAAGTCCAGGAGGGGGGAACGGGAGGAATAAGTTAGGTCATTAACTAACATACCCTAATGATGACTGTTCTTGGAAATTTCCAACCGTTCCAAGGCATCTAATCTAAAGCCTTTTTTCTCTAAATGTAGAATTTTAGGGACAAAGTCACTGGAGTGGTTGTTTTCTATAAGGTGCTCGGCAAATTCGGAAGAAATATTTCCATTTATAAAAAAGGGGTAATGTTACTTTACACGATCACTGAATTTCCTCCCGGTTTGCCCAATGTAGAAGGCAGAGCACTCACAGCACAATTGATTGCGCTGTGAGTGCTCTGCCTCATGCGGACTAAGACATTGGAAATCTACATATGAGCTTTACAGGTTCTGCTTGCTTCAAGAAATTTATATGCAAAATATAATAATAAGTAAAGAATTATGTCATACTACACCAGATCGTTATTTCATATTTAAAAAATGTAATAAAAAATAGAAGAACACATTATGAAACTCCATATAGGAGGCCAAATATGCTGATTAGCTGTGAATATGATTAGCACTGAGCTCACACATATTCCTCCAACTAATTAAAGCTTCACAGCATTAAGACTCAAGACCTCTCGAAATCGACAGCCAGTGGGGTAGGTTGTTCACAACCATAATGATAAGTTCCCGAGAATGTCATTGTTTCAGGCTGCAAATGAAGTTAACCAAAATAAAATTTGAAGAGAAAATCTTTATCCATCAAAGTGAAGATAGGAATTCTAAACAACATGCAATATATTTCTGAAATTTCAAAAAAGATATTGGAAAGAAATACTGCCTCTCATCATCTACTCTTTCTCTTCACTATTTTTCCCCGTATCAATTAAGAGAAAGAAATAAAAATACTTTTATGCAATGAAGAAAACAAGGTGTGTCCAAAAAGTATCCGACCTCGTTTTTTTAATTATATTTTATTTTATTGTGGGATCAGCAAAGAATATTACGTTAAAGTTCTGGAAAGATTGCTTGATACTGTGAGAAGAAACAGACCGCATCTCTGGTCAAGCGCTGACTGGCTTCACCACGATAATGCGCCAGCGCATTTATCGAACCTTGTGTAGCAATTTTTGGCAAAACACTTTGGATGTTCCTAAAATTGAAAATGGCACTCAAAGGAAAGCACTTCCATGACATAGAGTAATGCGACGCGCAAGCTGAAAGCCATTCCAAAATCTGGATTCGAGGACTGCTTTAAGATGTGGAAGGACCACTGGGAGCATATGGTTCAATCAAATGGGGACTACTTCGAAGGATGCCACGGCCCGGATGAAGAAGATTAGCACCAATGCGGAGATATTAACGCAGGTCAGATAGTTTTCGGATACACCGTTTACATTTCAATGCAATACAACACAATTCTGCCAACATAGAACGAGGCAACTTTGGCTACTACATTCTTGAAAACACAAAGAAAGGAAGAGACATGAAATCAACAACATTTATTTCCAGACACAAGATTTCGAGTAAAAGATAGCAATATTCGTCATAACTTTTAAGAAATAAAATAAACTATGTGCCTACCTTGTTACCATTTTCTGCCACAAAATCATACTGGATCATTCCACTCCTAATGTGATTACTGAACAAAATAGCATCTTCCAGTGAAAGTTCTTCTGCCACAACATATTTACTTTTTTCTCCCGCTAATTTTGATGCAGCAATTGCATTTAGCCGACTGTCATTGCATTCACTTGCTGATGCCTCAGTTGACGGCAGATCTTCAAAGCAAAAAATATCATTTTTCCTGCAAATCTTCAACAAATATTGTGAAAGTGCACTATTCATTTTTAAGTGTTCCTCGTTGCTTTCAAGTTTAGGATAAGAGGGTTGAATGTTTGCATAGAGATGTCCTCTCGAAGTCAGAGGAATTCCATAATACAGATAACTCTTGCGAAAGCACGTCATTATGTATTTAAAGCTGAAATTATGTATGATTGTGCGTGAAACATTCCGCTTCACACTAAATGGATCTGTAAAAAGACAAAAAAAAGACATCATGCCATGAATATATTTTGGCTCCCTAAAAAATTTGAAAATCAATTAAAGTTGAAATCTTTAATATTATTCACTATATTTATAGATAAGAGCATTGCAACACTAAATGAAAATTTTGATTGCATTAAACTACAACGAATACATGTATTTCAACCACTTAAATAAATACTTAACAATTACCAGTATAAGGCATTGTCCTTCAAATTGGGAGTTAAAAGTGGAAATAACTTCTTAATAGCTACCACGACTTCATAAGTTTATCATCAGAGAATAATTTATGAAAATTAATTAATTATTACAGGTAATTCAATACAAAATAATAATGAAAAATAATCCAAAAATCAAGAAGAAGTGAGGTTTCTGTCTCTCAATCATATTTTAAAATTTTAATTTGAAAAATATATTCAATACAGAATTTGTCCCACCAGTCATGTTGACAGGTTGTGAATTTAACATACAGATAAATTCATTAATATTCCATTATTTTAAAAAAGTTATAATAACAATCATTGCAAAAGGTTTATTTTTCAGGTAAGTTTCAACTCACATGTGGTGCTTCCGTAAAACTTATGTCCATTGGGCTAACACGATGTCACCCCTCTGCTAATACATTGCATCTCTCCCCATAAACTGAGGCTACAGACTTTCAACCGCAAGTAGTATTAGAGCGATGTAAAGGTATAGAAAATGGGTAGTCTTTATTACAAATTTTGATAACATCATAATAATAAGAAAAACTAAGGAAACTTATGTATATTGGGTAAGTGGGGATGTCATCCCTCTATGCTATTATATTGCACACCTCCCGATAAGTAGTATGAAAGCGATGTTAAGTCATAATATATTGTTGCCTTTATTACAAATTTTGATCATATCAAATTATTAAGAAAAACTAAGAGTTGCATAAAGAGTTAAAATTAGAATAATTTCAAGGGATCTAAAGAGAGAAGATTGTCCTACAGTATTAACACTTACAATTGAAGTCATGAATTATACTTCAGGTCATGGAAACAGGTCAGCTTAAAGGTTTATTGGTCTACCTTAGACTGAGAAGAATACAAAAAGAATGGAGGTAGCAGAAGATGGCTTCAGTAAATACATATTTCGCGCTCCTAAGTGGACAAAGCTCGAGGAAATTGCTAAGAACTGGATAATAAATCACCAGAAAACCAAGATTGCTGCTGGAAAAAAATGAACTTAATGGATAAGAGAAATTGATGATAGGTATGTCTACTGCATATTTTTCTGGGATTTCTGGATGCAAGAGATTCAATAAGAGAAAAGGTATGTACATTTGAACCAGAACTACAATAGCACAAAAACGACCGAATGAATATGAAATACAGGGTAAATAATATCACAAATACTTCATAAACTTGAGAAAAAGGATGTTTTGAAATAGAAAGAGGGAATTGGATGAGATGCCCTTGATGTTCAATGCGTCATACAATAGAACAGTGGACAATAAAGGTGCTAAGACAGTAATAGTAAAAACTTCTGGTAATGAGAAGACATGCTACACTGTTTTTATTGTGCAATGAGCTAATGGTCCAAAACTCTCTCCTTCATTAATCTTTAAACAAAAAACACTGACTAATCGCAACATTCCACATGGAATTTGTATTCATGTTCATCCCAAAGGATAGAAGGGGTATGAAGCTGTAGTCACAGGTGTGGTTCAGGTGGCCGTCTAAAGATATCATTTTTACTGATCTGTGATCAGTTTAAGGCCCAGGAAAAAGAGTCGGTAAAAAGCCTTGCTACTGAACTAAAGACTTCTTGCTGTGATTCCTGATGGATTAGCTTCATGATGTTTCAGTCCATAAAATATTCAAGATATTAATGCGTGAAGAATGGATAAAATAGATTAAGGCACCTACTCATGGCATCATACTGATGGGAAGAAAGAAACTGATGCCAATTTCTGGGGCTTGTGAGGGGGTGAAAAAGTCCTGGCAGAAACTTTAAAGTTAGAAAATGTGGCATGAGTAATACACTAGATGGAAGTGAAGATGACATTGTGTATGAGAAAAGTGAGAAACTCCAGTGAAAATAACTGCGGAAATGATGTAAACAGCAGTGATGATGAATTCCTACGATTTTTTGATTAGTTGAAACAATTTTAAAGGGTAAAAATCATTTACCTTAACTGGGATATTCAAACCAAGATCCCTTCATGCCCAGCCAAGTGCTTAAGCCAGTTGAGCTACTGAGATGTCCTTTTGCATTCCAAAATTTAAGGGACAAATTGTTACGATGAAATGCTGTACATACAATGCCACAAGAATTACTTGTTTCATGGATTGAGTCACAGTCCACAAGGTTTAAGCAAATTTTTTAACACTAGGGTGTTAACCTTTTTTGACAATTTCAAATAAACCACAGGACCTTTTACAGAATCTTTCAAAAACATATTTTGCATGTAGAAGGCATTTGCCATAGCACTAGTTCATCCTGAAAAGATTACACCATAAGATTAGCAGGAATGGATTTTTGTATGTGTAATACAGGAACCCCATCTCTGCATTATCAGTATTTGTTTTCCTGCAATTTACAATTTTCTCATGTTCCACAAAATTTCATATTCTTACTACGTCTGTGGAACCCCATATTTACACAATTTCATTTTCAGCAATTCTGCTATTTGCATTATTATGAGTTGGATTAAAAGATTTCACATTCTATAACAGTCACTCATGTACATCAGCCTTTATTAAACAAAACTTTGTTTCGTAAATTTACATCTCAAAAAATGGGAAAGAGCAGTAATGTGAATGGTTTTATCGAGGAACTTTAATATAGTGGTCATATTGAGTGCCACCAGTGACAACAACGTGAACTACTTGAACTCATAATCTCAGTCTGCAAGGAAAAGATTCATGCTATGAAATGAATACATTGTCTGAAAAGGAGTTAGTTATGTAATTTATGCATTGTAATAACAACTGAGGGAGACTATTCACGTCGAACATAAGTTTAAAATATGAGGAATGGAAATGCCTTTGTCCCAAACATGCTGAAGTGTGAAAAATGAAAGAAATGGTGACTGACAACTGGGATCATTCGCACTGCCTCCATGAAAACATTATGACAGTGATGAGCTCCTGAACAATTAAAAGTTATGTTCTTGTGAGCTACAACCACTTGATTTAGATATAATTCACTCGTTAAAAGCACATTATTGAAAATTAACTGCACAGAAATAAATAACTCTGCATGAATGTGGTAGGAGTATAAAGGAAATTCAAATTGAGTGCACTAGATCCTTACACTACATATTATGGTCATGGAAGCAAGTTAAGGGTTCTATAATATATAACTGCTTTAGGAAGACATGATTTTGTACTTCTTGTGATGCATAAATTCCAGGTGAAGGTTATCATGATGACAATGATACTATAGACAATGACTTCTGTAATTAAACATGCAAAGTAAAAATTCCACTTTTCCTACTGTTTGAATTGTCCTGTGTTTTATGATTTTTTCTTGGGGTCCCCATATAAGTGCAAATAAGGAGTTTTACTCTAGTTTTTTACATCTGAAGAGGTAGTTGGGATTAATTTACAGATCATGAAAGTACCTGTTGCCATTTTTTTACCATATCATCCATGTGAGATTGCCAGTCAAAATTGTCACTCAGTATTAACCCCCAAATACTTGTGAGACTATGCCTACATGAGGAATTTGCCGACCATAGAATTAACTTAGTGCAAAAAGTTTAGGATCTAATTATTCCCATTGATAGCAAGATATTCTAGTTCCCAAATTTGTAAAACTTTCTGCTTTTCCTTCCATGCTATTACAGTGGAACCTCAGACAGCATAATTCCCATAATGAGTAAAAATATTGGTCCATAAAATAACTCCCTTAATAAGTGACTTTTTGCATAACAAGTGATGAGGAGAGGGGAATTCCCAGGTTGATTGCAAGCCTGCCACTTCAGTTTGTGTAAAGCACTCTTTCCGCTAACATTTCAGTGCTACTAATGATCACACATTTTTCCTAACTTTTGCGCAAACTATTTATTAGTGATTTTTTAGTGCAAAGTTCAATAACATTTTGAACAGAGTTTCAAAATTTACCCCAAATAAAAATCCATAAGTAGAATTTCATAAGAGAATTTAAAAAAAAATAACAATAAAAATAAAAAGTAAAATCATTGAAAATTACGAGTAAGGTGTGAGCATGGCTGAACTTTCACGCACATCAACAATTGGCATTTTATCCTAGAATACGGACAAGACTAAGGGGACAGATGCTTCAAATAGAATGACAAGAGTATCTAGACAAAAGTTACGTATTCTCAACGATGTTGCAAGGTTACTTCTCCTATGCATTAATGAAAAGCAATTGCGATGTGACACCATTAACAAGAATATAATATGTGAGAAGGGGCAAGTGATTTTCCTTGACCTCTCTAATAAAATGTCAAGATCATCAACGACCGAACAAGTATTTAAGAGGAGCCATGCATGGTTAAGGAAGTTACCGAGAAGAATCATCATCTGTGGCATTGTGAAGCATGGCAAAGCAGCAAGCTCCGAGTCAAAGGCAGCAGAGAGCTTCATTGGTGACTTCTAAAAGCTCGTAGATTCTGAGTTACTAGACACATGTTTTTATTTGTAACAAGACAGTATTTCCTGGAAGAAAATGCCAAAATGGACCTATATTTGTGGGCATAACAGTAAAAGAGAATGCATTAGCCAACCACAAGGTAATGAAAAGCCATCACCCACTGCTATTTTGCACAAGTGTGAGTGGCAGTATGAAAATTAAACCGCTGCTTGTTTACCATTCAGAAACTCCATGAGCCTTCAACAAGTGTTAAGTCCAAAACAGCAGGCTATATGAGATGAGGAGGTCACAGGAAACTTTTGCATCATACAATGCATACAATGTATGGCCCTAATAAGGCAGTGGTCATGTGCACCATAGATTTATTTCACAATCATTCTTAAGTCTCATTTTCACCAGATTTTGAAGCATCAGCGGAAGCATATCTTTTGACAGCTTTCTAGTCAGCAGGAATTAGGTACATATCATAAATAATTAACAATGTATTTTGATTATTTATTGCTTTTACAAATTGAGTTCACATCCCAGTTGTTTCATTCCGCAATAGAAGAAAAGGGGAATGTGATCCTTGATCCAAAACAATGTATACATAATTTTCTTTGAATAAACCTTACACATAATTTGTTTCTTTTGATATGGAATGCATCATCATGTTTCACATTAATTTATATGCAAAATGTTGTTTCACTAAACGAGTGTTTCGGTTTACGAGAAAGATCGCGGAATGGATAATGCTCATATTATAAGTTTCTACCGTATAGGGGTTAGGTGATCTCAATCTCTCCCCAATACAGTCGTTAAATAAATAAACAAATACTCCGAAAATTGAAGTCATTTTAAAAAATTAGTAGCTTAACACACATTATTTATCCATTGTAGAATCCCAGAAATTTATCATCACTGCATAAACGCCTTTCAACTGCCTTGTTTCCATGTTCTGAGGGATAATTCACGATTTAAAGTTTTAATGCAATATTGTATTACAATGTACTCTCTATAGATTCCATGAGATTATTTTAACTTTTTATGTGACCAGAGTTTCTGTAATTATTTAGATATTATCAAAATATGCATTAAAGCAACCATTTTCCATGCCTTGATGAAACTCTGATACTAATTAACCTGAATGCCTGTAGACTCCCGAGTTCATCTCGAGAGGTACTATGCATGTTTGTATTAGCAGACAGGCTAAATCCTAATTGGCTCAATGCATATTAAGTTTCGTAGCTGCACCACATGTAAGATGTAACTATAAGCACTAAAGTGTATACGTTTATGAGTACGTTTTATTTTGGAATTTTTTAGGAAGTACTTTCGCCGAATTATTAAAACTCTGTTGCTTACTAATGACTCAAAACAGTGATATTATTGAAATTTTTAATAACAGCAACCATTTTCTATCCCTGATGCAAAAACAATACCTAATAGCAAGTATTTTCCGACAAATCAGCTGACACTTATAGGCTGAAGTTATGCACATGTACGTAAGATGTAGGCCCAAGAGATATAGGCTGATTTAAGAGCACATTTTGAAAAACGTGTCTTCTTAAGGGCCAGGAAATATGGTAAATGCATCTGCTGGAATATATTTATCTTATTTTAACCAATTATGATCCAGTGATTTCCCAATAAAGTGTATGGCATCTAATTCCCTCATGTTGTCACAAGCAAACCCAAGGGTCCAGATACTTAAAAAATGTACTAATCATGCATGTTCCTTTCATATTCAAAGGGGTTTTAATTTTACTTTAACTAAAATTCCATCATACTTCATTTAGGTTGGCTTGTTTGTACAATGGAAATTCCCAGAAACAGCATGGAGCACCCATCAGATAGACATCGTGGAAACCTTAAGATTAAATCTAACTGATCTATATCAATTTCTTCATTGATAATTTCAACGATGGATCTTGATTACTTTCTATATATTATAAGTGTAGCCTTACCAGTTCAAAATAACATTGCTTTTAATTACTCAAAACACTACTCCACAACCAATTTAATGATACCAACTTCTAAAACCATAACCAAATAGTTTGCCCATCTATATGCCTTTCAATACTCAAGCACTTATCTTGCTCTAAATACCTAAATTTGATCTTAACTTTTTGATATATACATCCGATCTTTCCATTTCTTTTTCTCCAAAATACCATCACAGTAAATTTGTTAAAATTCATTATTGATCCCTAATCATTAACCAATCAGTAAAATTATGACACTGCAACTTCTACTAGCTAAAATCTTGATTTCCTTCCATCATCTTCACTTCCCTTTATTTCCCCTATGCCATTGTCAAAATAATTACCCCTGCCTTTACACAGGAACTTTATTTATGTTGCTAATGTGTATCAGAGAGAATAGGGGCACTATTGGATTTCCGAGTGGCACAATGGATGCTATGCCATCTCTTCTACGCTCATAACACCAACTACTGCAAATATCGTTTACTAGCGAACATGGGTATTACTTCATATTTCTTGCCAAAACCCTCCCTGGATCTTACATACTTGGGTGACCCAAGACTTTCTAAGACACAAGTAACTGACCTTCAATTGCAGTGCGTTTCCCAATCCAGTTCTTCACAGTTCTCTTAAGGGGAGCCCTTTTTCGAATACAAACAACCCTTTCCGAGTGTGCATAATCAATTGCATAAAATCTCAGGAGTCCAAGCCAGAGATTTCCAACAGACATCTTATTCTGTCCCTGCCACTTTCCATCCAGTTCAGATGGCTCTAGTTAAAGAAAATTAAAATGTATGAATTAAAAACAAATCATTAATAGCAAACAGTGCATGACTGATACCAATAAGAATATACGAGGGTCATCCGGAAAGTAGTACCCGTTCGTGCCGCATGAAGTGCTGACGACGCGAGTAGCCGCTGGACGAGGTCAGATAGCTTCAGTGGCTTGTCTGCCTTCTCTGAGCCAAGTTGCGTGACGCTAGCATTGCCTGTGTTGTTTCTGTGATTGTTTACAATGTTTAAAAAAATTGAGAACGCCGCCAGTTGTGAAGTGAGGGCAGTGATTAAATTCCTCAATGCAAGAAACGTTCGCCCATGTGATATTCATCGCCAATTAAAGGAGGTGTATGGAGACAATGTAATGGACGAGTCGTCTGTTCGGCGGTGGTGTCGCAACTTCAACATGGGGAGGGGGAACACACACGACGATGAGCGTTCGGGGAGACCGTCTGTCATTACAGACCAACTGGTGAGCTCAGTTGACGAATTCGTGAGGAACGATCGGCGCGTCACAATTGATGACATCTGTGAGCATTTTCCCAATGTTTCTCGAACAATTGTTCATGAAATTGTTAAACACCATCTGCATTATGCAAAAATTTGTGCAAGATGGGTCCCTCGCGTATCTCAATGAGCTGGCGGCGAAGGACTATGCAGCAGGAATACAGAAACTTGTCACACGTTATGACAAATGCCTTAATTTGCTTGGAGATTATGTTGAGAAGTAGTTTAAAGTATCCTCTTTCAAATAAAATTTTTTATGTTTGTTAATATTTACTTTTGTCTTTTTATTTCACGAACGGGTACTACTTTCCGGATGACCCTCGTACAAAATAGTTAACATGAGTGTGCAAAATTAAAACAATGATATAAAATGGAAAATTGTTAGAACAATATATTTACAGGAAAGAATACATTAGCACAAAATTTTTATTTTGCACCAGACATTATGAAAAGGAGAGAAAGCTCTGTCAATCCAGTTCCAAGAGGACCTAAAAACCAGAAAATAATGGCCAAGTAAGGTGTCAGAAATATCAATATTTCCTCAAACACTTTCACAACTACCATTGCTATGACAAAAAATATATTTTTTGTCATAGCAATGCAAAAAAGTTTACTCATTGATGATTTAATACATCAAAACTTATTATAATCAAAATGTAAATCAGTGGAAAACTTCAGATATTTTTTTTATTGAATAAGCTAATATCTTTTTCACTAAACAAATACTTTAACTTTAAAATTTGAAAATGCTATTGGATTTATATGAGATACATTTGAATACTATCATTAAATATTCAATAACTACAACATAAATTGCATTTTAGATCTTGATTAGCAATTACCAAAATTGTAAATCAAATATTGAAAAATATTTTGTTGTTCTAGAAATGTATGAAAATAAAGCAAGAGGAGATAAAACGAAGCACATGGAAAGGGTAAATGTTCCAATCACTGCGATTTCATCTAGTGCCCAAAATTAAAAAAAAATAGTCATCAAATGATGTGATGTCACAAGATTGGCAAAAAATATTTTTAAAGATTCAGCTTATTTCCTAGATTGTACTGTAAGTCATTCCTACAAAGCAAGCCTTCATTTACACAGTGAAAACGAATGAATGATTTCTGTACAAGAGTCTTAAGGCCCTCTTTTTCAAAGGGATTCTACACAAAGAAAGCAAAGCTAAAAACAAAAGTCGACCCGGAGTTCCCTTCATTTTGGCAGCTCAAACAAAGGAAGTAACACCATCTGTTGATCAGCAATGAACAAAGATTAGAGAAAAATATACCAAAATAAACCCATGTTTTGACTGTATCCATTACTATTTTAGCTGCAAAGGAAAATTTACATCTAAGGTAGACAAAAGGAATTTTTCATCATGGATTTCACAATACTACTCCCCTCTACAACCAAATGGCCGATGTCACTCATTATCATTATCCATCGAGTCCTTCCTCTGGTAAGAGACTACAGAATGTCCAGTTTTACCTACTTAAACAAATTAAATTGATGGCATTACTATAAATACTCTCCTCAGATGACAGTCCAAACTTGAACAATTTAAGTATGAATTCCCTGTTTGATCAGCTCTGCCATCAGGTTATTTTAAAAGACAATTTTTTATCTCAAACTAATGCATAAGGCCTTAATTAGAGGCTTAACCATGCTGGTAATCCTGCTGATATTGAGATGGGCAATAACCAGGTTATCCAGCTGCTTATCATCCTACTGACCTCTGCTGAGAAAGTCAATCAATTATGGTAGATTTTGTGGATGCTCAGAACTATTATTCAGTTAAGAGCCATCAGTTCCATTCAGTGTCACGATCTGACTGAAATTGTTAAGTCCCATGTGAAACAAGTTACACAAAGCACTTACACCCAACAATTACAAATAGGTATACTAAGACAAACACAAATGTAAGAGCTTGGCCAATTGGAACAATCTACCAATTTTTTATTTTCAAGCAGCAACTGAATCAGTTATGATATCAGGTGATTTTGGGTGCAACACTTACGCCCCTCTATTCTCAATTTACTCTGCATGTAAATCATAGAGAAATAGGCTACACCATGAATGTTACAGATTATATTAAGATTCTAATTTTATTCCATACTCATTATGTTAGGATTTCAACATCAATACTACTGTTGCCTAAAATACAATAACATAAAATTAGGATTCTTTTCTATGATGATAAATTATTCATAGTTTCCAAACATATATCAGACTAGCTTAACAATTCTATCCATAAAACCTTCTCCGCAAAAATAGATTGTTAAATCATTTACAGCAAATTTAAATTGAAATAATTAATGATAAAGGCATTCTGATGACACCTTAACATGTGCTGACGGGACCAAAGATATTTGCCACTGGTAGGGTCACACATGCCAGATAGGTGAAAAGAAGAGAAGTCAGATGAAAGGTAGTGCAAAGGGGATGCAAAGGTGTCCGAAACTCAGTGGGACGGCCATTGATTGGTGTCCCATTAAAAACATTATTGAGGAAGTAAATGAGAAACCACCTCAATTTTTCATCCCAAGACTGTTAAGATAAGCACTATAACGAAAATGAGTCCAGGTAACTATCGGACTCAGACCAATCAGTCATTTGTCAT
This sequence comes from Hetaerina americana, assembly GCF_022747635.1. Lineage (NCBI taxonomy): Eukaryota > Metazoa > Arthropoda > Insecta > Odonata > Calopterygidae > Hetaerina > Hetaerina americana. The sequence goes on along the minus strand of NW_027286292.1, from coordinate 14,904,695 downwards.
GCCCAGCAGCAGGGGAGGTAAGACTTCCATAGCCAATATCTCACAAAGTTTTTGAAAAGCAACAGTGACAGTAGCAGCATAGAAGAGTACTGAATTAGTCAGAATAGGGATTTGGAATGTGCGGATGGATGATATCGAAGGCAGGAAAATAGTAATAGTAGTAGATTTAGGGGAGGCAACCAACAGCTGAGGTCATTTAAGCCATTAGGGGTGGATAAGAGAGGAGGGAAGTTGGGGAGAGACCCTGCATCAGCATTTCCATACCCTTACTGAAAAGCCCCAAGGGGATAACAGCCTAACATCCTAACGGCCAGATGGCATACTCACTTAAAGTGCTCTAAAAATCACCTTAAGTAGGGATTGGGATATCAATGAAAAACATCTGCCACCTCTAGGATTTGAACCTGAGAGAAAGCATTTGAGTTCGGCAGGAGAAGGGTTACTGATCACCAACATTTGGTTAAGACACCAAACAAGGCATAGATTTACATGAAAAATGCTAAGTCACTGAGAAAGGTATCAGTTAGGCTATGTTATGGTTAGGCATTGATTTAGGAAGTGTGATCAATTTGCATTTTTCCCAGGAGCTGATGTGGACTTAATTCACCATTTATAAATTTTGAATTGTAGCGTTTGATTCATAAAGATTAAACAGGGAAGGCAGTTAAAGAAATGGAATTTAGAAACAATAACTGGACTGACAAGCAAGTAGTATCAGCAGGCTGTAAAGAAAATAATGAATGAGGAAAGGGATTTAATTTACTACCTTGATCAAAAAGGTCCCGGAATAACCACCGTGTGGCGCTCCCATCGTTCCGATTTGAGTTCTGTTTTTTTTGTTAAATTGGTACATCTGTTGTTGATACTCCCTTTAAATCTTAGTGTCATAACTTGACATTTGCAAAAGTTACGTAGCCAAGAGTACATCTATCTCTGTGTGTGTTGGCGATTTTTTACAATTGCAGAAATGGATTTAAATTTGCAACAACGAACTTGTATTAAATTTTGCGTAAAAAACGGATTTAGTGGCGCACGGACGTTGGAAATGTTGGAAAAGTGTTTCGGCAACGATTCTCTAAAAAAAACTGTCGTTTACCAGTGGCACGAGCGGTTCAGAAGTGGTCGTGAGTCAATCGAAGATGATGAACGCAGTGGCAGACCATCGACATCGAAAGTCGGTGAAAAAATCGATAAAGTAAAAGAAATGTTGGTCAATAACCGCAAATTAACCATCAGAGAAATAGCGGAGGACTTGAACATTGCCTATGGATCCGCCCAAGACATTGTGGTTAATGATTTGGGTTTCCGTCGTGTAGCAGCAAAGTTGGTGCCAGAAGACCTCAATTTCATGCAAAAAAGAGACCGTGTTGACGTCGCAAAAGACATGATTTGCGAGGCTGAATCCGATCCCACATTCATCAAAAGGATCATTACTGGAGATGAGACGTGGGTTTATGAGTACGACACGCAATCCAGACATCAGGCAAGTGAATGGCGTTCACCAAATGAGCCGAGACCAAAAAAACCACGTCGTTTTCAGTCAAAAAAGAAGGCAATGCTGACGGTTTTCATGGATTACAACGGTGTAGTGCATCATGAATTTTTGCCAGAAGGCCAGACAGTAAACAAAGACTATTATTTGGGCGTTATGAGACGTTTGCGTGAAGCAATTCGCCGAAAGAGACCAGAAATGTGGGCAGAAAACTCGTGGATTTTGCACCATGATAACGCACCGTCGCACAGTGCTATCATTATTCGTAATTTTTTGACGAAAAATGCAACAAATACCATCCAACAGCCACCGAATTCACCTGATTTGGCTCCCTGTGACTTCTTTCTGTTCAATCGAGTTAAAAAACCATTACGGAGAACGCGTTTTAGCAGCCGAGAGGAAGTAATGGAAAAATCGCAGGAAGCACTGATGGACATACCGAAAACCGAATATAAAAAATGTTTCGAGGATTGGATCAAGCGCTGGCATAAGTGTGTTGCAGTCGATGGGGATTACTTTGAAGGGGACAATATAGATTTAGATGAATAAACTTGTATTTTTAATTTTCTGAATAAATTCCGGGAAATTTTTGATCAAGGTAGTATTTAAACAAAAAATAGGAATTTATAAAAGAAGGACTATCGAGGGTCACAAACGAAAATACAGGAACTGTTAAAAGGAAAAAGACAAGGACACCATGGGTTACGGATTAGATGATAAGAATGATTGATAAGAGAAGGAAATGGAAAATGTAAGTAGAGCGAGGCAGAATGAAGTATAAAGAGTCCAATGATGAACTGAGTTACCAAACAAATACCACAGAAGGTGCATGGTTGGAAGACAGAGTACTAGGATATGGATAGAATACAGAGAAAGGGTGAAAATGGAACATTATACAGGAAGAAGATTGCACTGTCAAGAAGTAAAAAAGGAAAATCACAGCTAATAATCAATAATATATTAGGAAAAATATTAGTTGAACCAAAAAAGATCCAAGAGACATGGAAAGAATACACAAAACTGTATGGAGTACTGATTGGGCCAGAAAGGTTACACACAGAAAGAGTATAACGATAGATGAGGATAGCTTAGTCCCGTCTTTCTCGATGGCCAAGTATGAAGAATAACTAAAAGAGTGGTTTTTAAGAGAGAGACCACCACATATCCCTGCAAATAGTATCATCATAAGAGAAAAAGCACGGCACATTCCCACAAGATTGGGAATCAAAGATTTCACCGCACCCAATGGCTTATTAGGTTTAAAAGTAGGCAGAATCTTGTACATAAGGCTGTGCGTGATGAACTTAGATGTGTTGATGTCGAGATTGCAAGTCCATGGAAGGTCTCAGAATTGAATTTAACCTCTTAAAAGGTATACGAGTCGGTTCAAAAAGTATTGCAAATTTTGAATTTTCACAGGTTACTTACAATTGATTTTAAATATTTTTTGTGGCGTTATGTTGGTACTTATGTCTCTCACTTATGCCGAAAAGTTCAGCCATTTTGAATGCTCAGTTAATTGTTGACAGCTATTTTGCTTGGACGTGTTTTGGCTTGTCTTTGATTTTTGTCTGTTCCGGAAAATGGATCAAAGAATCTGTATCAAATTTTGCGAGAAAAACGAAATTAAGTGTTTGTGGGCGCATTACGAATGTTGACTGTGGCATATGGAGAAGCTACCTTGGACCAAAGCAATGTTTATCGGTGGTACTAAATTATCTAAGAGGGCCGAGAAGATGTGAACAATGAAGAGCGTGCCCGACACCCGAGCACGTCAACAACAGACGAAAACATTGATGAAGTGAAGAAAACAATATTGGCCAATCCTTGAATCACCGTTAGAGAAGTTGCTGAGGACCTAAATATATCGATTGGCTCGCGCCATTCGGTTTTTACCAACAATTTGGGCATAATGTGGGTTTCCACAAAATTCGTACCAAAATTGCTCAATTTTGACCAAAAACAGCAAGGCATCAACATTCCTAATGAGGGGTTTGACTCTGTCCGCGACGACCCAAATTTGCTCCAGGGGGTCATAACTGGAGACGAATCATGGGTTTATGGTTATGACATTAAAGCTCAAGCTCATCCAAATGGAAGCTGCAGCGTGAGCCAAGACCGAAAAAAGCATGCTTAGTTTAGTCGAATGTGAAAGTTTTGCTTACAGTTTTCTTCGACTGCAGGAGCATGGTTCATCATGAGTTCTTGCCACTGGGTAGAACGGTAAATAAGGAATATTATTAGCAAGTTATGCGCATTTGCGCCAAGCAATCCGCCACAAATGCCTGGATTTGTGGAAGAACAAAAATTGGCTTTTGCACGATGACAACGTCCCTGCTCACACATCGTTACTTGTGCATGAATTTTTGGCCAAAAATAACACACTAATGATGCCGCAGCCACCATATTCCTCAGATCTGGCCCCCAGTCACTTTTCCTTCTTCCCGCAACTGAAGAGGCCATGAAAGGACAACCCTACGCTACGATTGACAAAATAAAGACTGCATCGAAGGAGGAGCTGAACAAGATCACAAAAAATGCTTTGTTGAAGTGCTTCAAGGATTGGAAAAAACATTCGCACAAGTGTATAATGTCTAATGGGAATTACTTTGAAGGTGACAAAATAGATATCCATGAATAAATAAATAATTTTTGAAAAAAAACATAAGGAGTCTCGATACTTTTAGAACAGACCTCGTACAGAATAAAATACTTTCCATATCAATGATATATGGTTAATTTAATGAGCTATCAGCAAAAAAAAAACAGTGCCTCAGAGGGGAACAATGTCATGGTGAGGTGCTGAAAAAACAAATATGTACTCTCCTATTAATCATAAATGTAAATGGAAGTAAGAAGCTTCAGCCATTAGTGGTTGGTAAATAAAAGAGTCCTAAGAGCACCCTTGGTTAAATATGTAAAAACATTACCCATTAGATAAACAGCAAATTCCAAAACATGAATGACCTCATGATCAAAACATGAATGTCAAACCCTTACATATGTCACCCTTAAATATGTCATGTCAAATGACATATTTAAGGGTGACCTTCACACTGTTTGTTAAAATGCAGTCTCAGAACAGTAAAATTCCACTGTCTAATGATAAGTGTCCTGCTAATTCACCAAATATACACTTCAGAAATGTACAGTTACAACTTTATCCTGCAAATTGTACTAGTGAGCTCCAACCATTAGATATTTGTATAATTCACTCATTAAGGGCACATTATCAAAAAATAATTGTATGGAAATTGATATCTCTGCACAAATGTGGTAGGAATACAAAGACAAAAACATTGGCTGTACTGGAGCCCTACAAAATTAAAATAAGTTTTGGCAGCTTAAATGTTACCCAGCCCACAGCTGCATAGTGACATAGCAGTTCCCTTTTTGCAGCATAAAATTTTTCTGGTATCATGAAAGCTGCTCGTTATCCGGTACAACTGAAGTAAATTACTTTTTCATCCTCAATTTTGTCCAAGATATGGCTTCACAGATATTTCAGACTACATTGAAATCCATAAAGTTATGTATTTGCAAAATATGCAGTCAATTATAATGACAATTCTAAGGACAACCATTAAAAAACATTTTCTGCCATTAATTGCATACGAATTTTAGTATTTTTATTAGAATAGGCTTATTAATATAATCAGTACAATTATTTTAGGTACTTACTTGATATTAACAAGGTATTAAATACCACCCTATGGGTGCCAGTGGCCTCAGCAAGCCTAGTCTGTTAACCACTGGGATCAGCAGATGGCATTCCCAAATTTCTCGTAACCAACAATGCATGTGCATAAAACTGTAATACTATAGTACCACATTTTACCTGCAGAAACACTTATATGTGAAGAAATTATCGAATAACAAAAAAAATAATAGCTAGAATTCATCACAAATGATTGGAATGGGAGGATCAGGATGGAGTGGTGGCTAACGTATTTGTCTCCCACCCAGAGGGCCCGGGTTCAAATCCTAGCCGTGACAGATATTTTTCAAAGGCCCGATTCCTACTTGAGGCCCTTTGCAGAGGGCACTTTGAGTGAGTACGCCATCCGTCAGATGGGACATTAAGCTGTGGACCCCTTGGCACCTTTCGTTAAGAGTAGGATAATGCCAACGCTGGGTTTCTCTCCACCCTTCATCCTTTCCTGTCCATCCCAAATGGCTCAAATGACCTTAGCTGTCAGTCGCCTCCCCTAAATACTACTATGAATGGAATGACACTACAGCATTTGAAAATGGAAAATGATTCATTCAACACAGACACAAATCTTGCAATTGCTGCTGAAATTCCATAATTTCTGAACTTTATTTTTGTACAAACAATTCAATGCTTCCCCTAGGGACCAAGACAGAGGCTCATTAGATCTACACCACTGCTGAGGAGAGAGAGATAACAATAAAATACATAGTTACCTAAATAGTTATCATCCTCAGGATCACCTTTGAGTTCATGTAAAACAGGCAAAACTGGTGGTTCACACTGCTGTAAATAGTAAATCAAGAGCAGAGGGAAAGTGTGAGGCGGCCACATCCCATTCTTATAGTCGTCTATTTTGCATAACTGAAATAAAAGCAAAGCATATATTAAAAATATGGCTTTAAACATTTTATTGGTGTCTAAATATGTGTCAGTATCCCAAAATTAACAAGGTCTTCAAACGGACCATGAAAATTTGAAAAATTCCATTCTGGCTCCTAAGATATTTTTCTAAGATGTCTTTTCATCCTCCTTTAACATTTCTCAAAATATTGCTACCAGAATGATTAAATTCCACAATGAAGTAAGGTTGAATAAAAATAAATTTTGAAGTCACACAGGTTCTCACAAAACATAAAACAACTATGGACCACAGATCTGCATAACAGATTAAATGTTTCAACACACTTAAGACATAGGTACAGCAGACTCTCAATTATCTGAGATGAAAAGGAAATAATTATCTGACAAATGAAAATCCACTTGCCAAACAAAAACTGTAGATTTGCTTTATGGTCATTTATTTGCCAGTAGAATGTAATTTTGCCATGATTCAAGGTATGCACTATACTCCAACAGAGTTTGATTGTTCCCCAGCTTCTGACCATTCTACCTGGTAAGCCTTAACGGATATGAACCTTTATCAAATAGAGTGCACATGATAATTTAGGAAAACACGTGACCTTGTGTTGCCTATAACACAGGGAAATTATTTTCTCACACACTTTGGTATTAGTGGTTATTGCATTTGATATTCACAACTTACCACCCAACTGTCCCATTTGAAAGGGTATGTAAGTTACCTGCGTATGTTGTGATGTATAAATAGCCAAATCAGAATATAGGATATATGAAACTATGCTCAGTTTCCCTAAAAGGTTTTCTTTAGTCAGTCATATAAAATAAAATACTGATTTAAGATTTCCTATACGAAGTCTTCTTAAATAATGGGTTAAAATAAAAACCCATACTCGGCTCAGCTCGAGATAAGTTTATTTTTAGTTAAGGACAATGGATACACCAAACAGGGGTTAACCATTCTAAGGATCACCATCCAACGAAGTGACTTTGATGGCAACCTGATATCCAGCTTGTATTCCAGTGCACAGAATAAGTAAACATTCAATTATGAAACTTTATAAAGCCTAATGTACCTAGCAACTACCTTACCTTGGCCCACTTGTGAAATATGATGGCCAACTGTTGAAACCTTGGATCAATAGTCTGGTATTTCGCAATGATTTCTGTTGTTTTTAATGTTTCTTCTTTTGATAAGCAAATACAGCATTTAACATTTTTATTTTGGTCGATAAAGTGAATTGATGGTCTTCCTTCGTCAAAATCTTTCTCTACATCCCTGTCCAAAAATATAAAAACATGAAAATAATCTTTCAGTTCCTCAAGAAAAGAGATTATTTACGTACATTCTTTCAGAATTAGAGGTGAGAAAATTACAGAATTTGGCGTATCATACCTGAAATTTGGATTTAAAGACATAGCATTTGCAATAGCTGCTAATGTTGTTGGGCCATTGACAGTGGATGGCGAATTAAGATTCAAATCTATGTTGGATTCTTTAAGTGCAAGACGTGTTGCAACTGATCCATACAGCGTCAGGGAGCAGCCTGTGAATGAAGCCACAATTTCCTCATTAACCTTCATTTTAAGGAAGAGGTCAGAATTAAACAATATCGGTATTAGCATAAGAATTGTTTCATATATTAGGTGCCTTATGGATTCAGGAACCCAATTTACACCTTTGCCAGAGTCAATAAATTCTAACTTCAGTTTTAAATTATAAAGCAGCAGGGACAGCCACCTTAATTTAACCACGAGGGTCATCCGGAAAGTAGTACCCGTTCGTGCCGCATGAAGTGCTGACGACGCGAGTAGCCGCTGGACGAGGTCAGATAGCTTCAGTGGCTTGTCTGCCTTCTCTGAGCCAAGTTGCGTGACGCTAGCATTGCCTGTGTTGTTTCTGTGATTGTTTACAATGTTTAAAAAAATTGAGAACGCCGCCAGTTGTGAAGTGAGGGCAGTGATTAAATTCCTCAATGCAAGAAACGTTCGCCCATGTGATATTCATCGCCAATTAAAGGAGGTGTATGGAGACAATGTAATGGACGAGTCGTCTGTTCAGCGGTGGTGTCGCAACTTCAACATGGGGAGGGGGAACACACACGACGATGAGCGTTCGGGGAGACCGTCTGTCATTACAGACCAACTGGTGAGCTCAGTTGACGAATTCGTGAGGAACGATCGGCGCGTCACAATTGATGACATCTGTGAGCATTTTCCCAATGTTTCTCGAACAATTGTTCATGAAATTGTTAAACACCATCTGCATTATGCAAAAATTTGTGCAAGATGGGTCCCTCGCGTATCTCAATGAGCTGGCGGCGAAGGACTATGCAGCAGGAATACAGAAACTTGTCACACGTTATGACAAATGCCTTAATTTGCTTGGAGATTATGTTGAGAAGTAGTTTAAAGTATCCTCTTTCAAATAAAATTTTTTATGTTTGTTAATATTTACTTTTGTGTCTTTATTTCACGAACGGGTACTACTTTCCGGATGACCCTCGTATGTTGACAAATTACAATATTAAATGAGTGATATGCATCAAATGTCATTTTAAGTACCATGTAATTCACTGATATATTCAGATTATATTCAATTAACCCTTGATTTTACATTATTACAAATGTTCCAATTCCCATTGCAGGATCCTGAACTATTTTGAGATTATATTTACATCCACCTTTAAACTATGCAACCAAATATAAAATGTACCTATATCTATAAATAATACATTAAGTACCACTGAGCAAGATCAACATTATAGGACAAAAAGGAGAGCTTTGCTTGGCTTGCTCAAACCTATCAAAACAACTTTTAATGGCTCAATTTTAATTAATTTTAATAATAAACAATCATGTCATTTCTTAACAAAAAAATTATTTAAATCAAATGGCTTTTAGCTTAACTAAATTCACAACAATAACCTAACCATGCCACTATTTGGAAAACAAAGGATTCCCGAAGTACTCCTTCAATTTATAAAAGTATAAATTATGTTTGTAATGAATTTTGTAATGTTTTCTACTTTCATATAATATAAAATATATCAACTTTAGACAATGAAAATTATATAACTAAAAGTAAAATTAATTCTATCATTCACTATTCACTCATGATAGAGATTAATACTAACAGCTGGAATTAACACTAAATAACTAACCAGGGAACTTTTCAGCAACGAATGTTGAAACTTTCTGAACAACTTGAAGGCATATTTCTCGCTCTGACTCTCCCATAGCTAACTTGGCCACATTCTCAATCACCATTTGGTCTAATGCATGAATATGTTCGGGAGTTGCTGGAGGAATAAGCCTTACTGTCTCAAGAAGCCTCTTTTCCTGCAAAATATAAGTCATTTGAATTCCATTAAATTGAAAGCCATAAAGAATTAGTGCATTCAGGTAGGCATTCATTAAACAAAAGAATTTGCCCGACTCAAAAAAAATATGCTGACACCAAAATCTGAAGTAATGGGAACATGGACTGAACACACTTGCAATAATGATCAGAATACTAAACTTCAGTCTAAGTTAGTTGCCTACGACATTATTTTAATGAATTTACACAATATATTGAAATGAAAAAAGTAACTTTGTAATTCCACACAAGCAAATGTTTGTGGATTCACATAGTTACTAATTTCATTTCAAAGAGCTTCAGTCTACATAATGTATTATTTAAACAGCTCAATCGTAATGATAGACACTATTTCAAACAATTTATTTTGGCAGCTAGTCTACCGTTCCTACATTTAAAAAAAGCTATGTACTCGATAGAAAAATTTAGTGGCCTGTGGTCAACTATGAGGTCACTTTTTTGTTCAATGCAGGTCAACTTGCATTAGTTACACTAAATTCTGATTGGTGCCTGAGGATTATCTTTGGGGAAAAATCAATGATTGCAAGATGGTACTTGTTTAAAATGACAGCAATGGCAATAAATGGCCGGTGATAGAGATACGTACATTAAACATATTTTATATCAAAATGGGCAGATTAGAAAGGACATCATGAGAACTGCCATCAAGGTTAAGAGAGAAGAAATTTCAGTATTTAAATGGCAAGAAGAAAAGTATAAAGTATTTGCAGCTGAAGAACAATTTAGAATAATGTAAATGGTTATTTAATGCTAAATGCAAATTTACTTTAAAGGTCATACCATTGTTCAATTCATTATAATTTGATGAGTTTTATAAAGCCCTCGTTTCTCTAAAATGACCATTTTGTGGTCCTCACTATGTTGCATTGAGAAAAACTGAATAAGGAATATTTCTCTAATATACCTTAGTATACTAGTGAGCACCTGAAATTGCTAACATTTTGGTAGATTAAATCACTCAAAAAGCTTTCCTTCTATTCAATGAGATTTATACTTCACAATGTGAACATTTTTTACCTATGAGATATGATGCTTTTGTAATCATGAAACAGTGATAAGATAGTAGAAATATGGATAAATTGAGTCAAAAATGCTTAAGTCACAGTAATCCATGAAACTGCTACCAAATATTGGTAAACCAAAAAGAAAAACTATGTCAATTCAGTACTCATGAACTTTTATGCTGTATATTAAGGTGTAAAACAGAGATTCTTGAACCTTGGGATACAAACTTGCTTCAAAAACTCATTTGAGAAATGCATTCATACTATTTCTCACAAAGGAGTCATTTTATTTTTGGTTTAATGGATATCTTACTTAGAAAAGGGACATACGTCATAGGTATAAGCAGTTACTTGGAGCATATAAAGCAATCACTTTTTCTATTGCAGCAAAATAACAGTATATAAAAGTGTACATACTCCAGGTAACTCTCCTCAGAAAAGCAGGCATGCAAGGATTAGCTAATCTTTACCATAAATATAGGGGGCTTGAGATGCTTCCGGAAACTTTGCGGCATGGAGAGATATAGAAATACACAAGAAGGCTCAGTATGAATGTGGAGTCAACGCACTAGTAAGTTGGGAGCATGAGGGATATTGAGAGAATAAATGAGAGACTAAGCTCTATAAACACATTTTGAATTTCATGTAATGTGTAGATGGGACAGTCTCAGCTCACCCCTTCTGCTTAGATCACTTTCTCTTTGCTCATACATCTATTTTGTGATTAAACATGATGATGCATGAGGAAAGGACCATAAATTAGAAGTCAGCCACAGATTACACACAAAATTTTCCTAATATTTTCTCAACATGCATAGCAGTATGGGTAACCTCTTAACATCACAAACATAAAGTAACATGAAAGCTTAGAACCTTCAAACATGGAATATATATTCTATACGTACACAAATTTTATATCCTAATAGCAGCAACATTAAATGTATGATGTTTTTGGTCCATCATACATATTGCTCAACATAAGGACTGGACTCATTGCACTAACATTACAAATAGAAGTTACTAGCACAAAAATGCCTTTGCACAAGATTGAGAACCTTGTCAAAAAATTGCTTAAGAAATTTTACAAATTAATGCTTCATAACAAGAAACATTTTCATACACAAATTTTATAAAAATTTTCCATTCTTTCTCGATTTGCCTCACTACATCTACATTGTAATACAAATTATAAAACTAGTAAAACTTTACCTTTAAATCTGAGGCATGGTTGTTATTCTTTGCATGCGCTCTACAAATAGCAATGGTGCTGCTATAAAACCTGCATAAAGTACAATGAAAAACAGCCAACGGGTATTTGTCAGATTTCTGAAATGCAAAAATCACAAAATAAATTAATTCAAGCAAACTATCTCAGTGAATTAACCTAACATTTCAAAGCAATACTATCCTTTATTATTCAAACCTTTCCCTCCAACACATTTTCTAAAAAAGAAAAACACTCCATTAATAAGAAATTTTAACATTAAATTTCCCATTGTTCAAATTTTTATTATTAATCGTCACTCAGCACTTCCAGAGGCAATACTAATTTTACCATTGAGAAATGAGGATGTTAAGTTTTATTCTTTAAAAAATGTATCTTTAATCTGAAAAATTTTAAAACTAACACTTTATTAAGAAAGACTAGTGTAGACTATTACATGACCCAAATTTGTTTTTAATGAGACTGACATTAGAACTCCGGTGAATCAATGACTTTAATTTAGCAATCACCAAAAAATCTATATCACCACACAGAAAGTTTTCATGCTAGTGATGACCGTTGAAAACATGCATCGGAATTCTTATTTGGTAGTCATAGAGTTTAGGTTGGTCCTGGATGGACACAAACTTAACATTCCTACATTTCTTTGCTTCACATAAATGGGTACAACCTACACTAAAATTAACCTTCAATTCCACATATATCATACTTCCCCTCAATCAATTTTTGGATGGACACCGACTCCCTATTGCTACAATGTTCAGATTCATCAAGCATAAAAACCTGACACCCCTAACTACTGCACCTTAACCTTCAATTTTGCATGCAATCTTCCTCCATTCCATCCGACATACCTTCCCTCTAGCACAGCCTTCAACATTAAATCATCAATCAAAATGATCTCCATTTTTTTTCCTGCCTCAGTTGGATTGCTCCCAAAAATGCTCTCCCCTCCCCTACCATGCCTGGTACTTCACTTGCTTTCATTTCTATCCGTTTTACTTTTTCATCCTTCTCCACAATTCCCACTCCACATTCTATGCCCACCACCTCGCTTCAATGACCAAGTCTCTCTGCAGCACAAGCCCATGCTCCAGATCACTATTTTCAGGTATTTTCTTAATATCCTCACCCAACCTTTCTGTCATTCCATCATTCCTCATTGAAAAAGATTATTGGCCCAATGCAAACCCCCTGTTGTCGACCACAAAGACCTTTATGGCCCAAAACACTTCCAAACCAGGGAAACTGTTCTACCCATTCTATAGTGTTTTCCCTCCAAAGCTAACATTTGACTAAGCCTTCTTCCTTCTTGAAAGCGTCATAATATTTGTCGTGTTTACATCGATTCTCATCTCATGCCTACTAGTATCAAACCGATTTTTTATGCACTCATCAATTATTGTAACCCCTCAGCTGACAGGCTAACTAAACCTTCAATTTCCACAAATCTAACTAATTTTATCGATTCCTCGCTTAAGTTCATTCCTTCTTCAGTCGTTCCCATGCTTCCCTTGCCATTACTCCAGCATATATATACATTGGAAAAAATTAGCCAAACTTATGAAAACCTGACGTCTCTACTTCAAATAGCAATGACTATTAATATTTTAGCAATATGGCAATGATATAAAATAATACCAACGATAAAATTATAACCTAGAAAAGAATTACATGTAAAACCCACCTTTTTCAGGACCTCTATGTGGTTGCTTTGGAGAAATAGTTTGTCTTCGTAGCATAATTCATTAAATATAGCATTTGGATCGTGCAATTGGCAATTTGTCGGCTCCTTCACAACGTTTTCTTGGTCGACTTTTTTGTCAGTGTCACACGATTTCTCACCTGGGCTACATTGCACAGGTTGAACTTTGACATTGTTACTAATTGGCTTGTCATAAGACATCTCAATACTGGGTTTATCTCCTGCATTAAGCGGTGTAACATGAGATTTAGGAGTAGACACTTTGCTTACTTTATGCAATTTCTTCGCTCGAGTGACATTTGCTTGATTCTCACCACTGTCCACGTGAATGATATCAGTTGGTGGCGATAAGGTGTTCTCTGCTTTACTGATATTTGGGCCATTTCCTTCCGCCTTTCTACTAGTCCCAAGTTTCGTCGATTTACCTCTTCGTTGCCTGAAGTACCTTGTATCTGCCTTCAAATATACTTTGTCACGATTGGCAGCGGATTTAGTATTTTTACCAGGAATAGGATTCTCGGGAAGCTTCTCCAGAAGGGGAGCTATCTTGGCTTCACCTCCTCTTGTTTCTTTATCGATAACACTAGCCATCTCAATCAATTCAAATAACCATCAGCAACGCCAAGTACCCCAAAATACACATACATCCGACGCAACAATATCGGAGGGCTTCTCATTTCAAACGTCTTACGTCGGAACTGAAAAATAAACGTAAGTATTAAAACATGGTTTATACATTTTTCAACAAGAGATATTAACATTTTTAATACAGTGGTGTCGGAGCGAAACTAATAAGAGGTGACAAAGGTGATATTGACAACAAATTCAAATATTATAAAATGGGGAATATTGACAATAATCAGTTAAACAAGCAAGACGATTTGGATAGCACATATTTACTCTAAGAAACAACTATTTCAATTCAAAAATTTCCAAGCAATGCACAGAACAAATGGCCCAAAAATAATAAGGACTTCACTTTACACTCTTTAATTACCTTCTCATAGTTAAGCAGAAGAAAACACTTTCAATGGACCATTTGTTTATATACATATATTACTAAATATACATCCCATGATAAGCAGTCCAAATCCTGGGCAAAATAGTTATCATTAAATGTAGAGGTGTATACCACTAAATAACTGAATTCGTTTGTAAACTTTCTAAAAAACCTTGAGTACATAAAACTCATAAAATATTTGCAAACTCAAGCTGTGCAATACATATACATTGCATTATTTAACACCTTACCTTGTCATAATGGTATGTGGTTAATTGTGCCGAAATAATTGCTCTAAAATAATATTCTGCGAACTTCAAATGTATACGACACTTGTTAAAGAGAGTGTGATGGTTCTAAGGAATCCCATGACGTACATCTACTCAACTATTAGCCACAATGAAGAAAATACAATATCAATAAACGATCATTAACACTGCAAAATATCACGACACAACAGCATTCTTCTCAAATATAACATGTAATACAAAGTAAATACCGAGTGATTCTACGCTACCGGAAGTTATTTATCAGCTGCTGCTACCGCGAACAAAAATCACCCGAAAACGTATTCGCATTTACTCATCAACAAAACCACTTTCTCAATAATTCCTGAATGGGTTAGGTAAGTTGAATTTCTTCAAAATAATATTTTAAATCATATCGTCACGTGGACAGATCCCCATAAACTAAAAACGGTTATTAACTCTCTTCTAATAACAGAGTTCAATAGAGTTAACTTTAAGAATGAAACATTCTACAAAAAAACAAAAAGAAAAAATTATGTTCAACATATTCAAATGCCACTTACGTTTTACAAGCCCAAAACAATGTAAACATTTGTCCATCTCTACCCATGCTAAACAGACCACATTCACTATAACCGCATGATGAATCGGGGAACCTGGGGAGCCTGTGCCACCTAGAGTTGGGAACACTCACTGTAGAACTGATGATGACGTACTTGACAGCGTTGCTCAGCGTAGCCATGGATGGCGCGCACGGTCGAACGACCACAGATGTAGTTTATTACAACGAGCTGAATCAACGGTTCAACATTTCAGATAAATCCGCTATTACTCACTGGCAGGTAGCTCGCAATCTTAGCAATAGACTGAGTGAGAGTTCACTATTCGCAAATATATACCTAATGGACTGCTTATATTCTTAATTACATTATAAAATGATACCAGTAATTTGTAATGTCACATTTCCCCATCATCATCTATCATATGGGCTCAAATAAAAAAGAGTTGTTTCATTACATTACTGCTTTCGATCACTTTTGTGTAGTAGAGGTGAATGGCAATCCATGGCAAATAATCGATTCCACCGAATTAGTTGCGATCATATCATTCAGTATTCACTAAAAAATTAATTCAAACCCAATGCATCAGATCCGACGGCATCAGTATGGAAACATGCCGTTATATTTAGATAGGTTTACTCTATCTGCAGCCGAATTGGCTGGGCGCCGATTTTTTACTATACGTTTGATCGTTAACAGCTATTTTGGCGGACAACTTCGATAGCATTTAGGAGTCGCGATTTTAAAAACTTCCTTTTGCACCTTTTTTATACACGTTTCAAAGGCATCTTCAACTCCAAAATATATGTTGATGCGTCCGAAAAAGTATTTGTTTTGCATTGCATTAAACTTGAATTTCGAAAATAATTGATTCGGAGCATTTAATATCAATGACGTGAGTTGTTCCCAAATGTGATATCTACCATTAGCAGCTCCATAAAATGTTGTGCAATGATAAATATCAAGAGTATATGTGATAACATAACAGTAATGATGGTGATTGCCGGATTTCTGATACGCCGTTTATTTTACGCATGTGTTCACGGGAACTTATCTCTGTCGTATCATATTTTGTATGAAATATTAGCATTCACCCGTATTGCATTTAAACATGATTTCTCGATGTTAATTCAGACCACACCTCATATGAAATATTTTAAATAAAATATCAGAATTTAAGTTGCTTAAATATTTTTTAAAGTGTTAAAAATCCACTTGATATTTCTTGGATATAGTGAGGTGTAAACAAATGTTTGTGTGTTTACCTTGAGTTGGTACGTAATAACTCTTGACCCTTCAAGGTTATTGCGTACCAACTTATCTTTCAAGTGCTTTCTCTAATGTTTTTATCAATTCTGTAGATTACTACAATTACAGTCCAAGTCAAGTAAATCTTCCGTTCAAGGTCACACCATTCTTGCTTCTCCCTTCGGAGCAATCCGACGCTTCCTGAGGCTTGGTGAGCAGCCGTCCAGAGGGCGGGATGTTCAATTCGCACTTTTGTCCGCTCAATTCATACGGCAAGATATATAACTTCAAAAAATGTTCATTACCAACATTTGCAGTTGCAGGGTCCGTATAATAAGTATCGGTACTGGTTACAAAAATCAAAATTAATTGCAGTTATCATTACAATTACTTAATAATCTTCAAAATACATTCCTCCTCTATCGATACACTTAGTTCGGCGCGTCTACCACTCGTCAAAAGCTCGCTGGAAGTCGGTTCCCGGAATACTGTTATGAGCCTTTGTCGTTGCCGCTTGAACCGCCTCGATGGAGTCGAACCGATATCCATTAAGCTCCTTTTGAGCTATCCTTTGAGGTAATAACGCTGTCGAGAAAATCTTCATCTTCCTGGACGCAGTCCATAATTTTTTGCGAAATTTCAACCCGCGACAGTTTTTGTTCCTCGCTCAAGACTTTCGGCACCAGCTTCGCGCACATTTTCCTCATCAAAAGATCCTATGTTACAATGTTGTGCGCGGTTCCGACTGAAAGGCCGGTCTCCTCACTCATAAGGGCGATGGTTAAACGCCTGTAAGAGTCCAAAACGTTTTTCACTTTGGTATTTCCACTGGAGCATCGGTTGGAGCGGTCGTCGGGCGTCCGACGCGGTGCTCGTCTTCGACGAGCTCTCGGCCTTCCTTAAACATTTTGTGCCACTCAAAAACTCTTGTGCGGCTTAAGGCATCATCCCCATGAGCCTGCTTAATGAGTTCAAGAGTCTTCGGATTTCCCGAGTTCAACGGAAAACTTCACAGCGTAGCGTTGCTCGACGGTGCGCTCCATGCTGGCGCGACGACACCACAGACAATCACGCGTCACAAAAATCCAACTCCTGTCTCAATGCATGCCCGGAGGCGACTGAACTTAAGTCCGCCTGAGTGGTGGGGGACCCCTCTACCGAGCCGACCGGTCTGACCTCCATCCACCGCTCCGTTGAGGCTACAGCGAACCAGTCACGATACTTGCTTTACGGACCCCGTACATTTTGTGGGACACCTCGATTCCCCTTCATTCTCAACTTCACTGATATTTTTCTGACGCCTAGTAAATAAGACAGGTTGCTCGTCACCAATGTCAATACTAACCGGAGAATATTCCGCTTGAAAGTCACTAATGTCTATACTTTTAGTATACTTCGGTGTTTCACCATTGAATTTTAGTGGATCTATTTTCGGAGCGAGTCATTGATCAAGTCAAATTGATGCAAACAGGTATGCTATAACCATTTCATGAAAATATGTGTTACGTTCACGTAATGTCGCACTGCGACTTAGAACTCGCAATCCATTAAAATAAAAGCATAGAGATAAAATGTGTACAAAATCAATATTACACAAAATAAAAAGTACATACTTATTACATTCATTCATTATATATTTTTTCTAACTTGATAAGTGGAAGAAGAAAGGTATTAACATGCCTTTAAAACCAGATGAGACACCAGTCACCATACGCTGAGCCCTTCAAAATAAAATCCTCCAGGTGGAGTAATAGGAAATTAAATTTTAAAATGAGAGTAATAATGATAAGTATAACACTTTATTGAAATCAGAATTGCATTTGGAGCTACAGACACGTAAAAAGAGGATACGTACATATCGATATGATATGTTACCTTACGCTCACAATTGGTTATAAGAGGCTAACTTATGACAGATGAGAAAAATGTACGTACCTAAAAGGGTAGCACTCATAAGAGCATATAATCTATTTAGTTCTGAATATATACGAGGGTCATCCGGAAAGTAGTACCCGTTCGTGAAATAAAGACACAAAGGTAAATATTAACAAACATAAAAAATTTTATTTGATAGAGGATACTTTAAACTACTTCTCAACATAATCTCCAAGCAAATTAAGGCATTTGTCATAACGTGTGACAAGTTTCTGTATTCCTGCTGCATAGTCCTTCGCCGCCAGCTCATTGAGATACGCGAGGGACCCATCTTGCACAAATTTTTGCATAATGCAGATGGTGTTTAACAATTTCATGAACAATTGTTCGAGAAACATTGGGAAAATGCTCACAGATGTCATCAATTGTGACGCGCCGATCGTTCCTCACGAATTCGTCAACTGAGCTCACCAGTTGGTCTGTAATGACAGACGGTCTCCCCGAACGCTCATCGTCGTGTGTGTTCCCCCTCCCCATGTTGAAGTTGCGACACCACCGCCGAACAGACGACTCGTCCATTACATTGTCTCCATACACCTCCTTTAATTGGCGATGAATATCACATGGGCGAACGTTTCTTGCATTGAGGAATTTAATCACTGCCCTCACTTCACAACTGGCGGCGTTCTCAATTTTTTTAAACATTGTAAACAATCACAGAAACAACACAGGCAATGCTAGCGTCACGCAACTTGGCTCAGAGAAGGCAGACAAGCCACTGAAGCTATCTGACCTCGTCCAGCGGCTACTCGCGTCGTCAGCACTTCATGCGGCACGAACGGGTACTACTTTCCGGATGACCCTCGTATGTATATATATATATATATATATATATATATATATATATATATATATATAAACACAGATGTAGATTTTTAGAATATAGAGACACAAAAAAAGGACACTCACAATTTGTTATTTGACGTTTCGACAGCACGGCTGTCGTCTTCAGAAAGGCTGTCGTCTTCAAAAAGACTGTCAGAATTTCTGAAGACGACAGCCGTGCTGTCGAAACGTCAAATAACAAATTGTGAGTGTCCTTTCTTTGTGTCTCTATATTCTAAAAATCTACATCTGTGTTTTTATATATTTGTGCGTCGCCGAAGAGCGTTCCATTTCGAAGATATTATATATATATACTACCTTGATCAAAAAGTTCCCGGAATAACCACCGTGTGGCGCTCCCATCGTTCCGATTTGAGTTCTGTTTTTTTTGTTAAATTGGTACATCTGTTGTTGATATTCCCTTTAAATCTTAGTGTCATAACTTGACATTTGCAAAAGTTACGTAGCCAAGAGTACATCTATCTCTGTGTGTGTTGGCGATTTTTTACAATTGCAGAAATGGATTTAAATTTGCAACAACGAACTTGTATTAAATTTTGCGTAAAAAACGGATTTAGTGGCGCACGGACGTTGGAAATGTTGGACAAGTGTTTCGGCAACGATTCTCTAAAAAAAACGGTCGTTTACCAGTGGCACGAGCGGTTCAGAAGTGGTCGTGAGTCAATCGAAGATGATGAACGCAGTGGCAGACCATCGACATCGAAAGTCGGTGAAAAAATTGATAAAGTAAAAGAAATGTTGGTCAATAACCATCAGAGAAATAGCGGAGGACTTGAACATTGTCTATGGATCCGCCCAAGACATTGTGGTTAATGATTTGGGTTTCCGTCGTGTAGCAGCAAAGTTGGTGCCAAAAGACCTCAATTTCATGCAAAAAAGAGACCGTGTTGACGTCGCAAAAGACATGATTTGCGAGGCTGAATCCGATCCCACATTCATCAAAAGGATCATTACTGGAGACGAGACGTGGGTTTATGAGTACGACACGCAATCCAGACATCAGGCAAGTGAATGGCGTTCACCAAATGAGCCGAGACCAAAAAAACCACGTCGTTTTCAGTCAAAAAAGAAGGCAATGCTGACGGTTTTCATGGATTACAACGGTGTAGTGCATCATGAATTTTTGCCAGAAGGCCAGACAGTAAACAAAGAGTATTATTTGGGCGTTATGAGACGTTTGCGTGAAGCAATTCGCCGAAAGAGACCAGAAATGTGGGCAGAAAACTCGTGGATTTTGCACCATGATAACGCACCGTCGCACAGTGCTATCATTATTCGTAATTTTTTGACGAAAAATGCAACAAATACCATCCAACAGCCACCGAATTCACCTGATTTGGCTCCCTGTGACTTCTTTCTGTTCAATCGAGTTAAAAAACCATTGCGGGGAACGCGTTTTAGCAGCCGAGAGGAAGTAATGGAAAAATCGCAGGAAGCACTGATGGACATACCGAAAACCGACCGTAACTTTTGCAAATGTCAAGTTATGACACTAAGATTTAAAGGGAATATCAACAACAGATGTACCAATTTAACAAAAAAAACAGAACTCAAATCGGAACGATGGGAGCGCCACACGATGGTTATTCCGGGAACTTTTTGATCAAGGTAGTATATATATATGTGTGTGTGTGTGTGTGTATATATATAAATATATATATGTATATATGTGTATATATATAAATATATATGTATATGTGTATATATATATATATGTATATATGTGTATATATATAAATATATATGTATATGTGTATATATATATATATATGTATATATGTATATATATATATGTGTATATATACATATATATATGTATATATGTGTATATATATATATATATGTATATATGTATATATATATATATATACATATAATTATGTATATATGTGTGTATATATACATATATATATATATATATATATATATATATATATATATATAGAGGAGGGCAAAAACTAGAGCAGGTAGAACAGTTCACGTATCACGGTAGTGTTATGGACCAACACGGTCTAAGTAGTAAGGACGTAAAGAGAAGAATTGCGCTAGGCAAAGAGGCTTTCACAAGGAGGAGGGAGTTGATGACAGGGACGTTGAGTAAGGATATTAAGAAAAGACTCTTAAAAAATTTGATATGGAGAGTAGCTATGTACGGCGCGGAAACGTGGTCATTGAAGCAGGAGGATAGACGTACGAGGGTCATCCGTAAAGTAGTACCCGTTCGTGCCGCATGAAGTGCTGACGACGCGAGTAGCCGCTGGACGAGGTCAGATAGCTTCAGTGGCTTGTCTGCCTTCTCTGAGCCAAGTTGCGTGACGCTAGCATTGCCTGTGTTGTTTCTGTGATTGTTTACAATGTTTAAAAAAATTGAGAACGCCGCCAGTTGTGAAGTGAGGGCAGTGATTAAATTCCTCAATGCAAGAAACGTTCGCCCATGTGATATTCATCGCCAATTAAAGGAGGTGTATGGAGACAATGTAATGGACGAGTCGTCTGTTCGGCGGTGGTGTCGCAACTTCAACATGGGGAGGGGGAACACACACGACGATGAGCGTTCGGGGAGACCGTCTGTCATTACAGACCAACTGGTGAGCTCAGTTGACGAATTCGTGAGGAACGATCGGCGCGTCACAATTGATGACATCTGTGAGCATTTTCCCAATGTTTCTCGAACAATTGTTCATGAAATTGTTAAACACCATCTGCATTATGCAAAAATTTGTGCAAGATGGGTCCCTCGCGTATCTCAATGAGCTGGCGGCGAAGGACTATGCAGCAGGAATACAGAAACTTGTCACACGTTATGACAAATGCCTTAATTTGCTTGGAGATTATGTTGAGAAGTAGTTTAAAGTATCCTCTTTCAAATAAAATTTTTTATGTTTGTTAATATTTACTTTTGTGTCTTTATTTCACGAACGGGTACTACTTTCCGGATGACCCTCGTAGATTGGAGGCTTTTGAAATGTGGGTGTGGAGAAGAATGGAGAAGGTGAAATGGACCAAGAAAAAAACAAATGAGGAAGCATTTGGTATGGTGGGCAAGGACAGGGGTTTGTTGGGAGAAATCCTATGGAGGCAGGAAAAGTGAATGAAGGGGGTAGTGACCGGCAGTGGGATGTTGAAGACTGTGATAGAGGGGAGTATGTTCGGCAAACGAGGAAAGAGAAGGAACAGGATAGGGATGTTGGACGGGATGAACGGAGGAAGAAGGTATTCAGAGATGAAGAGGGACCTGATGTAGAGTAGGATGTTGTGTTTTGCTAAGAGTCACAAAATATTTATTTAGGAGCTGTGTCCATACAAAAACCTACCTTAACCGGTAGATTACCTAATAATATATATATATATATATATATATATATATATATATATATATATATATATATATATATATATATATATATATATATATATATATATAACACAACCCAACATCAAACTCCAAAACAAGCCCCTCTTCATCTTAGTATGTTCCTTCCTGCCTTCATCCCATCCAACATTCATATTCCATTCCGTTTGCCTAACATTATCCCGCCCATCAGACTTCAACTTCCCATTGCCAATCGATATACTTTTCATCAATTTTTCCTGACTCCTTATTATTTCTCCCGATAATCTCCTCTCCTCCTCAACCCATTACTTCCTCGATTGCTTTCCTTTGTGTCCACTACACCTTATCCATCCTTCTCCAAACCCACATTTCAAAAGCCTGCAAAAAGGTGTACGCCTTTCATGCTGTTTCAATAACCATGTTTCCGAGCTATACATAACTATGATCCATATCAAGGTTTTGAAAGTAATTTTCTTAACATCCTTACACAACGTCCCAATCATCAACTCCCTCATCCTTGCGAAAGCCTCTATACCTAGCGTAACTCTTCTCCTTACGTCCCTACTACTTTCCCTATTTTCCTGTAGTCCTCATATGATGTAGCCATTGCCTTTTTCGGAATAGGAACTAAAACTGATCTCACAAAGTCTTCCGGCCAGATTCCTTCCTCATAGATACTACGAATCAGCCCATATAGCCTCTTCCCCCTTATTTTCCTATACATTTCAATAGTTCCGCGGGAATGTTATCCATCCCCACGGCCTTTTTTAGTTTCATATCTCTTAATGCCCTTTTTATCTCATCGTCTAGTATGCCTGGACCTAAGCTATCTTCCTCTACGTCATATTCTTTTTCAATGTCTGCAACAGCAACAGCAACTGTGATAATGGGCAACCCAGCCTTACACTTCTTCCTAACACTGCCCATCCGGACTCCCCCTTCCCCACCCGCACCTGAGCAGTCTGAGACATGTACAGGTTGCGGATTAGCCTCCTTTCCCTCCAATTTATTCCTATTTTCTGCAATATACTCATTAGTTTTTCCCAATTCACTCTATCAAACGATTTTTCGAAATCTACGGAACAGGCAAATACCTCCTGGTTGTATTCTATATTCCTCTCGATTAATAATCTCATTACTGCAATGGCATCACGCGTACCTCTCCCCTTCCTAATCCCAAACTGATCATCCCCAAAGTAATCATTTGCCCTACTCTCTATCATTTTGCTTATGATCCTGAGAACAACTTAAGCTGCGTGGGACATCAAACTAATTGTCCTGTAGTCCTCACATGACGTAGCCTTTACCTTTTTCGGAATAGGAACTAAAACTGATCTCACAAAGTCTTCCGGCCATATTCCTTCCTCGTAAATACTACGGATCAGCCCATATAGCCTCTTCCTCCCACATTTTCGTAAGCCTTTTAAAAGTTCCGCGGGAATAATATCCACCCCCACGGCCTTATTTAGTTTCATCTCCCTTAATGCCCTTTCTATCTCATTGTCTAGTATGCCTGGACCTAAGCTATCTTCCTCTACGTCATGTTGCTTATCTATGTCTAACTTTGTTGGTCTAAGCTCTTTACTATACAGTTCTTCTATATATTCCATCCATCTCTCTTGGATCTTCCCTGCGTCAACAATTACCTTACCCGCCTTATCTTTAACTGCTATCGTTAATCTCCCTTTCTTACTTCCCGATAAAGATTTAACTTTGGTGTACAGCGCACCGATTTCACCCTTCCTCTGCAGACTTACCATATCCTCGCACTGCGTCTTCCACCATGCTTCTTTTGCTTTATTTGTTGCCCGCCTCAATTTATTGTTTAATTCTTTGTACTTCATTTTTCCTATTTCTGTATTTATATTCTTCCATTTTCGCCGCTCATCCATATTTGTAATCATCTCATTCGTGATCCATGGTTTCCTAGTCCTTTTAGCGTTAACGGTTCCAATAGTGTCTTTTGCGGCTTTAGACAACCCTTTCTTAATACTTTCCCATTTTTCTTCGATAGTACTTAGCTCTTTACCATCCTCCATGATTTCCTCTACCGCCTGTTTGTGTCCCTTCCTTTTCAAACCATTTAATGCTTTTACATTCCATTTTCTGACTCGCCGCCCCTGCCTTATCTTTTTAAAACGGACGCTACATTTCATAACAACTAAATTGTGGTCAGAGTCCACATCCGCTCCCGGGAAACTTTGCGAATTTATCACACTGTTCCTAAACCTGTGTCTAACCAGGACATAATCTAGCTGATACCTTTCTGAGTCACCTGGCATTTTCCTTGTATACCTGCGTCTTTTGTGGTGTCTAAACCAAGTGTTGGTGATGACTAGCCCCTGTCTCCTGCAGAACTCAACTGCTTTCTCCCCGCGGTCATTCCTCGTGCCTAAACCGTAGTCCCCGACCTCGTCACATCTCTTCCTTCGCCTACCGTCGCATTCCAATCCCCCATCACTATCAAATGTTTCCCTGCGGGAACACACGCGATTATGTCCTCTAACTGATCGTATATCCTATCGACCTCTTCTTCCTTATGGTTGCTCGGTGGCATGTATACCCGAATATTAACCAAGTTCGTCGGTTCTGCTTTTATCTCTACTAGTAGTATTCTATCCGTTACCTGCTCTATGTTGGCTACGCTTCTTCCTACCTCTTCATTTAATGCTATGGCAACCCCTCGTTGGCTCTCGTCCCCGCCGCTGTATATTATTCTATACTTATCACTCCAGTAATCCCCGCTATCTTTCCATCTCACCTCGCATAGACCTAAAATATCTGTATTTCCCCTTTCCATCTCTCGCTTAATATTCTCCAATTTCTCTGTCCTCATCATTGTCCTAACATTCCACGTTCCTATTCCAACTACTTTGGTCTTGTTATCCTGCGTCTTCTCTCCTGCCGCTGTTGGTTTTCCCTTACAAGGGTTTCGTGGGATCACGACCGACGAAGTCTTGCCTCCCCCGCTGCCGGGCACGACACACGGCCGATTGGGCCGAGCCCTGTAGTTGCCAGGACTCAAAATCTCTGTATTGTCCATCATATTTATCTTGGGAATAATAATTGAGGTGGTTTCCCGTTGCCTTCCTCAATAGTGTTTTTAACGTGACACCATCACTCACTGGCCGCCCCACTGGGGTCAGACG
This sequence comes from Hetaerina americana, assembly GCF_022747635.1. Taxonomy (NCBI): domain Eukaryota; kingdom Metazoa; phylum Arthropoda; class Insecta; order Odonata; family Calopterygidae; genus Hetaerina; species Hetaerina americana. The sequence continues at coordinate 14,878,997 of NW_027286292.1, read as the reverse complement.
CCATTGCAGCCGCCTCACTGAGGAACAGACGCTGCGTAGACTACCTTTCGTCTGGCTCCTAACCTTCGACCTATCTGGCATAGGTGATCCTACCAGGAGCAATTATTATTACTCCCGCCAGCACAGCTCTAGGGGTCATCGGAACGCACCAGCCCTTCCACCACGTCAAGGTTGTAGTCCGCGGAGGGTCGGATATAAATATATATATATATATATATATATATATATATATATATATATATATATATATATATATATATATTTATATATATATATAAACACAGATGTAGATTTTTAGACCATAGAGACACAAAGAATGGACACTCACTATATGTTATTTGACGCTTCGACGGCTCGGCCGTCGTCTGCAGAATGACGTTCTCGGGGAAGAGCGGAGAGGAGATGTGCGGGGGAGAGGTGGGGGAAGAAGCGGTAGGGGACCAATAGGAAATGAACAAGGGCGTGGGAGGGGATATGCAGGCAGCCATATGATGCATTCAGTGGGCTTGGTTCAGTCCGGGCGGTTTAAATGACTGGGCCACCCAAATATGCGCCATCTCGCGGGTTCTCACCTATATTATACTAGCAGATTTGGGAAGGATTTCAATCACCCAAACGGAGAAGCAGTCATCAAAAGATTGATTGTGGGAAGCACATGTCCTCTCCGCTCTTCTCCGAGAACGCCATTCTGAAGACGACGGCCGAGCCGTCGAAACGTCAAATAACATATAGTGAGTGTCCTTTCTTTGTGTCTCTACGGTCTAAAAATCTACATCTGTGTTTTTTTATTTGTGCGTCGCCGAAGAGCGTTCCATTTCGAAGGCAAATATATAAAGAACTTCGACCAATAAAGGTGAAATGGACAGAGAAGAAAACAAACGAGGAAGTACTTGGTATGGTGGGCGAAGAGAGGGGTTTGTTGGGAGCAATCCTATGGAGGCAGGAAAAGTGGATGAAGGGGGTATTGACCGGCAGCGGGATGTTGAACACTGTGATTGAGGGGAGAATGTTAGGCAAACGGAAGGCTCGGATTGAAATTAAGGTTCGATAGCTCACAGAAGGATATATGAATTGCAGTAGCACCAACTGGGGCGAAAGTGCTGAAAACTCGCCTGGAAGGAAACTACTGGCTCTTCAACGAGAGCCAGAGTTTAAGATATATATTTCACTGAAATATACACACTTCCAGCTTTCGAATGACCGGGAAAGAGGTATACAGGATAGGTTTTAATTATCATATCTACAAAGCATATATTAACTTTGCCCATTGCAGCAACCATAGGCAATGCGGAATCGGATCATTTCTCACTAGCATACAATATGTCTCCAATTCATTCGGCCCTATAAATTAAAGACATTGTTAGTGGAATAAGTTGACAGATAATACTAGTAAGTACTTAACACGGCTGAATTTGCTCCAACTGCAAAATCTTTCATAGAATAACAAGACCAACGTGACGGGCGTTAAAATTTCTATATCTGAACTCCAGAAAGCTGCTCCGAGACGTGGGCTCCCTCATAGTACCCTTAAGGCCATTGCGCACCACAGTGATATAGAGATGGCAATGCCTAAGGATACTCAATTCGAGGGGCAACGTCAAGAGTCTGACGAATAACGTTAGAGAGCTTATCAGAGCACTCTGGGAAAGAATCAGTTCAATCCTGGTGGCGGGTCAGTCCGTACGAAAAAGTTCGACGAATTAAAAGCCCACAAAGGTATTACGCCATCCTTGAACACCTCGGATAGAGGCGATAACTGACATGTGTGTGACGCAGAGGCGAAGTGACATGTTCGAAAAATGCTAGCGGAACGCCTTAAAAAATCGGCCAACTCAGTATTTGATGAAAAGGCGAGATATGCTCGGCGAGTACAAGGGCGCCGATAAGTCTCCCTGTAATAATTACGGTGAAATACATTTCCAAAGAAATACGAATTTCAAACAAAGATACCGCCGGTTCCGGCGGGATAACTAAAACAGACGGGTCTTGAAAAACCTACCAGCAGAGCAATTCAATTTCTAGTATAATTGTTTTATGCGACATTTGTAGCCTGATAATCTTCATTATGCTGGAAGACACCGAAGATCTCCATGATACCGATACATCTGAAACCTACCAGGGATCCGAGCTCCTATTGTCCTGTTTAGCCTACTATAGAGCAGGGGCATTATTATGGAAAAAAATTAATGACAGATGTAAACAAATTAGAAAATAAGGAAGTCATTATTGTACAATGAGCAAGGTTTCAGGAGAGGATCTCGATTGCCCACAAAGTACATGCATAAATGGTTTTAATAATTCGTAAATACATGACTCAGGCCATCTTCAAATGTTTAGAAGAGGCGATTGATAGAGGCTGGACTAAGGGTCTTCTCTTGAAATAAACAGGCTATCCCTACCAACAAACATGAACCATTATGAAAATAATGCGCATGATTTTATTGTGCCGCGACTATCCATCGTGGCGCGGTAAAACCGGTCGGGAAATGTGGTGGTGGGTCTGCCATTCCAACGCAGACGGTCACCAGTTTGCTCCGAGCAGTCTCAGCGGATAGATGTACCTCCGCGTGAAGTGTGATTTTCGACTTTGTAACACGGAGCATGCGCCATCCGATGGAGCGCCCAGTCTAACGCTACATGCCACACTTCCTTCATCGTTACCAACTTTCTGGTCCAGAGCACCCCGGTGGTCACCCAGCCCCCTTACAGTCCCAACTTGGCTCCATCCGACTTTTTTTTGTTTCCGAGACTGAAGAGAGAATTGAAAGGAAAGCATAGGGAGACCGTGGAAAACATCCAAAAGCCTGTAACACCGTTCCTGAGCGGCATTCCCGTCGAGGAGTTTCAGGCTGCCTTCCTGGCGTGGCAGACTCCGCAAGTGTATTTATGCAGGGGGAGAGTATTTTGAAGAATTTTAAGAATTTATACAAGCACGATCAATAAGTCTATTCTTCCCAGAGAATGCTCATTACTTTTGCAGTGGACTCTGTACCTAACCTAAACCTTTCAGCCGATTCCAACAGGGAGAGCATTTACAGTCTAAGGCAAACTGCCAGATCCCCACTGAGACTCATAGAGTCAGGAGTGCCCTAGGGATCGGCTTTGTTTCATGCTATGTTCAATATTTTGACGGAAGATAAGCCAAGGAAGGGAGATACTAGTCCATACCTATGGTATACATTGACGATACTCAGACGCTATTTCTGACCAAATACAAGATAAGCTTGACGCAATGGACGAATGGCTGGATGACTGGAAGTTTAAAGCTAATCCAAACAATGCGCCCATATCACCTTCTCAGAGAGACAAACATGGAAGTGGCGAACCGCTATATTTCGGCACAGAAATAATGCCAAAAATCCACGCTAAATAACTTGGCGCCGGCCAGGTCAAATGTATTCGCTGGTAAACACACTGTAGGAGTTTCAGATTCCGCGGCAAGATTTGGGCCCACTCATGGAGCCAAACGCACCTGTGGCACTTATAACAAAGAAGTTATTCTGTACTACGATGGTTCAACCAATCAGCTAAGCTGCACCACCTTGATTGCAAGCAGCAAAAATACGCATGAAAAATACAAACAGCGAGACATAAAATAGCACTTAGTTTCATCCACAGAAAGATGATTCATGTTTCGTGAGGAATACAGACTTAAGAACATATCTGAGCATAGAGTTCTGCACTGAAAACGCTCCAGCTGAAGCTCAAAAAGATACTCGCTTCATACGAAGCACCAAAAATTCTTCACTGAAGGAGGCATGGGATTACAACGAAAACCAAAAGGCAACTCTTCACGAAAGTCCGTGGCATTTAAGAAAAATACTCCAAGCAGCCAAGAACTGGATGCAGCTCACACAGTGAGTCGAACGGACTGAAAATTGTTATTTCTGCCTCACCTTTAAACATTTTACATATACCAACGGTTAACAAGTGTTTAGTAGGTTTAAATCCTCCTTCGCAGCCAAGTCAGCCTACATATTACCAGGAATTCCAACGTGCCCATCTTATCATAAAAAAGAGACTTTGGCTCCCTTACTATTACAGGAGAGGAGGGTCAAATGTTTATCCTGAACCGTGGGGTGTGCTATGGAGGAACCGGAAATAGTTTGCGGTGCACTAATTGAATCCGCACTAACTATAAAGACGCTATAATTTTCTGCTATACCCAGAAGGGCTCTTCGAATAACGAAGAGCCCTCTCCCGTGAATATATTGCTCAGGGAGCAGATCATAGCTTTCAAGATTCGTTAGTGTGATGAAAATACCGCTCATGCGCAGGATCATTTGGACTTCGAGCCACCCGTGTTTACGGAAATAAAGCCATAATAGATCATCAGTATTTCTTGGAACAGCTGCTGGTACTCCGATGATGCGTTGGCACCTTTCTATTGCCTATGTAATGTTAAATAAATTTTGGCCGTCTCAAAGGCCATGGCACCTCCTCTAGAGTATCCCACGAGGTGCACCTTGGATAGAGTATGACCACTATTCTTCATAACATTTTTAAAACGAACACTGAGATCTCTGGTAGACCTAATTGATATATTTCTTGCAAAACTATTGCACATCAAATATTCTCCCAGTATTCAGAGGAGGCTCACCAGCTTCTGCATAATGATTGAACTGTACTCCCGTAGTCTACTTTACTTACCAGTATATCATGTTAGAGACTGGTGCAACAGAAGCATCTAAGAGCGACTGCAATCTATGAGTTAAAAAATGTTAAATATTTACTGCCTCATGACAACTGCATCTTAGGAGGCGAATATTCTACCGCCAAGTTAATCTGCGATCAAAAGGCATGCCGAAGAAGCGGCCTGACCCCTCACACGGGAGAATAACTAAGCGTGAGGCTGGTGGGACCTGTTATCCTCGCGGACGGTGGGAATAAACGCAATTCGTTTTCTCCACGGAGAATCCATTGCTTCGGAACCATTTGTCAAAATGGTACGGCGTTCCCTTGGTAAATATTATTGTGGTGTAGAATTTGCAAGATCGGCAACAAAAAAGGAACCATCAACGGTGCTTTGATGGCCTACCACGTCGCAGGTGGCAATGCCGAAAAGCTCAACAATCAGTACGGAGCTTTAAGGCTCAATTTTCCTGGGTGTAGCATTGAGATGAATGAATCCCAACCCAACCCGTTTTTCTACAAAATTACAGATGAAAATGGGTAGATTTCCCCTAAGATCGTACTAAGGCAACGTATTTAAAATCTTGTGCCGTCAGACTGTCGTAGTACTTTTCAAAATCGAAAAAGACACCCACGGCAAGTCGCGGCAGAAAGGAAACTATTTAATGGTGCACATCTGTAATTGTTTATATTAGGCCTGTTTTGATATCATGGAAATTGTGGACTCCCGCGAGGATAATGGGAATTTCCTCTCTGCTCACAATTTGTTGAGTGTCATGAGGAACTCTGGCAGAGCTGTCTTCGGAATATTCTGGAGGAAAATATTGTGGATTCCATCCACATGAAGGGAGGTGTCCAGTGAATCTGCTACGGTGGACTTCAACTCCAAATCATTAAAGGGTTTGTTAAAGGTATCATATGCCTGCCTCACAGAAGTGATAGGGCATTCTCACTCTGTCGTTTTACGGCTAAGAACTAGGTTTTATAATTCATGTCATCGTTAATTTTAGCGAGCGATTGGCCAAAAGCCTCGGATTTTAAAATACGTGACATCAATGCCCGACCGTTCCCTGCAATCATTAGATACCGCGTTGTTGATTGGACCTTAAGATGCTTCTCAAGCAATTCCAGACAAGGGCTATTGGTGTTCCGTGGTTGACACGAATAGCTAGATACGAACTCCCTTCAAGAAGCTCTCTTAAACTCCCTCACGACTGGCCGAGCTTTCGCTTCAAGGTGTCTTAAGGTCTGATTTGTCACCGTGGGATATTTACGTTTTCGTGAGCCTTCTTTCGAAATCAGGCGGAATTGGCACACTTAATTTCAATAGGTTACCGGTTTCCTCCGAGCGGTATCACTTCGTCTTAGTACAATAATTCGTAGCATTCCATATAGAAGCCAAAAAAGCCTTAACGCTGATAAGGCCACCACGGAAGTACTTTTGCTTAAAAAACTTCTAATTGAACACAGTCCAATCATCTTCCCTGTTTTTTAAATTTCCGGGTCGATAAATATCTACCAAAAGTGTTCCATTAGTAAAAATATGAAGAGTTACTTCCACACAGATGATCATGCGGGAAAATTTTCGGTTTTGTTTATAGACTTGATTGTACAGAAATAGAGGTTGATGGGGGAATATTTTCCAGTTAAACTCATCATTTGAGTTTTTAATCCATTATTTAATGAGAAGAGGTTAAGATAACAAATAAAGTAAGATAAAACCGTCCTCTGCTGTTGCCCTTCGGCCAAGAGCTACCTCAGAGGGGTCATGGGTATTAAAATCACTCAATAGCGGGAAGGATCATGGCAAATGATGGGGAAGCACCTCCAGGTCACAAAAAGGCACTGTTGCACCCTCAGGAAAATAAACCTAACGAAACGTTATTTTTTCGGGTACCTTTGATACAACTGCTTGTAATGGAGCGCTCAGTTGCGCTCGGGAGGTGTAATGAAGCTCCCAAATAGCTGCCAATACACCGTCATGCGCTCCTTGCTATTTAGTGCTGTTGCCCACCGGCTCACCATCCAGAGGCTAAAAACATTATATCGTATACCTTGAAAAAGCCATTGTCAGTCGCCATAGCCACCATCAAACCTGCAACAGGCGTCTTAATCGCGAATTGTAACGGTCAGCTTCTCATGTTGCTAGCAAAACCAATCACTGTTCCACCATAAAAAACATTTATATTACTAAACAAATTGGCACACGTATTCATCTGAATCTGTCTTAATCTTACCACTGGATGGGATCACCACCTGATACGGCGCTTTTTTCCGAGCTGTTAAGGATTTCGGCCAGAGATGGAGAGATAGCCCTCCTTTATTCGCCTATGAACAACGCTAATTACAAGTAGTTGTAGTCACTATATTTTTGCCCGCTCGACGACGGGTTTTCGGTGCATCATTTTTCTCTGTGGTTGCTTACCTGAAGGTGTCGCTTTTAAGCAATTATTACTAAGAAACAATCGAGATACATGGATAAAATTTATTCTGCATATTAATTGGCCATTATATACATAGCCTTGTATATTACGGCAATTAATGTTGATTTGTTTGGTTTCAGGAAGCCGTAGATCGAAGTAACTCTCAGTTGGAGAAGACAGAGGTTCTCTGTGTGATCAAGTTCCTTCATTTGAAAGTTTACAGAGCCTGACAAATCCATGATAGAGTGATGGCTGTTTATGGAAATGATAGCCCGTCACATGACACAATTGAGTGGGAAAAGGAATTCTCAAACTGGCCATATGTCCTTCACAGACGTCCAAGACGTGGAAGACCATCACCCACGAACGATAATGTCACAGTGAAGAATTTAAAGGACTTCATCCTAATAGACAGAAGGGCAACCATCCAAATGATCATGAATGAGACTGATCGAACTTAGCTACAAAAGTGTGTGGAAAATTATTCTTAAAGAACTGCACATGTCAAAGATGTCATCACACCGGGTTCCACGACTACTGATTCCTTTTAAGAAGCAAACACCGCGCGACCTGCAGTCAAAGTGATGTGACGTTGAAATTTTACCGCATCCAGGGCCATATTCACCCGATCTCGCCCAAAGCGTATTTTTCTCAATCCCAGAACTAAAAAAACCATTGCGGATTCGGATATTTGACAACACAAGTGGTGGAACAATGGTTTTCGATGCACTATGCTGAGTGCGTCGAAATGGCCTCCCCCGAGAGCGGGGCCAATGGAGGCCTTCGAAAGGTCAAGAAACGTATGGGAGAATTGTGTCACTCTGAATTCTGACTATGTAGAGAAGTCTTAAGAATAACAAATAAAATTTTCTGCCTCAACTATTTTTTTGTAATAATTAAAAGTTTACTATACCTCCTTGTACCCACATCAATTATTTGGACAAGTCTCATGTATTATCACTGGCAAGAAGCTAACAACTATGGGTATGTGTGGGAAAGCCTCCTATATTCATTATGAACATTCCTCAACGATTAAAATCCGTTGTGCTCATCTCTCAGCAACGGTTGCCTGGGACGTGCCCCGCAGGTGACGCACGCCCCTTCTACTTCCATCGGAAAAATTCTGCAAAGACGCTTTAAGGTGACACCGAGAAGACGAGGAAATTCAACCCGTAATCTAAGGTTGCAAATAAATAATTTAGGCGTTGAACTAAATCGCCATAGTACTTATTCCACGTGTTCCGCCTGGTATGTGATCCTCTTCGAATTATTATTTCTCGTCCTTAACGATACGACAATATTAAACAGGTCGGATGTATCAGAGCGCTTTAATGTATTAACAGTTAAATTTTTCCACACATGTTGACATGATGCCATCGAAGATCAAAACGGTGTTTACGTGAATGCCGTTCAAACAGATATCAAGGACTAATTTTGGATGCACATGAAAGTATATCATAAAATAATTGTTAAGCCTGCAGGGTTATTTCCTAACGATGGCGCCCGAAGCTATCGGCTGATGTCATTGAGGTATCAGCTACGTGAACAGAAATTATTCCGATGCCCATTTCTGGATGGTATTTCAGTGCCGGGCTGCCGAGCCCGTGACATAATGGCATCGCTGAAATAGCATCGACAATTGTATTGCTTTGTTGTGGTCATTTGTCAAAATCGTCCTGCAAAACACAATGTAAACATAAGAATTGAAGATGATTCAGGGTGTAATGCAGCTGATTTTTATTCACTTGCTGCAGACTGTGAAAATATGGGTTTTCACAATTATTAAGAGAAGGCTACGGTATCAAACTATTTAGTAGTGTGTGACGAAGATTTTGTCCATTGTTTTCCAGTTCTCTACGAATATTGTAGACTGTAATAGATGAGACAACATTAGGTAACCGAGGAAAGGGAAAGAAAAGGATTGGGATGTTGGACGAAATGAAAGAAGCATGCGTTATTGAAGAGGGGCTCATTGTAGTGCCGGATGTTGAGTTGTTTTGGTAGAAGAGGCAAGTAAATGCATCACTGTACCGTTATCGACGCAATGTCCATCCAAAACCCTACCTTTACCGTTGGATTATCATTAACAACAACGATCGTAACTTTGTATACCTATGCCTGCATTAACAACATATACATATGTCGGCAATTTGAGGCATACCTTAGTTTAACCGATCCGCAACTTTTAATTCGTGAATGCGCCTAATAAAGAAATTCCATAGGACATACCATATTACAACGCTATTACATAAGGTTATTTGACAAACCTTAATTGAACAAAACTATTTTGAACTAAGGATGAAATATGGCTAGATAACGTAATCATTGTATGTTTATGCGGAATGAATTTTGAATTCAATGATTGTTTGATAAATTTAGCAAAATGGCATTTTGTACATAAGCTGCTTTTGCTCGTACTAAGATTTATCCCTGAGGATAGAGTACCTGCGAGTTGTTGGACAGAAATTCCGTACCAGGAAGCTAGTCGTTAACATTTAAAGCGGTAATAATTAAATTTTCTCGTTCAATGCTCATTTCACATAGGTAAGGGAGTCGTCAAACATAAAGAAGAGTACAAATAACAGGTACATTTGAACATGCTTGAAAAAGAACATATACATTAGTGTGTGTTGTAAAAACACAATGCACCACAATTGCCTGTCATTTAAAAATTCAATCCATGAATAATACATTTAATTAGAATCTTAGCGAGTTTAAATTAGACGAAATTACCAAACCTTAAGGTTGTCTGAAGTTGATTATACTTTTTAATGCAGTGCCGTATTAAAAAATTATTTATTCAATGACTTGTAACGTTTGTAGAGGCAATTCGCTATACACGGCCAATGATAAACTTGACAAAATAGTACCAAAGATACTTGTTTCACAATTTCATATCAGACTTATTACCTACCACAAGCCATACGTGACATAAAAATTAATACTATTATTAAATACGAGGTAAATGTGAATCATATGGCTTTAAAAAGTGGAACGACGAATATGCAAATCAAACTATTCAGTGAACATAAATAATCCGCACCTGTTTTTCAATTACCATCAACTCGAATCGTCATGCAGAAGGAATGAACTTCACTCATCCACAATTTTTCTGTGGCATCGGTCGTAACAGATGGTATCGCCGGGCGCTTTCACGGAATAACTTCCGATGCCATTTGAAGAATAGCAGCGGGCGACTTACTCAAGGAATCGCCACCCAGTCACATACGAAA
>NW_027286292.1:14708709-14863709 GCF_022747635.1 Hetaerina americana | reverse complement strand
CACAGACAGAAAGTGCCTCAGGCACAGACAGTGAACAGTAAGTTTTACATTGAAGCCCTCAAAAGAATGCAATCAATCAGGAACTTGGCAAACTAAAGGGTGGCACTATGACAATGCACTAGGACGTGAGGTGTTCCTCATGGCCGAGTACTTGGCCAAGCACAATGTGTCACCGCTGAACTTCGTTTAGACCTCAAGTATAAAGGCAACCATTTCAAAAAGATGGATAGTTTCACAGAGGCCACAATGAGTTGCCTGAACAAGATTCCTCCCACCTCGCATTGGTGTGCCAATGCACAAGGGTGCTAATTTGAAGAATTCATTAAATTGTATTTTGATCTTCAATACACCCCCCCCCCCCCGATTTCTTCCACTTATTTTTGGGACAGACCATGCATGCAAAAAAAAGGTAACAATATATTCCATTTAAGTGCTTAGATTTACTCATAGTTAAGAAGCCTACATGGTTTGGTCTGAGGATTTGGCTGGAAGGCAAAAGGATTCCACTTATATCCTCGTTCACATGCCTTATTTCTGAGAAAATGTATGATTTAACAAAGGCCATGGTTATCCCAATGGCACATCAGGACAATTAAGTTACCTACAGGTTACCTAAATATTTCTTTAACCTTGATCTAACACTCAAAGCGGCTGTACCATTTCGGCTCTTTTGACTAGGGTGATTCTCCCATTTCTTAAATATATAGACCAAGTATATTCTTTCCAGATACAATTTCAGGTTTTCTATGTGATGCTGTGCTGAGACGACATCACAAAATATCTTAATCTATTGGAGGATTTACCTATGTGCCCCCCGTGTGAATGTGACTAAGGTCTATTTTCACTTATGTAATATTGATTATTCAATGTTAAGTTTCATTAAGATTTTAATATGCTATGAACAAGACCACACATTATTTTAGCTGATTGAAGAATTCAGAAACATTTTAAAAACAGTTTGACTTCACATAATGAAAACTCAAACTCACTCTTTTATTCATAACAAAATGAATACAGGGAATAATATTCCACTGAATAGGACTGAACTCTTTGAAAAATGCCTTGGTTCTGTTTGTGAAATGACTATTATGATCCACGTTTCAAGATTCAACAATTATGCCTCTCCTACTGTTGTTCATATAAGTAGGACAGATTGGTGAGGAAGAAGTAAAATGAGTGGATAAAAACTATATGAAAATAATCACTTCATGAAGTGAAACCCTTCCAATTGATTTAATTTAGGGCTCAAGATTCAGATGTACCTCCTTTTCAAATGAGTGTATCTCTATTTACATTCAATAAATATAATACACATAGCATATTTACATCTGGGCACAAAAACATGCATTATTTTGTATTAACTATATTTACCTATGTAAATTAAGCTTGTAGAAAAAAATGAAGAAAGAAATTAATAGTTGCAGATCTCTATTTTTCACTTGCCCTCCTACACTCATCCACAAATTTACATATCTTAAAAATAAAATACCACTCTGACGTTCATTGAATTCAGAAGTCAAATATACTGTAAATATTGAACGTATAATACAAGGAGCAAAAGTGATACTGGGTCAGGAGTTCCTTTCCTTTTTCTTCAACCATTGCTCAACAGAAGCAAGATGTATACATCAAACAAATAATGATAACAACAATGAATGTTCAAGTAAAATTATAGACTTTCACCAGCATTTTGACATATTTATTTATACATTAATCTTAATGACCATATTTTACAAAAAAAAATGAGGAGAATCCAAAACCATTAGCAAAACACTTCATTTTATAGTTTTATATTAATTATTCAGCAAATACCACACATTAAAATTGTTAAAGAAATTATATTTAACCACCATTAAAAACAAATAAAGCGATAGGTTAATGGCATAGCATGAAGAAGGAAATTGAAAACCACTTCATTAATGATTCAGATATTCATCCCAAGAATCAGGAGCCCATGAGGCTAATTTCTTAAGTTAAATCTTACAGAGATAAAATAGTCCCACATTCATATATTGGGGAGATAACTTGAGAAGCTAAATTAGTAAAGCAAAACTATACAAGGAAAAGTGTCATTTGGAATGTGAACACTTTCTGCATGGTAGAAAGTTTGAAAACTTAAAAATGGAAATATAAACATTGATATTCTGGGAGTGGCAGAGATGAAACTACCAAAACTTCTGGAGAGGGAAAGATGGCATGATCTATCTTTATAGATCAAACCATTTATCAAAATTTTCAAGCTGTAGGCATAATCCTTAATTAAACTTTAGAAATTAAAGAAAAGGATAATAGCAATAAATATAAAAGCCCTCGTCAGAATTAATAACAAACCAAATGAATCTACAACAGTACCAACATGTACAAGTTAATAACATAGGGGAAGGAGAAAGAGGTAGAATACATAAATGAAGATTTTCACAGCATAAATGACAAGATTAATGGTACAGAAAACCTTGTTATAATAGGAGATTAATAAGTGGTAAGTAGGTAAAGTAAGAGACGGTGGGGTAGTCGGAAACTATAGTGTGGGAAGAAAGATGATTCATTTAGTAGTAATTATTAGGGGAGGCAACAGCAGAGGTCATTTGTACCAGACGGGATAGATGGGTGATCTGTTAAGGGTAGGATGTTATAGGTATGGGGGGAGGGTGGACAGAAACCCAGAGTTAGCATTACTCTTAATGAAAGGCACTAAGGGGTCCACAATTAAATGGAAGTATTTAATTAAGTTTACCAGAGTTCCCACTGTTTATCACCATTAACTCATGCATACACAAATATGCATGCTGAAACAAACTTGACCAATTTGGGGCTCTAGGAGCTGGAGTCACTGCTACTATCAAGCAATATCCATACCTTTGAAGGAATTCAAACCTTACCGCACAAAAATTATTAAAATTTATATTCAAACTATTTATCCCAATGGTTTAAAAACTCTACCATTCAATGACTAATACTTATGCCAACATGACATAGAAAAAAATTACAAATTAATGTATCATGAACACCCAATAAATTTACTAGTTTGAGACCCACTACTTGCAGACATAAACAATTGACTTGTACACGCGCATTTAAATATCAACACCTTTTCATCATGGTCCTCTAGTGTTTCTTAAACCTATCCACCTGGTCTTGCTACTTTCCACAATGAGGAATTCAAAGCTCCCTATACATCTCAAGAGGACAAAAAACCATGGTCTAGTTTAAACATATTCTCTTATAACAGCAGAGTACATCAGATCCTCAAAAGGAATGTGAGGTGAACATTTGAGGTGAAATGATAAATTAATAATATTTACGTCCTGAATGTCAAAGTTAAGCGAATATACTTTTTGAATTTGTAATCACTTAGCTGTCAATAAAAATTTATCAAAATTCAAGACCATCATCTAAGAATTAAGACATGACAATCAGAATGAGCAGTGAATGACATTTATGTAGTTCAAATCCAAAAGGGAGTTTAAAGCTCATCCAATACAAGTCAAAATCAGCTTTGGATTTATATTCCTACGAAGCGAAATACTATCCAGGGGGTACATGAATACTACATGAGGGATATACATCCCATGCACTTTTGACATATATTTCAAAGGCCTCCAAATACTGGGGCATTTTTGAGCAAATGCTAGGCCACTGGAGCACTACTTCTTTGGAACCCTGACCATTTACAATACTTCATTCACCAAAGTGTCACCAGCTCAATCAGGGACACTAACTTGACACAAACCAAAGCATGTACATAGCTATAAGGGGTAGAATAATACACAAATCAGTGCATTCAGTTCTAAAATAACATTACAATTCATCGCTCATTAGCACAAAATAATTCTATGCAGCATCTAGATTAAAAAAAGGTTGGGATAAGGGAAGTGCTCTCACTTTCTCTCACCACCATTTGAACTTCTAATTCCATTTATTTTCTTTCGGGACCCCAAGGATTACCTATCATTTGCTACATTTTCTTACCTGCAATAAAGCATTCTCTTGCTTGAATGCCTAGTGCTCCCCATTCCCACTCTCTCCAGGGATCTCAGATTTGCCAAACTAATATGCTTTCATCAAAAGAATTCCCCTTGGGTCTTTTAGCAGGTCAATTTCACCATGCTGGGAAACTTAACTTGATGGAAGACCTCAGGGGAATTCACCCAACATATCTGCCAGGATAGCACCAGATCTTTCAAGTATGCTTTTCACTACTTCACATAACATGATAAATATAAGGGGCAAGTTCTTATGCTGATAAGTGGCTAACCAGAACATAGCCCTCACTTGAATGTGGGGTGATGTGTCTTGTATATTTACATGCCAAACATCAGGTTACGTATGAGTGGTTCAAAAGCAAACCACATTAATTGATGCCTTCTTTTACAGCAAGGTTGAGCTCTTTGAATATGCATGTGAGAATTATCATTAGATTAGTGATCATTTTACATTTTCTTCTATTATTAAATGATTTATATACTTCTTGAACTTTGTTACATACTGATACAGAATTGGATGTATGTATTTCAAAACCTATAGGAACAAAGATGGTTACACAAAATCCATAGAGCATGTATTAGATTCATTTTCTCTGCTTTTGGTTCTTTTGCTCATTTCGAAGCAATTGTTACATCATTATTTGTCAGCTGATGTATTTATTTATTTTAAAACATTATTCACATACAGCAGTAGCGCCAATTTACAGTGAAAAATATAACAAACATGAAAGAGGACAAGAGACAACAACAGCATAACAATAACAACGAGAACCGAGCATGGATTGGGGAAAAATTTAATTTATTGAAAGGTGGGATAAAGCTTGGGTTGTGAGATTGTTGCATGATAAATCAAAAGGATCGATAGTGTGAGGGAGTGAATTTAGAAGGGAGGAGAGGCGAAATAAAGGTGAGCGCTTGATGAGAGATATTCTAGGAATAGGTAGATGGAGTAGGGAGTTGGTGCAGGTGGATCGAGTTGGTACCCTGAGGTTGAAGAGAGAGAGCAGTTCAGGGCAATCAGTTGTTGAGTTTAGGGTGTGGTGGAGGAGTTTTAAATCAGCTTTAAGTTTGCAGCTTTGGGGACTAGAAATGGATAAAGAAGACAGAACAGCATTTTAGGACATATTGCTGAAATGTGGGACTCAGTGTTTGACTATTTTGGCAAAGAAGTAAGAGATGCAATCAAGTGATTTAAGATTAGTTAGGAATGAGGTGGACCAAATTGGGGAGCAATATGATACTATGGGGAGGACAATTGTTGAGAAGTAAGAATGGAGTGCAATTGGATCTATAATTTTTGTGAAGCGGTAAAGAAGGCCTAATAGGGACATTGTTTTATTTTTACAGTCTGTATGTGGTCGGAGTAATTTAGTTTATGGTCAGTTAAAACACCAAGGTCTTTCATGGTTGTTACTCTATTTAAGGGAGTTGAGTTAATCGAGTAGTTGAACATCAGGGATTTTTTTTAGAGCAGGAGTCATGATATTGCATTTTCCAGGGTTTAAGTTAAGCCTCCAGGTATCACACCATAGGGAAATTTGATGTAAGGCAGGTTGAAGGTGAACACAGAAGTGTTATTAATTTGCTTGTAAATCTTGCAATTATCAGCGTAGAGAATTTGTGCATCTAGGACATAGATAGCATGACATATGGCCTTGAGGGGAGAAGCATACAAGATTGTGGAATGTGAATGGGTATAAGTTTCAAATTTCATCTTTTTGATGCAACGGCATACCCTGGGCTTACTTCAGTTCATTAAAACAAGAGGGTCGTCTGAAAAATTTCTGACCTATCAAGGATACAAGACATTATTTCTGAAATTTTCTGAGGTCGGAAACTTTTCAGACCACCCTCGTAATAATGAATTGAAGATACTAGTGCATCGCAAAGTTGAGGTTACACTGCCTCAATGTTTACTATCTGCTCATATTAAATGGTTCAAAGGAAATCATACAACTCCCAAACACTGGCTTCTATTCCTCACTAGGACTTTCATATTAAGTACAAGGGTTGGATTGAAAAGACTGATTTTGTTACAACCCTTCCAGTATACTAATGTACACACATCAATGCATGTATATTGCCAGAACTCCATGGTGACAAAAACAGATTTAACCATGGAGCAGTTATGCCTCAAACATGAAACAATATACTGCTGTATTTACATTATATTCAAAAGCTAATACTCATTCAAATTGAAGCTTTGTTTCCAGTCAACTGTAAACTTCGAGTTTTAACAATGCGCCTATTAATCTAAATAGTTGGTCAAAAAATGCTGTGATTTTATTTCTGCTATGCATCAATCTATCCATAAAACTGCTGTGCACCATAAAAATTTGTAAAAAAATCACTTTAGGTATATTGCTAAATAATTTAAGGGGTTTTTGTTTTTAATTTGAGATCGTAAAAAAATTGATCTAAAATAAATTGCCATTAAGAAAAGTCATGCCTAAATATTCATAAAAGAGAGATAAAGTTCTAGAGAGAAAGTTTTAGAGATAAAGTTCAGAAATAAATATTATGTATTCAGAAGTGAGTGAAATAAATGCAAATCCATGTTTCAATTCCTATGAGAAGGGAAACATACCTCTTTCATTAAACTTTACTATCTCAATCCACTTGGGATAAAAGATCTAATATTGTGAATTGATGAAGTATAGCATGCTTGTAAAAATGGCTGCTTATACGAAGTCCAAGTTAACCTTTTTTTGTGATATTTGGGATTCTTAATACAGGGCTACATCTCACCCAATGTGTTGTGTTATTCCTAATAAGCATAAGTGTGCATAAAAGTTTGCTGTACAGCAAATACATGAAGGAAGAGCCCCAAAAATATTCCACAAAGAATATGGCTTCCACAGATTACATACAGTGTCACAAAAAGTTACTTTTGTGCGTAGTTACTCTCACAAATAAAAATTACAGACCTCGATCAGTTCAAGTTTGACCATATGTCAGTAAGGCTGATTTTCCCAAGATTATGACCCTAATTGTATAACTAAAGGATATCACATGCTGTGCAAAAAATAAGATAATACAGCAAACTCTTGATTATCCATACCAATTGATGCATGATGAAGCACCGATAATCGAAAAACATGGATAACCCAAAATACTTAGAAAATATGGTTGTGGTACAAACAGAGCTAAATGGAAACTTTGTGATAATTTGCATGTTTTAGCAGTGGACAGCCTACTTTTTCCAATTTTCAGCCATTTCTACAAGGGTGGAATCATAGCTTTACAAGAACACAGAACTATCACTCAGTTATAAGCGGAATGGTTTTTGTTCCGTAACCTAAACCGATCACGTAGGCAAGAAAAAACAAATGACTGGCAAAAGAAGAATTTTTAAATAGAATCGCTGATACGAACTCATATTTGTCATATGATCCTGACTTAAATAATGCAATATAGATAGTTAATGGCTTATTTGTTGCATAGTAAAGCTACATATTTGCTTGCCTTAAAGAGAATTTGGAATAATTAAGGCTTGTGAATCCAAGGGAAATGATAATGGGAAAGTAATTCATGTACAGATAGTACATGAATTTGTATCACTTGAAATGGGGATCAAGTATAAGGGGCAGTAACATTGGGAAAGTTGAGGGCGGAAAGGGGGGTGGTAAAACCATGTAACATATTTTTAGACGTGATAGGAGGACAAAAAAGACCAGCAAGTTTATTTCATTTTCAATACTACATTTCAGCATCAATTGTATCCCTTTATTTATTTATATACCCTGCAAGCCACCACTAGGTTGTGTGGCAGGGGGTAAATACACCCCAGAATAATGTTACCCAAACATGACCCTATTGTGGTCCAACAATGTTATTGTGATCCCCTATTTTTTGTGGAAAAAATAACATCTTAAACCTATCTTTTCTACATTTAATTTCTCAAATTTTATTAACAGAACAACTTCAATAGAAGTCATCATAGATAAATAATGTTCAAGGTATCAAAAATGTATCAAACTAAAACTCATTTATAATGGTTTAAATTTACCTTGATTTTACATAAAAAAGATTTTTTGGTGCTCAGGAGTAATATAAAATCAAGATTATACTGCATCTACCATGACTAACACTATTCCCTCATGCAACTTGATGATAACAATAAATTCATAACCCTCTTATTGCATTATTTACTCAAATTTTTATACAACTATGGTTCTCCCTATTCTATGAGAATTTTACTATGGTAAGGAACATTTCAGGTCTCAATTAACTTTACCTACATTTATGGTAGTCATCAATCACCAATTACAATGGTAATGTGGGATGGCATGAAGTCACTCATCCAACAAGTTGAAACTCTTGATGGTTAAATATTAAACAGAAAAAATTTGAGAACACAGAATTTATTGACTGTACACAATTCAGCAAGGCACTCTTAGAGATAATAAGCTTACAAGGACTGTTCACACCTCCTTCAGTATGACTATAAGTAATTCACTGCCTTTTGTCTGGACATTATATTTTGTTGAACTAAAATGTCCTAGTTCCATGAGCTCTTAGTTAATCCAAAATTATGAGACGCAATATTTTCTTATGGATCATCATGTTACTATTAAAATTAGTCATCACAGATATTTGTATTCATTGACTCCTGACTCAATGAATGCACTTATTGTTTTCCATCTACCGAAATGACTTGATATTTGGCTATTTTTATGTGGTTGGAATGCAAAATAGAGTCAAACTCAGAAACAATTTGAGATTAAGCATTGTAGATCCAGGCCTTTGTGACTGAAATCTCACAGTCATTACTTGTCATCAACAGTTATTAGCACTTGTACTTTAAAAAGATTATATAATATAGAATGCTAGCAGAACTTCACCAGACATGAAAGTTATCTGTATGACATGGTAGCCATTGATCTTAGAGGAATATCATTAAGGCTTACAAACAATGACTTAAGGTTCCCTGAGTCAGTGAAAAATGTATCAAATTAAGGTGGAAATTAGAATTTAATTATGGTGAAATAAAGACATGCAACTTTCAAGGGTGAAACATAAGTTTTCACAACACACATGTAGACCTGAAGTTTAAAATAATACTTAATTGATGATTCTCTTTTCCATGGATACAACCTGGCCACTTTTTATTTTATGCATAAAACAATGACCTAACAGAAATCGTAGAATTTAAGTTTCAAGTAGTAGGAGTAAGAAAAAATGATAACACCCAAGTAGAACTCCGAATCTTATGTGATGGTGAACCCGCTTGTAGTATGTCAGAATTGCATCAATTTATAATTGATTACAGGGAATTGTTATTTCCTCAATGGAACCACAAGCAATGGGGAAGAATAAGAAGAGGGGTTAGAGAAATGGAAGAGCAGAGAGATAGTTTTCCTTTCATAATTTGATTTTACTTGTAGGTACAGTAAAACCTCCATATAAGTTACCAGGACCAAAAAGAGTGCTGTTCATAGCACAGATAATGTTGTGGGTTTCAGGGGCTGTCATCCATACATGAGTGAAGTATGTTCAATAGGCATGCATAAGGCAAATCAAAAAAGGCCGAGGAAGTACATAATAGGGGAAATATGAAACAGAGTTAAAGGAGAAATTATCCTGCTCTCGTTTGGATACATATTATCATTAATTTGTGACAAAAAACCTAACTGAAGTTATCAATGCAAATTTTTGCTTGATAGGTGATGGTAGAGCTCATGCAATACTAAGCCCAACTGTGAGTGAAAGTCATGCATCAGGGTATCAGTGTTATCTCCTTTCGATGCTGCCTTTGGTTTCAGAGGACAATCTGGTACCCAAAAAATCAAACAACTTCAGTGAAGCTGAGGATACCCGGAGGCATTACCACCCAGAATTGAACCAATGCTCTCTGGTCAGTAACCCACTGCAATGCTATTTGTGACAGACATGCCCATAGATGTACTCGCTACATACAACACACAGAATGTTAGTCAATGATAGAGCATAAATCATTTGTATCTCCAGACTGAGACTAAGCTTCTGTCTCCTTCAAAGTTTTCCATCTTGATCTGAGACCGAACACTTTAGACCATGCCCCTGGAAATGTTTCCTCTGTTAATTCTCCTACTCCTATGTTCATTCTACTTTCATTGGCTAACCACCCCATATTCAGAAGATCAAGCCACTACTGTCACAACACTGAGCAGAATTCATTTGTACCCAGATTTGATCAAAAAACATTATAAGAATGACACATCACTTCAGGAAGATAAGAACACTTTGGTCCATTATCACCATTATTTTCAATGTACACAAAAGAGGAATGGTAACAGTAGCATAGGAACGGCTAGTGACAGTTGATGAAGCTGACCAATGAAAGCAGTTAATGAACTGATCAAGTCAGATGTGGATGATCACCTTTTGGTTTAATTGAAAATACCAGCTATTGGCAACTTTTAACTTTTTTAGAATTATATTCCTAAGCCAATATCTTAATTGAAGAACACCAACTCCTAAATAGATATTTCAGTCAACACAGTGACCCTCAACAGGGGAGAGTGAAGTATTAAAATAGAACCAACCACAGAGAAGTCAACTGTCACAAGTGCTGTGTCAAGTAGGTACTGTAATCAATGTTAAGGTTATCACTTGATCATGGTCGGTACTTAATGATATTTGTCTTCTCTGTGATCTTTTACATCATAATACTTCCCTCCTTCCTGCTCACGGTTGCCCTGTTGACCAAAATATCTAAATAGGATTTAATATTCTTCAACATACATATTGGCTTAAGATTTATCTTCTAAAAAGCTTCTGTTAGCCAATCAGCTGAAAGATTAAAATTACTGCATTGAGATTCCAGAACAAGTTAATTGCCAGGGGAAGAGAATCAATCATAAGATAATCAAGACAAAGGGGTTCTCAAATAATACAAGGGATACGTTAAATATCAATACAAGAGGGAATTCAGAAGTGAAAAAGTGGAACAATAGCTGACCAACTTGGGTCAGAGGAAAAGCAAACAAAGAATAAATTACAAAGTAACTCAACAATATGAAGAAAATATTCATTGAAATAGGGACACGGTAGTCCAGCGCGTTACACTACTGACTGCAGGGCCTGGGTTTGATAGGCAACCTCAGCCCCACCCAAGCCATGCAATTATTCGGGTACCAGATATTCCTGGGAAACCATAACTGGCACAGGGAAAGGATTTGGCCCTCCAACCCTATTATGTGAAGTTTACATACCATATAGGGCATAGTATTGGGTGAGCTCTACCATTACCTATCAAACCCACCTTCATGTCGACAACTGTGTTTATGGTTTTGTTATTTAATGAAATAACATCAATATTATTTATATAAAGCAGAAGAATTGGGACTGTCCTACAAACTCCTTCCTCAAGAAACACTCACCGGATAATATGCTGCCAAAAGGTGGACCTTTGGGTTTAGATTTACCTTTCCATATAAAATGAATTAGCAGTAAATTGAATGTAAAGTTTTCTTTTGGCGTCTATTTCAGTAAGATTTAGTTAGGGTCACAATTATGGTCAACAAATGGTGACATTCCAGAAGTATCTAGGTTTTCTACCAGATGGAAGTATTGGCAAAATATAACGCCATTGATTGGGTCTGAGCTATTGCAATGTTATGGGCATGGTTTAATATGCTAGTGTGCTCTAGAGTTTAACTTCATATTAATAAAGCTTTTCATGAATATTTTAATTATTGTCACAATAAGAGGTAGGTAATTTTGTAGCAGAAATATGACTCATGAAAACATGCAATACCCCATAAGAAATTTTTTTAAACACATAATAAAATGACGAAGGAATACACTGGGATTTTCCACATGAAATAGTTTAAAATGACCTCGGTTTCTTTAGTGTAATATCTTCAGGACCTTGTTCATATTAAAACTATTTTACGTGGAAAAGCCAAGTGTCTTCTTTCATGAAGGATTTCAACCATGTTACACCTGAAACTGTGTTATTTACATTATACATTATAATGAATGCTTCTTGATATCCTCATACCTATGATGTAAAATACTTAGTGATGGTTATAATAACCTGAAAATTGAATAGGAATTAACTATTAAGTGATTATTTAATCAAAATCAGTCATAACAAGGACTCAATATGGCTAGTGATTTTGTAAAGACTGAACTTTTGTTATTTTGAGATTCCACTGTATTTCAACATTATTTAAGATGAAAATTGTCTCAATGGAAATTCCAGTAGGTAAAGAAGAATGCACAAATAGGAGGAAGCAGATGATAAGAAGTAGAAGTAAATATGCAAAAAAAGATTAGTACAATAGGTAATACGGTGAATACTCAAGTATGGCCTTGAAAACTGGTCGCTGAAGCAAAAGGAGTTGATATTAGTCTTTTGAGATGAGGGTAAGAGGGAAGAATAAAGACAATAAAATTAACCAAAATCAAGACAAACTAAAAATTCTGCGCACAGAAAGAGAGAAGGTTCTTAGAACAAATAAATAGACAAGAAAAGTAGAAGCAGAGATTGTATGCATGGGCAATTGAATGCTGCAGGTTGTGGTAGAGGGAACAAAGTTGGGTCAGCAAGTTTGAGGAAGGGAAATATTAGCTATATAGAATTAAATGAAAGGTAGTAGGCAATATGTGAATGGAAAAAATGAGTTTGTTGCAATATGGATTTTAGGATATTTTTGTGTGGTGTTAGTAGGGGCTCAGAAGAGTAGCAATGCTTAACTCAAACATCCTTCTAAAACCTACCTTGACCAGTACACAATTGTCAATAATAATACTATTAATATTGTTTGGAAAATTTTGAACAAACACTACTCCACATTCATGATCCTGAGTTATTATGCAAAAAATGTGTGTCTTTTTATTTGATAGACACTATTTAAATAGGTGAATATTTTACAACTAAATTGTCGATTTAACTATGGGTGAAGATGATTATTATGCATTATATGTAATTAATATAAAATGACTTTTCAAAGTTGAGATTAGAATATTGCTATTGAATAAGAGTACTAAGAGACTTTACCAATCACAAAATGCAACTACAAAATTAATATTTATTTATAATTTTTTTAATTTCTGATTAATATTTTAACACAGTTCCTGGTGGTTGGATTAACTGTAGATCATGACTCATATTTCCATCCTACAGCTATAATTGTAATTAAATAGGCCAGAACAAGAACTTGGATACAGCAAATATAAGACATGTACATGTCCGAGATCAGTGGACAGTGCTCAATCTCCACTAAATCCCTAACATTATCCTGAGTCAGGGAGGTAAAATGGGTAAAATTATCACAAAATTTCATGCAGAATAATGTGATGCAAAGATTTTCTTTCAATTGTTTCATGGTTTTAAAGACTTTTATATGAAAATTAATTTCTCACAGCCATGAGAGACACTTTACAATTTATGATTGTGTTACGAAAAACTATTATTACTCTAAACAATTTTCCAACAAGTAAATTGGTTTTAGATTTTTATTTGAAACTTAAACAACAGCCCTAATTCCTACTTGACATTTTTGACATTTAATATGACTGAATCATAACAATATAATTTATTCAAATTTTCTGACGAAAGGAAACTTAAATAAAACTCTCAATACTTGTACATATTTACACTGTTAAATGGCTTCCTTTCAACTTATGAGCAAATACTTTCAGGATTGTGCTATGAGAATTTTATTTTCTTTAGGAGAAAACCCTTTCCACATTTATGTTACAACGACTAAATTTATTTCATCTCACAGCACAAAAACAATAATTAATAAATCAATGGGAAAACTTGTACAGAGCAATAATGCTGACCATGAGCATTCCACATTGGCAGATCTTAAATTACACGCAAAACACTTCCAACACTTGTGCCCATGCAGCCCATGTGTCAGTTCATTCTTGTGGCCTACTTCTGACATATACTCAACATGAGAACGTGCTACTATTCACAATGAATATAGGTTTTACTACGTTTAGTTAAAACATGCAAACATGCTAGCACAAATGATTAAATAGAATTCAAAATATACAAATTTTGAACTGATTGCCATATTAATTGGCCAGGGTGGGCATATTAAAATTTATGAAACCCACCATTTCAGAAAAACTAGCCATAAGAAACAAGGTCATCTTTTTAGAATCACACACTGCAATACAGAGCCAATCCAACTATGAATGCTTTACCACAAACAAAGCATGAGCTTTGGTGGAGAAATTGACAGTTTTAATACAGGCAGTGCTTCACAGTAAAGTATTACAGAAATTATAATAGAGTTCATAATTTTGCAAGGAAACAAATTGCATAAGAAGTAACGATGCAGTGCTATGACCAGTATTTCTCTGTTATTATGTTTGTCTCAAAATAATTAAAATGAATCAAGAATAAAACTATCCATAAGCTACCTCAGGCCAATTACATAATATCTCAATAGAAGGAATTTATAAAAGGTTAGAACAAAGCAAATTAGTGGAAGAGTTAATAAAAAACATCAACAATATACAAAAATATAAAATTCAAGATAAAATAAAACAATTGAGTAGGTGATTACTTCCTAACACAATGTAATAATATGACTCCAAAATATTAACACAAAGATTATCTACCATCAGGAAGAATCTGTCGAGTATTTCCAAAAGCTGTCATCCCAGACTGGCTAGCCCCTCTATTACTGCCATATTGTAGTCCAATAATTTTGTTGCTTTCAGCTAGCTGCTCTGCTGTGAATACACGCTTATTTTCATCTGCCACTTTAACACCAAGAACAGGACCTTGGAAATGCTTCTTTTGAGCCTATAAAAACACAAAAAATTCCAATTAAAAGAATAAAATTATAGAATAATCCTTAAAGCTTCCTTCATATATATGACTACCATCAAATTAATAGAAATAATTTTTTTCTTTTCTTTCTTCTGAACTTAGGCAAAAGTAGTATGCTAGATAAAACGCAAATCAGAAGTGTAGTTCATGGTCTGGCAGTCAAATTTTTCAACAGTTCTATGATTCAAAAAGCACTAATGAATCCTCATATACAACATTTTTACGGCAGTAATTAAGGAATTAACACACACAACACTAGCAGAATTTTTCTGGCTTCAATGGAATTGGTTAAGTTTATCTCATATATATTCATGCTTTATAATTACATTTTCTTTGATTTTGGTGGTACCAATAATAAATTATACTTACAGGCCTGGCTCTAACCTTTATTGATTGCATTGCAAAGGTTTTAATAAGAAGTAGAATACATTAGGATTTACAGGCTGCATTAAAATAATTATTCCTTCTTTTCATTTATTTGACTAATATTCCACATGGACTGGAAGCTCACAGAAGTTAACTTGAAGGTGGACTTGGATATTTATGAGTCAAGACACTAGTGAGTAAATTCCAAGTGCACTTAACCATAATCACTGTAGCCATTTGAAGATAATTTTACAATTTCCTAAAATTCCAGATGTTCACCATATTTAACTCACCATTCCTCCAAGGGCAAAGAGACAATCAACAACCTGAAAAAGCATTTTTAAGTGAATTAAAGACACAGTAATGAAAGTAGTACTCTAATCAATCAAAAGAAAAATATGCTATTGAGATAAGAGAGAGAGATGCTTACCATGTACAAGTTCTTATGCTCATATAAGTCATTAACTTGGAAAAGGTCTTGTGACTTTAGGCCATATGCAATGCATCCTTTCAAAAACATTTCTACATTCTCTCTCTGAAAATACGAAAGAGTAAAAATTCATCAGTCATTCTATAATCAGCCTACATAAATAAAAAAAAACACCTTTATATTATCTTGATTTACTAATATCAAAATGACTTTGTAGCTGTTACAAACCACAGCATATATTGCTTTACTTGGTACATTTCCTTTGATTTCTTATTGTGAAGCACTACTAGTTTCAAAGTGATTCAGTGTCTTTTAGTGAATACACAGGAGAAAAATGAGAGTTTTAAATATGGCCTATGATGATCAGTATCTCAAAATTAAGCCCATGCTTTCCCTGGTGCCTATAACGACTAACGTTGAACTGCTAATAATCCGTATCACCTTTTTGCCACACAAAAATATTCTAAGTGCCACCATTTAATAAAATTACTTTACAAAGAGAAAAGAGACCTATCAAACTTTTTAAAAATAACTATCAAGTTAAATATCGGCATCGAATGTGTCTTTTGCATAAAAAGATTTTATGGTCTAAATATACTGCAAAGCTTTCTATTAAATCCACATAAATCTGATGGGCTTTTGCATAAGAACTCTTTTAATCCAAAAAAACTTAACAGAAAATATATATTAAATTAGGAAACAACAAAACAGAAAAACCAAAGTCCAGATTCCCTCCCCTAAGGAGAGAAAATAATAGACATGATGAAACTAACCTCCTTGAATGCACCTCCCATGGTATTGATTTTCTTAACAGCCCCTGGGTGCAAGCCATTTATTAACCTAAAAATGGAAAGTTTACGATGAGTATGTGTAAATCAAAAGTGAGTCAAGACTCTATAACTGATACATTAGACTCCTTTAGAGAAGTAATTCTTTTAAATATAAATATTATCACTGAGATGCAGACAACAAATATAAAAAATCTCCAAACCAGCCAATCTATTACAAATGAATGCATAAACAAAATTATCGAGGAATTCCTGCCTACTCATGCAGGTGAGCTGCCATTTAGGCTCAAAATAATCTGCATTCATAAGAGAGATACTCTACAAGAAAGTACATAAAAGTTAAATACAGAAGCCAATATGTGCTGATCAACATTGTCTTCCAAATATTCTGAAAAAAAATCAATGCAATACCAGTACTTTGAGGCAAATTCTGTTTCCGCAATATTTACCAGTTGCAACGACAATTTAACTCACCCAAATTAATTAAAAAAGAACATTGCTACATAAATCGTATATCTGGGTAGGTGTGTATGTATTCATCTACTAAAAGATCTGATGCTTTCCTGGCATATTTGCTTGATGAAATTTTCTCACGTCTTCCACCGCGTTACGGGTTCCATATTGGCCGATGTTTCAATGGTCAACTCATACAGCACCCCCATCTACCTGTATTGGCAGAATTCTATTAACTTTCTTTTACATTCAAGTGGCAGTATTTGTGCTACTGTAGTTCCACTATGCAGGCAAAGACCATTCCTCCAAATGAATCTCTCACACCCATGATTTCCCAGGAAAATTGGCAATATACATACATGGTTTGTAAAAAAAGTATCGGGAGGTGTTTTGAAAAATTGATTCATTTCATATTGCTACAATGCCTCAATATTCTTCAAAGTAAATCTCTTGAGCGTAGACACACTTTTGCCAGCGGCTATTCCACAACTCGAAGACTCCCTGCTTGGCAGGTTCTGGAAGGTCTTTAATGGTATGCATGCAGGCTTATTTTACAGCACTTAGGGTTCCATAGTGTTGTCATTAGAGGAAGAATTTCACTCTTGGGAATAGGAAATATTCTGCTGGTGCCAAGTTAGGACTGAAAGGGGGTTGTTGCGATGCTGTTGCAGGTCTTCCCAAGCAGATACTTGACTCTGGTTTTGGTTGTCTGTCAAGACCTTCGGGACTACTTTAGGGCACATCTTTTGCATTGCCAAATTTTCATTGATAATGGAGTGTACTGTCTTATTATCAATGTCAATTTGATCTGCAATAATGTGCACACTTAACCGACAGTCTGAATTCAGCACTTCATGCAGACGCCATGAAAAAATTATTACTGATACTTCTTATACAAACCTTGAACCTACCACTAATTTTCTCAC
Source organism: Hetaerina americana (assembly GCF_022747635.1). Classification (NCBI taxonomy): domain Eukaryota; kingdom Metazoa; phylum Arthropoda; class Insecta; order Odonata; family Calopterygidae; genus Hetaerina; species Hetaerina americana. The sequence continues at coordinate 14,845,980 of NW_027286292.1, read as the reverse complement.
TCCAATTAATAATCCTGTTCTTCCTGTAGTTTATTATCCAGTTCCTCAAGTTTTCACCATAAAGAAGTGCATGAATATAAAGATTTATTACTCATACCTGCAATCATTAAATCAATCTTCTACATCCTCCGTTCTCATAACACTGTCTCAGTCCATCACCTTTTTTCTCTTTTCCTTTTGCAATCAACACACCTTTCCTCGCCAACTTTAAGCCTCTCCCAACATTACTGACTAACACCTCATCATCATTTGGCTACATAATATTAAAATATGTTCCTTCAAGTTAGCGCAATACACCTGCCACTCAAAGAGTTTCTCTCCTCATGCATCTTGTTGGGCATCATTTCACATGGATATTGTATACAATTTCCACTTTCCAGTCTGCCGCTCTGTCAATGAACAAAACAATGTAACAATACTACAATCTGGGATGCACACAAGAAACAACTTTACGGTCCCTCACCAAAATCATAGCTCTAAGTGCCCCCATCTCTTCTCGAATGCCAAAAATATTCTAAAGAGAGCACTTCCCTTCCTTGAAAGTCAACATACAAAATCTTCAGTCAAGTTTTCTTCTCAGTAAAACTCCCATTTTTACCATGGTTTAACATTGGCACTGTGTGTCTCAAACCCCAACCCTGCTCCTCTCTTACACCTATCCAAACCCAACCTTGTGATGCTTTTCCACTTACCGCCTCTACCTCCCAGTTTTCCTCCAAAACCCACTCCTCAAATGGAATATTGTCCACTCCCTCTTAACCAAATATGGATCTCTTTGATATTACTTCTAATGAAGTCTTAAAACCTTTGACTCACTTAACCTCAAAAGAAAAATTGCTCCTGAGCATAGGTCTTTCTTTTTCACCAACCCTCAAAATCAACCATGATACCATTCTTACAGATGCCCTCCATTTTTAAAAGGCTTTTTGGAATACTCCACCTATATGCCAATAGGAGACCAGCAATACAGCAATTTAGAGACCCATCCTCCCACCAACTGAAACCTTTTCCTCTCAATCATTCAGTAGAGATTTTTATCAACCTCCTCCTATCTAAAATTTCTAGTCCTTCCTTAATTTGCTAAAAACCATGAAAACTTTTTCCATGTCTGAAGCATTTGACTTTAAAAATTCAACTACAATCCCAATATCATCATCATTTCAGCAGATAAAGGCTCAACTGTTGTAGTACTTAGCACAACAGGGGAATAGGAAATATAATATATTAAGAGGCCAAGAGACAGCTTAATGACACCACCTAATATGCAGCCACCCTAACTGACCCACACCTTATCTTCCAAAAAGACACCAAATGTTTTCCTCAAGACAAGAGGTCCCCCTGAAGGCCTATCTAAAGAAGACATCTCAATCCTTTCCCCACCTAATCCCAGTACCCATCAGTTCTATGTTCTTTATCTCTGCATTTGTTGATTAACATCTCCAGCCACTAGTTCACTACCTGATGCTATACATTGAAGAAACCAATTCCTGGAAAAACTTCTTTTCCCCAAAAATCTCTTTTCCCCACAATACTGACTTGACATTTATTCCCTAAGAAGGTCTTTCCTCCCTTCAGCATTCCCTTTCCAAATGCCCCACTCCACAAGTCCCTAGCATAGATTTCCTTAAAACTTACAACATTCATTCCCATGGGTAATTCTTTCAATATTAGTTTGTTTCATAAGACGAATATGGATCTGTATCAATTAACCTTTATTAATATTTGTTCCTTGGCAGTATTTTGTTTTTTTCCTGCCTGTGCAATTGGTTTAACTTTCTAAGGAAAAAACATTTTAAATAACTTTATGATAGTTGTGTGCTATAGTAAGTCTATAACTCCACCCATATAAAATGGATGAAAAGCAAAAAAAGTACCTTATAATTCCTATAAAAACTCCAATTAATCACTCGGAATGAAAAATAGTTTCCTTGCATATTCATTTATATCGCAATTATATTTTCTGCATATTTTGGTTATGCATGTTTATTGATCATCTGTGCCACATTGTGCATCAGTTAAAATGGATAATCAGGATTCAACTGCATATTAAAACAGAGGAGATAATGGAAATGTGAGAAACAAACTAAAAAGAACCCAACGAGCAACAGAACATTACAAATGGGTAAAGTTAATCCTAAATTTCAAGTAATATCTTTTAAAACACTTCCCTTTACAAGAAGTTTTGAAAACCCCTTTTTCTGATAATTTTCAAGATGCAGCATATTCAATAAATTCAATGATTAGTAGACTAGACTGACTGACTCACTAACAAACTAACTAGTTTCAACTAATACATAAACATTTAATTCATTCATACTCATGCATTTTTTATTTATTTAAGACAATATAATACACATAGACAACAAACAATCATCTTCACAAGCAATAAGCAATATTTACTAAAATGAAAGGTAATAAAATCAGGATAACCTTCTTAAAATTTAAATAATTGACAACAAGGCCGAGAAGTAAAGCCGAGAAGCCCTCAGAAAATTGCTTCCAGATTTGCAGAATAAACAGGAATTTAGAAATGGAGAGTGATGCAAATGTTGTTAATAAGAAGTGATTATTAATGTGGAGGGATAGTGAAGTTGTACATTCTCCAATACAGAAGACAGCAAAGGCTGTTAGTGAGGATGTCCAACAAGAATGAAAGACAAGTAAAAAGAAAAATAACTTCACCCTCCCTCAACATAATTATGACTGCTTTTCAACCAAATATGCATTCATGCTCACCCTCAATATTCCTCAGCAATCTGCTACCTATGACTTACCTTTTGATAACTGTTTCTCTTTCCATCCTAGAATTCATCCCAGATTCTGCTACCAACACGGAAGTTGTACCAACAAGAAGGGGAGCTGCGGACTCATGAGTCCACAGACATCTGGCCCTCCAATCTTAATAACCTCCAGGGCTAAACAAAATATGCTAAATCCCTCTTTCCCCCACCACATTCCCTCATCATCCCCCTCAACCTATTTCCTCCCTTCAACCTTCAGTTTTTTTCTATTGATGTTGGCTAACATGATGTTGGAATGTAGAAGTACAAATAGAATCAATAAGGAAGGACTATCGGCAGGCTGAACAGAAAATCATACCTGAGGAAAAGGAGCTGGGTATTACATACAATGCCTGTTCAAAAAGTATTGTGAATTTTGAATTTTCGCGGGTTACGTATATTTGATTTTCGATTTTTTGTGGCATTATGTTGGTACTTATGTCTCTCATTTATGCCAAGAAGTTTGACCTTTTGAATGTTCAGTTAGTTGTTCACAGCTGTTTTGCTTGGACGTGTGTAGGCTTGTCTTCGATTTTTGCCTGTTCCAAAAAATGGATCAAAGAAACTGTATCAAATTATGTATGAAAAACGAAATTAAGTGCGCAGACGCATTCCGAATGTTGACTGTGGCATATGGAGAAGCTACCTTTGACCGACGCAACATTTATCAGTGGTATAAAATGGCTAAGGGGGCCGAGAAGTTGTGAACGGCAAAGAGCGTGCCGGATGCCCGAGCACGTCAACAACAGACGAAAACATTGAAGAAGTGAAGAAAACAGTATTGGCCAATCATCAAATCACAGAGAAGTTGCTGAGGACCTAAACATATCGATTGGCTTGTGCAATTTGATTTGGGCAAGACATGGGTAGCCACAAAATTCGTGCCAAAATTTCTCAATTTCGACCAAAAACAGCAACACATTAATGTGTTGCTGTTTTTGGTCGATTAATTAGAAATGAAAATTTCTAATGAGGTGTTGGACTCTGTCCGCGACGACCCAAATTTGCTCCAGAGGGTCATAACTGGTGACGAATCATAGCTTTATGGTTATGAAACTCCCAATCATCCCAATTGAAGCTGCAGCATGAGCCAAGACCGAAAAAAGCACGCCAAGTTCGGTCGAATGTGAAAGTTTTGCTTGTAGTTTTCTTCAATTGCAGGGGCGTGGTGCATCATGAGTTCTTGCCACAGGGTATAACAGTAAATTAGGAATATTACCTGAACGTTATGTGCAATTTGCGTGAAGCAATCCACCACAACCACCCGGATTTGTAGAACAAAAATTGGCTTTTGCACCATGACAATGCCCCTGCTCACACATCATTACTTGTGCGTGAATATTTGGCCAAAAACACACACTAGTGTTGCCACAACCACCAATATGGTGGCTGCAGCATCACGGCTCCAGATCTGGCCCCCAGTGACTGTTTCTTATTCCCGAAATTGAAAAGGCCCATGCAAGGACAACCCTATGGTACAATTGACAAGATCAACACTGCATCGAAGGATGAGCTGAACAAGATCACAAAAAATGATTTTTGAAGTGCTTTGAGGATTGGAAAATAAGTTGGCACAAGTGTATAATATCTAATGGGGATTACTTTGAAGGGGACAAAACAGATATTCATGAATAAATAAATAATTTTTGAAAAAACACAAAGTCACGATACTTTTTGAACAGACCTCGTTGGAAACATGGAAAATCAAAATGGAAGAATACAAATACAGAGTTAAGTAGAAGGAATTGTAAAGAGATAAATAACAAAAGGAGGTAGGTAACATATAGAGCAAAAGAAGCATGGTCTATGACACAAGGTGAAATTGGTGCGCTTCAGCAAAGGTTTAAAAACCCCATCAGGGAGTAAAAAGGGAAATTCTTTTCAAACAATCAAAGATAGGTCAGGAAAAATATTAGTTAAACCAGAAAAGATCCACGAGATTTGGAAGGAATAAATAGAGGAACTGTTTGTAAAGAAATTAGACCATCGAGTTAAGACATATAAAGAGAACATGACCTAAATAAGGATAGCTAAGGTCTAGGTTTACTCGTTGCCAAGATAGAAAGGGTATTAAGGGAATTGAAGCCAAATAAGAACATGCAGATATGCAACATTCATTAGGAACTTACTAAGTTTTTAGGAAAATTTGGGAGGAAGACAGTTAACATGGACTTATTTGTAGCTTCAATGAGGGAAGGATTTGCCCGGAAGACTTTGTCACTTTAAGTGCTCTCCACGAAGTACCTCAAGTAGGGATCAGGATACCACTGAAAAAACTCTACCGCCTCTGGGATTCAAACCCGAGCCCTAATGGTGGGAAGCCTGTATGTTAGCCACTGGAGCATCCTGATCCCAAAAGCAATTGTAATGCAACACCATTAACAAGAATATAATTTATGAAAATGGGAAGGAGATTTTTGCCAACCTCACTAATAAGATGTCAGGATCATCAAGGGACAAACAAGTATTTAAGGGGAGCTGCATGTGGTTCAAGATGTTAATGAGAAGAACCATCATCTTACTTTCTGGACATACCTCATATTTCAATCGCCCTTCTTTCCCAAACCTCTCCATATCAATCCCACTTCTCCCAAACCTTTCCCCACCCACCCCTTCCATCAATCACCCTCCTCTTTCTTCTCCTCAGTTCCTTCTGTCTGCAGAAGGTACTTGTGCCACCAAAATTTCGGAGTACATGTGGGTGTCCTTTTTTTGTGTGTCCATCTACATGTGTGTTGCCTAAGGTTATCTCACAACTTCATTTGATTTATACACATATAAGCACATTCAAACACATATAAGCACATTCATACACATATATATGCATTAATTGGAGCCATCTGTGCTATAAATATGCATACATCAAGCTCTCGATGAAACAAGACTGCAAAATTGTGATTCTCAAAAAAATTGTTTCGCCTTTTGCAAAAACCTAAAAAACAACTTGGGTTTGGGGAAACAACACTTGAAAAATGATACTTGAGTAACCAATGAAAAAAAACGCCCTGCAAAACTCATTTGTGGAATTTTACTGTACAACTGAACATTTTATTAGGAATCAAACATGTCAACGGCAAATGTTCAACAAACACCAAACAAATTAACTCTCATTTAATGTAATACATAGGATATTAAATATTTTATGGTGTTTAGAATTTAGCAACAGAAAAAATTTCTCACCATTCCTATCATTTAGAATATATGCATTAATCCACTAAAATCATGATCATATTCATAAATTTTAAATCATCATAATCCAAAGCATATAGGGTTACCTTTAAAAGTATTTCAAAACCAGTCCATTCAAAGCAAGAAGAATAAATCATCTAGTCTCCCAATGAAATTTTCCTACCTTGATAGGATCCAAGTTGTAGCCCTAGGAGATAGGTCTTCAGAACCATATTGTGAAAATTTCTGTGGAAGTGCATTAATGTCAGAATCATCAAGGGTTCTATCTAGGCTCTTGAAAGCAAAACTGTAGCCAAAAAACTTCTATGATTAGGGCTGAAGTACATCTAAAAGACAATACATTTTTACCTGGAAGACTTTATGTGCACTTGATTACAACAGGAAAATCTAAGTGTATTCATAACCATATCAAGGAATAATGTTACCATATTCCTAAAACATTTAGTTCCAGGTACACAGTTATAGAATTCCCAATTCATAGAAACTTCAATGCTATGCTGCATATTACAGCGGAAAAAATTACTAGTTCATGACCTCAGGGCTGTAGGGAAAAAGTTCTTTCAATTAAGGATATTCTTACTGTGAAAAAACATATTTATCTAAGCTATACACAGCCAGTTGATGCCTCTTGACACCTTGACAACACCTATGAGAAATAAGAGAATGAGGAGAGTTTTTCAGAAAGTGTAGGCATGTGTTTGTTGCCAATAACTCGTTATGACTTATATAAAATTTAAGACCAATTCTAAGCACTATTAAAGCATAACCTTCCAATGTATAACCAAGGAAACAACATGTCTTGACAACTTTAAGAAACACTTACAAATGGGTAAAATAGTGAATAAATGATATGCCAGGTTAAGTAAGGGTGATACATACTGGCATAAGGCTACACCATCTTTGAGTGCAAAAGCAAAGTCAAACTGGTCCCTCATCCGCAATTCAGGTTTAGGCATATCCAAAGGACGTCCCAGCATTTCTTCTATCCATTTGACAGCCTCCAAAGCTCTCTCCATGTTGAATTTAGCATGGGACTGAAAAAATAGTAATGACATTACATTTAATATGCAAAATTACAAATTTCATTGCATCAAAAAATGAATAGTCTTCAAGGGCTAATAAAATAGCTAAGATTGCTTTCTCTAGAGAAAAGAGTTCTCATTGAAACGTGTGCCAGATGCAGTGATAGGAAGTTGAAGAGGGAGCCGAGGGACTTTGCTAGCAGGTGCAGAGTTAAGAATTATTGCAAATACATGTATCAATTTAACAAATATTCAGGTTGAAAAAAAACTTAATGAGTGCAGCTATTCCAGTGATTTAAATACAGAATACTTTGCAGTTCCTATTAGGTTTGGAACAACCAGACCATTTATAAATATCTTTTGTTATATTATCACCTAGATTTAACCAAAATCACTTGTAAGGAAGTAAATACTGAAACTATAATATCACAAGCCAAAGAGAAGTTGCAGTTAAATATTTAATGAGGTTTAAGATTTATTTAGAATACAGCAGTCAAAATAGATAGTACTCGTATTTTTGGTAGTCTAACATTTAGGATGGGTTTGGGATGGAGACCGACTTAACCTCTCTTCACTTCGAAGATTCATCTAGCAACAACAACCTTACACCCCTAACTACTATAATCTGCTATTTAATTCTGTCTCCCTTCATTCCATTCAACATGCCTATCCTTTCCCAACCCCTTCCCTAATTGCAAAAGTTCTCCCTAATATCACAATCTTCAAAATTCTACCACCTATCAAAATGCTCAGCATCCACTTTTCCTGCCACCTTAGCATCTCTCCCAACAATCCTCTCTCCCTCCCCACCATGCCTATCAGGTCATCACTTATTTCCTTTTCCAACCATTTTACTTCCTCCATATCTACGAGGGTCATCCGGAAAGTAGTACACGTTCGTGCCGCATGAAGTGCTGACGACGCGAGTAGCCGCTGGACGAGGTCAGATAGCTTCAGTGGCTTGTCTGCCTTCTCTGAGCCAAGTTGCGTGACGCTAGCATTGCCTGTGTTGTTTCTGTGATTGTTTACAATGTTTAAAAAAATTGAGAACGCCGCCAGTTGTGAAGTGAGGGCAGTGATTAAATTCCTCAATGCAAGAAACGTTCGCCCATATGATATTCATCGCCAATTAAAGGAGGTGTATGGAGACAATGTAATGGACGAGTCGTCTGTTTGGCGGTGGTGTCGCAACTTCAACATGGGGAGGGGGAACACACACGACGATGAGCGTTCGGGGAGACCGTCTGTCATTACAGACCAACTGGTGAGCTCAGTTGACGAATTCGTGAGGAACGATCGGCGCGTCACAATTGATGACATCTGTGAGCATTTTCCCAATGTTTCTCGAACAATTGTTCATGAAATTGTTAAACACCATCTGCATTATGCAAAAATTTGTGCAAGATGGGTCCCTCGCGTATCTCAATGAGCTGGCGGCGAAGGACTATGCAGCAGGAATACAGAAACTTGTCACACGTTATGACAAATGCCTTAATTTGCTTGGAGATTATGTTGAGAAGTAGTTTAAAGTATCCTCTTTCAAATAAAATTTTTTATGTTTGTTAATATTTACTTTTGTGTCTTTATTTCACGAACGGGTACTACTTTCCGGATGACCCTCGTACAACACAAAAGCCTCAAATCTATGTCTATCAACTTGGTTTCAATGACAAAGATTCTCTTTTCCAAAAATTCACAATTCATTTCAAGGTTTTCAGTCATCATTTTCTGACCTCATTATTCTACAACTACCTCGTCATTGTAAAAGGTTCTTTACTAATGCAATTTTGATCCAAAACACATCCAAGGTAGGTAAACTTTCCTACCCAATCTAGATTTAGCCCTTCAATTTAACATGTAACTTAGCCTCCTTCCTTCTTGAAAACCTCCTCATTGTTTTGTTAACATGGAATTCCTTTCATATATATCACATTAAAAACATTGTGGGTCACGGTAGACCAGGGGGTAGAGTGTTAGACTACTGACCGGAGGGTACCGGGTTCGATTCCTGGGAATGTCTCTCTGGGCACCTGCAACTCCACCCAAGCTATGTGATTTTTCGGGTACCAGGTCTTCCTGGGAAACTAAAACCGGCACAGGGAAAGGAACTGGCCCCCATACCCTGATGTGTGAATTTCACACGCCATTGGGCTTAGTACTGGGTGAACTCGACCATCACCTACCAAACCGACCTTCGGGTTGATTACTGTGTTTATGGTTTTTTTTATATATCACATTGATTTTTTTTGTATGAGTGAGTTTGTTAGCTCTGTGGTTGACCCTGGCACGGAATATATTCCCATAAACAGTCACTGATGGTGTGTGTGTTCATAAACCTAGGTATCCTTTATAACCCTGTGAATGATCCCATTTGGGTTGAGTATGGGCATCTGTAGTTGGTCACTGGTGAGGAAGTAACTCTCACACAAACTACTACAGAAAGGTATTCTGGTTGAGAGGTGGTAGATGGTCACATGGAATTTCTTTTGCCACAAAACATCACAACAAATTTATTTTTCTTTGCAGGACGGGTGGTGCTAACTAATTACAGTTATAGGAGTTTTCCTTTGATTTGTTATTTTACAAGGCCAGAGAAATTAAGTTTCCTAACTTTTATGCCTATTAATTATATAAAAAATTTTTAAGGTACATACTTGCTATGAAAAATGACATTATTGAAACGAGTATTCACTAAATCAATTTAACAAAATACAATGATTGAAAATATTGCCCAAATTCCTTAAAATTCCCATCCATCCTCTTATCATCAGATTAATTTCAAATTATTACTACTGTTTGGGATTTCAATACTGATGAAGTTTCCTTTTTCTATAAACTTTTTTGAAAGTTCTGCTTCAATGTTCTATGAAATCTAAATTGCTAAAGGCACAGTACTTCAAAACCAGTTTTTGTCAAAGTATAAAACTTGTTTTGGATTTCATTTTCTTGGATTAATTTTAATTCTTTTTATAGCAATGGATTTAGAGTTTTTAACAACTGGTAAAAAATGTTAACCGAAACAAAATTATCATGCCCTAGAAATGGCTTCCAGTATCTCTTATTAAAAGTTCATTTCACCAATTGATGTATAACAGTTTATGAAAAATAACTTATGAATTTGAATAATAACAAATCTTACCAACCAAATGAAAGTTTCACATGGCGTTATATCTGTGGAGATAGAATCTAAATGTGGTTTATATGCGCAATACCTTTCCACAATGGCAGCAATGCATTGATATTATTTTTTAAACTAATTAAAATAGTGGAACATTTAAAACTATTCAAAGCTGTGGGAGTGTTTGGAACCAAGGAGCACGTATGAATATAAAAGAGGCAAGAAAAGGACAGCTGATGGAAAGAATTAGCGCTAGGTATTAAATCACCTAAAATAAATTAAAAACGGTTTATTTTTATAATATGCATGAAATATTAAAATAGGTCTACCCAGGAATGGAACACTGTGCAGAGTACGTGTAAACTGGATGTTCAAAGCAGGACCTTTCATTGTCAATTAGTTTACCAAGAAGGCAAAATCCAACAAAGTAAATGGAGGTTACATATTTATACCAATCTATTCTTCAACACCTGTCGATTCCGAGAACCTAAAAAAATCAGTAAGAATAATCTTATGAAATGTTGCTAACATTAAAAACCCTTTAAGTTTTGAACACATCCACTTGAGTAGACACACCAATGATACTTCACAATTTGCCTAAACGTGGGAAGAATGAAATTTTTTTGCAGCACATTATCTCAACATGACTTCGAATAGACAAAAAATTTAACTTTTCAAACTGTAAATTACCAACAAAGGCAAAGCAATAATGCCTACACTATACTTCTGAGTTCCATTCCATTTTTGGTATACATGGATAATTATTCGAATATTTAACATTGAAAGGTGGTATTGGGCTGTAGTATTCAGAATCCAAACACTACAGGCTGAAAGCAAGTCACATACGTGTAAAGCCAAAAATGAAGAACTTTAGGTTTGGAAGTATGATGGTTGGTAGGTTAAAACAGGTGGTCAACTCTAGCTTAATATTAAAAATACAATCTTCTCACCTTAACTTATCTCTACCCTGCAAAATATTTCTATTGGTCAACCACATAAATCCTCATAAATGGTATTGAAACGTGAAAATATGCCATTTTGTTCTATTAAATAGTGTGTAGAGGATCAGCACCAATGGAAAAATAATTCTTCTGCCAGATATCAACCGGTGTGATTTTATCTCTGAACCAATATTTAACTATTCTAAAATGTTTTGGCAAGCTCATATATCAAATACAAGGTACACTATCAATGATTTCCATAAATGTATGATATTAATGCATCTAAAATTCTCTTGGGAAGCAGTGACATACGCTTTCAAAGCTATCAAGATAGACAATATTTACTCTATCAGATGTGGCTAATGACCGGCTAACTTTAATCAACCCCAAATACCATGATTTAATAATCATTTACCTAATCACCTGACTCCTCAAGATTTTGACCATGAAAAATGGAGATGATTGTCTTACATTTCCTTATTAGGTGAATGGTATTGACAAGAACATTGTGCTTCAGGTAATGACAATAAATGAAGTAGAGGATATAACTCCACATATATTCCACTCCAATAATCTTACAAAATACTAAGTGATGGCACTGAAACTGTCAAAAGTCGCTACTTAGAAGATTAATGAAACTGGAAGGCAAAATTGATCAGATAGCTATATAATATTCGAAAATATATATATGACATCACAAAATTCTTAACATCATATACCTTAAGTTTACGGGAATATACGCGAGTACAGAAATAACCACATTGAATACTAGTTATTTTATTGAGGTTACATATTCACCTATAGAGCGGAAGATTAACGAGAGACATCGATTAAAATTCCATTTCTTACACCATGTACCCCTTCAAAGTCATAGTGGGCCTTACTTCTGGGAAATCTCAAAGAACACGTATATTTCATGAAGATGAGTTGACTAAGGAAAATTTCCAGTAGACCACTCTGCCATTTAAACTTTCAAGGCAATGGTAACTTACTCAGAGGGTAAATGAAAGTTTGTCTATCTGTATGCCATTTCGGTCTTGTCTTTTGCGGCGTCTACCTTCACGGCAGTCTACAATTAGGAATTATACAGGTTTTACACATTCATCAGACCAAAACTTCAAAACAACTCAAGAATATTTCTCTAAATACAAGCAAATAGTGTGCTACTACATAAATATCCTTCCAGCAATTACAGACGCTATGTTCACGGCACTTCAGTTTGTAATTAAGTTAAAACACCAATTTACTTCACTGCTTTAAGACCATCGGTTAAAACTTACCTTCAGTTGACATTCCCTGCTTAGGCCATAGGATGGACCGTGAGACGCCATATTAAACTGGTCCAGAATATTGCACCGTACTCACTTCTCACTCACAACAAGTGGTCGTTTACGGGATTCAGCTGAATAACCCGTCCCGCTCCCAAGGCGGGGCTTGTTGTCCATAAAAGGCATAAGCAGTAAGCCAATCAGATTTCATAGATTTTCGAGGCATTAAAGGTATTAGAATGAACACATTTCTTAATGGACTTTTAAAAGAATCAATTTCTTCATCACATTCAAATTAAATTCGTGCTGGTTTATTAAAAAGATCGTATCATTTCAAAGTGAATTTATAGTGAACAAATTTGTTTCGTCATAAATTCTTGACCTCTGAGTCATGGGCCTTTATAGGTCAACATATGGTTGCAGTCCTGGAACTGTATTTCATTTACGCGCTCAAAAACCATCGCAAATATTTCCATGAACGTAGAGTATTTTCAGACAAAGCATGTAGACACGTCACATGTACTTATGTCAATTAAGTGACCCAACATGATAAGCATTCGGACAAACGATACCCGCGGTCTGAGGAAAACGGCATCAGTTGGTACTAGAACAGTCAGATGTTTTTTTTAATCACTGCCAGTCACATCAATACCGAGTTTTGGTTAGACATGTGATTGTGTTTACTTTCGTAATCGTAGGGGCCATGACTATTTATGGGCATGCAATGTAGTTGAATTTCAGGGCCATATATGTAGGCGATGTAAAGATATCTAAATATCTACCTGACACATTAATTAGGAACAGCAGACAAAAGAATCAATGTATTGTTATTGATGTGCGAGTGTTCCCGGTGCCTTATTAGTGTTATTTCTGCATTTTAAGGCTGAATTTACGAGGAATTAAATATGTAATCTAATGGAAGCAACTGTATGCGAGGCATGCCAGTAAAGCAGAAGTCTTTTATTTCTTTGAGAAATGCCTTAGTACTTTTTCCAGTGCTGTATTTAACTTTGACAGGTTTTGCTGCGTTCAAATTGTATTATAACGACCGTGTCCAGCTACAGAGTACGATTTTATTCATTTCATGTAAAATATTCATTATTGTATTGTAAGTTAAGTCGGCTGTATCTAATGACATTTTCCATTTCCAGGTAACCGAGAACGGGATAAGCTGAAACCGGAATCCAGTAGCGTAGTAAATCCTTTTCTCATTCCAAAGAATGTGAAAAATAATCAACCTAATTTCTCCCTTCCAATCGTAGAAATCTGGGGCAAAGCTGCGATCGGAATTTATTTATGGAAGCACATACTAGGCGGTGAAGTTACAGAAAGTGGAAATAGTTGGTATAGCTACGGATCCCTTTCTATGGGCAATATGTCATTTGTATTCCGTTCAGGACCAGGAGTCGTTCCAAGTACCGTACCCCGTAACGTACAATATTTGATTTTAGTTATAAATGGGCGATCAGAAAGTAAAATTAATGCAGCAAAAATTTGGTTAGAAAGTCTAAGTTCTTACGGTCTCCTTAAAAAAGTTATATTAGTTGTCCTAGGGAACGAAAAATGTGATAACTTGTGGTTATTACCCTACATGAAATCCAGAGGAGGAAAGGCTAACGCAGCATTTCTAGTGTACGATAGTACTTTAATAGACAACCAAGAGTTTTTTCAATGGCCCTTAGGGGTAGCCACGTAAGTTCATTTATATTTGAGTTGTTAATTTTAAGATTAGCTTTACATTTGGTGTTGGTTTATTGAACCAATTAATTACATTCATGATGCTTCATAACAGCTTCTATCATTAGTGCTTGCTATTAAAAACTATGCAGTAATTTTTTAATTCTGCAGCTAGCGAGTGGCCACTTGTAATGGAAATTTATACATTTTGAAATTTTTCTCCATATGTTACCATGGAACATTTATTATTGTATAGTAAACATGTATTTTAAATAAAGGATGCTTTTTAAAATTATCTGGCATCGAGAAATTAAGGTAGTAATATTTTCTAGAGAACTGTGTTCTAGAGGGAGTATTGTTATAAGAAACCTTCATAGGTTCTTACGCACCTGGATATTGTCACTTACGTCTTATTGTGCATCCTTGTGGAAGAGAGAATAGCTTTAACCACCAGCATTGCCGTAATTTGAAATCCAAAGCCCTAATATTAAATTTTGACCACTAACATCTACCAACTATACCAATGTCTAGCTTTAAAGTAATAGGGAATATTTTAATTGGTGAAGTTTCTATTGCTACAATATGCACTCTTTGTTCATAAGCATTCACCAAACTTCTATTTGCTAATATTAAAAAATCACTGGTAACAGCCAATCAAAATCATAGCTCTTCTGAAATTTAATGGTCCCAGAGGAAACTCTGATTGGTAGGGTGTACTTCAAGAAGACAACATATTGAATGGAATATTTTCACTTTAATGATTAAAATGGAATATAATGCAATAGTTACAGCTAGAAAATTATTTTAAGTTCATTACCTAGGGGTATCGTTAAAGAAAATTAGTAGGAAGATTTATGTTAATTATTTCATTTTATATTGAATAGAATCAGTGCTACTAACTCAATGTGTTTACCTCCCCTGTTAATTTTGACTCAATTTCTGATTGTAAGTAGCAAATGATTAAGTCTGTTAAAACTTTGTTGTTTTCTGCGAATGTTAATGTACACTACTTGCCATTAAATCATTTTTCAGAGGAATTCAGATCCTAATTGGCTCTAATAATGACAGCGTAAATAGGGAAGCATATTTGTACCATTTCAGGTCTTATTCATTCAGAATTTATTCATTTGTGTACCATCAGTTTTAGGGAATTCATTAATATAGATTCAACAAGTTTTTCTTCTAAAATTAAAGAGAAAAAAATGTGCCAATCCCCTTCTTTATAAAACTTATTCCGCAAAGTCATATTTTCAAGCATTTTTTTTAAATACCTGGGCAGTTCTTCAAAGTTGGCTTGAATACTCACTCTTTTTAATCCAAACCACCATAGGGAAGCAAAGCTCTGGCCGGAAACATACTTACATCTGACTGAAACTAGAACCATATCTAGCTGTCAAATGTTGGAATGGATTTACACTATCCTTTCATGAGTGGGTTCAACAGGGAAAACTTCTGGGCTCCATTTTTCAAAACTGCAAATCCATCTAAACTTTCTCTAAAAAGAGCTATAAATGGTACTACTCCATGTAAATGACATCCTTTAAAATGTAAATCGACAAAGAGTTTTCTGTACATGATTTTGACATAAAATGACTAGTTTCAGAGACTTTCAATATGCTTAGTAGCTTAGAGATAGAGCAAAAACAATAAGCAGAGCATCGAATGGTTTTAGGCATCACTTTGTGGAAGCGATTAATATCAGAAAAGAAAATACTTTGTTCTTCCTCATGTATACATGCATACATATATGCGTACATAAAGCAGAGCATCATTTTACCTAAGGTTTTCTTCATATGCTTAGTAAAACATTGTGTGACAAAAAGATAATTATTTATAATCCTCAAGTGACATTTTAGTGTGGTAAGGACAGTTATTGACTCCTGTGAAAAATGTCTTCAGTTCTAGTCAAAGTAAAATTTTATGTGATAACAAGGATCCATTCACAAAAAACATGTAAATTTCACAGAGCTTGATTACAGGTGATCTCTAATCCCCGCTTAGAAAAATCAACCTGTGGGTAGATAGTTGTGTGTACAATGTTTTATAATATTTTGATATGCAAATCGAAAAAAAGCCACCTGTAGCCTGTTATTGAACAGATTACTGATGATCTGGCATTTTCTGCAGGAAGAAAACATGATTTTTTTCTTAGCATTTAATGATGCTAATATTATCTAGCTTTCCCATGCATATAACATGAACAACTCATTTGTGAATCAGGGACAACTCTGAAAATATGCTAATGTATTATTGTATGACTTGATATCAAGTGAGCTATGGTTAAATTACATTGAAATATTGAATGTGTTCATTTCATTAAAACTGTGTTTTCCCTATACAGTGATGTAATTGCATTGCTTCTCTCTGTCTTCTTAGGTACCGTGGCTTTCCCAATTTACAAGAAGATGAAGTCGACATACATTCATCTAGACCATATTTATGCAATTTTCTGGGAACAGTGTACAGAAACTCATCAAGGGAGACTTTATTAGAAGTTGTAAAAACCAATAACTTGGAGGATGAATGTTTCATATTGGGCAGGCAGAAGTAAGTATTAACAAGGAAAACTTTTTTATGAAGGATTGCATTATCATAACTCATCATGACATACATTTGCATAAATCATAACTAGAATTATAGAACAAGACTATAGTAATGGCAGTTGTATTATAGCTTAAATTTTTAAAATGAATACTTCATCACCAGAAATAAGAAAAATGTTCACTTCTATCGCAATGAAAATTTTCCGAAGTTGATTCTTAGAAAAAATTTACAACTGTGAAATTTTGAAAGAGGAGGCGGCCTCAGTAGACCAACTTCCCTATTTTTTCTGCCCTGCACTTTCCTAGTCAATTTATCCATCCTTAAATTATTTGTATAAATTTCCTATGTTACTTTTTCATCCCTCGTTCTTTAAACTTAGAGTTAATCAGAGGTTCTACTTTTGCCTCATTTCATTTTTTACCGACCTTTATTTCTTTTTAGCAATCATTCTTGTGTGATTCATTTTGATTTCTATTCATTTTTCCATAGTTGAATCATTGAGAAATGATCTAACTATGGTCACTTAGGCATTTTTACTACTGTTTCTTGGAAAATTTTGGAGGTATAATGAGTACAATATGGCATTCTTAGAATCAATAGCAGTCAAAATGGCTGTCAAATTTACACTTCAAAGAGGATTCTCGGTCAAGTTTAATTTATGAAAACCCCCCTTAGGTCAGAAACTGAGTAGTATACAATGTTATAAGGTTGTTCTTTAATTTCAGTGTCCGTTGGAACATAGTAATATTGTCTCACCAAGTCCATATTTAAATGTTCTGAATCAAGGAATAATGTTTCCATTTGGTTTTTTTTGATATTATTAGGTTGTTTGCACACATTCTACCAACAGTTATTTAATCTTAAAAATAATTTTCTAGCGAACTAGTCTATTCAATTCAGCTGTCAGTCAAGCGTAGAGTTCAGAGTGCCATCTTCCAGGGGAGCCTACTTGCAGGTTCAGCATCCAGTTTAGGGACAAGGGTACATTTTTGAGGAAAGCATCCCAAATCATTAGATACACTTCATACATTTTCACAAATCTTTCATTAGGATTTAACTCATTTCACTAATTTAGGCGACACTCAACCTTGCAGCCCAGTATAGGTTATGCATCATGCTATGCAATCATGACGTTAAGGTATGCCTTGTTTCTCTGATATATGCAGCACAGGTTTTCTTTCCATTTAATTTCAGTGCCACCCTGTAACTCCAAGACTATACTGAATGGATTGATTTTTCCTATCTTGCTGAATTTCTGGAAGGATGTCAAAGGCAAAATCTATTTTGCCTTTGATTACCTTTTGGCTTCTGTGTTCAATTTAATTTTCTCTGTGATACCCTTGAGCATTACTTTTTCACCCTGCTGATTTTCAGTGTGTATTTCCTTATTGTACTGTGATGCCTCTGTATTAACAATTACTTAAATTGCAACTCTTGAGAATGAGGACACTTCAGCATTGGATTCACAAACTTTAATTTTTTTACCCTACTGATCCTAAAAGTTATCTTCCTCCTTGAGTATTTCCTTTAAATAATCTAGGTTTAGAAGGAAAGGTTAATGTATGTTCTCACAATAAATAATGACACACTACTGCAAAAATGAGAAACATACTCAATGCTAACAAATGAAAAATGCCCAGAAAAATAACCCAAGTGAAAGCCTGTGTTCTGTTTGCTGCTATAAATAGTCCAGCGGATGAACCATTATTCATTATTTCACCTTGCACTCCTGTGATTGAAATTCTAATCATTTCCATAATGATAATGGATTTTGAGTTTTCAAGAAAAATAATACATTTCCCTTGATAAAGTAGAAAGTAATAGATAAAGTAAGAGTAAATCATATAAGTGCATTTGTGAACTAGGAAATTTAAAAAGTTAGGTATCTCAAAAATCAAAAAGCTATTAATTCACTCAGTAAGGGTCAAAACCCTCCAGTATATGGAGATGAGAGTGGTACACAACACATTTATTATGAAGTTACCCCCAGCAGGTAGCATTAGGTAGTTTGCTTATGGAAAAAATGTGTTTGCTAGTGGCCATGATATTTCCATAAGTGTAAAGGAGTATTTTTTGTACATACATTCTCAATATTATTCAACTCATGGTGGATGGGTGTTTTTATTATGAACAATTTTCTTTAAAATTTCCATGCAAAGGAATATATTTAATTAACAAAAAAGTGGATGCATTAGTAATGAACATGTGGAATTTGAAAGGAGAATTTCATGTGACACTTAATCCACTTGTACATGCATGCACTTTATATTTCACCGATAGCTCATTAACATAGGGTAGTTAATTGATGAAAGATGTGATTCTCTATTTCATAGGAAGCCCATTAAAATACCTTTTGAACTGATATGAATTTTTATTTGACAGTGCATTTTATCACCACAATTAGTGTTACTCATTAGAAAAGTATTTAAGAACATGTGTTTTATAGAATAGTTTTTCAAATCTTTCCAAGTTGTGTTTTAATTATTCCAAAGCTTGGCAGTAAAATTATCTCTTCTTTTTTTATCAGGTGGAGTCCTTTAGAAACTAAATTCACTCTACAGAGGTATATATCAGCACTCCACAAATCAGATCTCACTCTGAACCCTGTTGGTGAGAACACTGAGTGTTACCGACTTTATGAGTCACTGTCCCTTGGAAGCACCCCAGTTGTAGAAGATGTGGTGACCCCTGGTAACTGTGACCACAATCTTAATGTCGCTCCACTTAGACTTCTGAAAGATCATGGTGCTCCATTAATATACATCAAAAACTGGTCTGACCTTCCTGGTCTGTTGTCTGAAGAAAGGCAGCTGACTTTAGATGAAAAGGTTCAACGAAGAGTCACCACTATACTGTGGTACAAACATTTCAAAAACACCATGAAGGATTTTCTTATTGGAGTAGTCAGTAAGGTTTTCTTTGGTTAGTGTTCCTGGAAATTATTGCATTTACAAAATCGTGGCCAAAGATAATTATTGAAATGTTGCCATATTTGTGAAATTTTATGTGATCATTAACAGACAGTGAAACTTCGAATCTAAATACCCTGTTTTACTTAATCCTCCAATATAAAAGAGTCTTCTTATTGTTCATGATGTATGTTTATCTGCATATAAATCAATGCAATATAAACCACAAATTTATATTTCTTGATGCAGAGTTTATGTAAAATCTCACTGACTCTCAATGTGAATGACAGGAATTGTTATATGTATTATTTCCAAGGTTTGGTTCATAAATGTGCTCTCTTTAGGTTTATCATATTGTATCACGTACAATGTTAGATTTAGCAATTAAGTGTGTTACTAAGGAGTATGTTAATCAAATTTGAAAGGTCATGCGAAAGTTATCTACTGGCATGATAATCTGTACTGTGTGAGCATTGTTTTTTCAGAGATTACTTTTTTATATCATCAAAAATAGCACCACACCTCTTGACTGGTTTTAATTAGATTTTTCATTTTAATATGGATAAAAGTTGAAAATAAATCCAGTTAGTGGCTGGAAATTCTGTTAAAAGTGGACTTGAATACAGGATACTTGCCAGGAAATTGAATATGCATATTTCCACTCCTTATCTCTGAAGAAAAGAGCACTTTTCAAAGTATTGATTCAATGAAAACATTGGCAATCAAATAAACTCGTACACATGTGAAATAGCTAAGATGGCCATGAAAAAGTAAAACATGTTTGTTCTTTCCATGAAATTCTTAATGGATTGGAAAATTTGATGGAATGTATTGCCAGCGCTGTTGAAAACTTAATGATGGTGTTCCTGTTTCACTTACTTTTAATATAAATGTGTAGTCTTAGAGAGCCACATAGGTTTCTTAACCCTGTATGAGAGGTTGTACTTGAAATTTTCAGTGTTAACACTTACTTATTTACAATTATTGCACCTGGTTGTATAAATTGAACGAGGTATTTATGTTCTTTGTTGAAAAAAATCCTGTGATATTTAATGAGTAAAAGATGAAAATGAACTTTAACATTCTTTATCTCCCAACTTTAATTTTACATTGTTTTCTGGTCCATCCATAGGCATAAATTAAAAGTTTCACTCTATTTTTAGCATGCATGCAAATAATTTTTTAAATTATGGATTTTTTGTTGTTGTGCATGAACCCAAGTGTATCATAATCAAAACGATGCATATTAACCTTGAAATTTTATAAAATTTTGAAAAAAGATAATCAAACTGTAATGAAATGAATAGAGTATGAACAATTTAAATGTGTAAATAAAGGAGTAATTGCTCATCTGAGGCTGTGAGTCAGTTCCACTTTGTTCAGCCCATGAAAATGTAACATTTGGAGTTTAACATCCATCTGTCTTTTCATACGGCTTGCATTGTTGAGGCAGAGCAAAAGCCCCAAGTATCTTTTCCAGAACAAGGTATAAATTCATTTTTTAAGTAAAGCTGTTTTTTGATAGACCTCACTTTCTCTGGAAAAGTTTTCCTTAATAATGTGTTCATTTATTCATTTTCTCATAAAGGGATTTACAACATGTATTCGTATTTTGGAGAAGATATTTTAAATGTGTAGTGTTTGACTTATTTATGTATTCAAGGTACTTCATTTTTTTCATACTTTTGTTTTACTTGAAATTTTAATATTGGACATTTCTTTTGAATTTTATGTTGCTTTAAAGGAAACTCATGGTTGGAGTCTGTTACTCTATGTGCCCATATGTTGTTGTGTGAAGCTATTAATATTTTCTCAATCTCAATATATGTTAATAAAATTTTCATGTTGCATTCATTTAATAGCAACAGGTATTACACTCATTGTTCTTATTTCAATCCTCTGCTACAGCGAAAAGTTCATCTTTGATAAAAATATGTGTTCTCTTTTTAGCAAACCCATCTAATTTTCTACAGTAGAGCATTTATTGAACATGTGACACAATTTTAATATCAGTTTGATATTTGGTAGTAGTAGTAGTGATAATTTTAGTTACTAATGGAGGTGAACCACAGCTGAGGTCATTTGTGCCCTTAGGGATAGGTGGGGATTTGTTTGAAGTGGTATTTTCAAGGATAGGGAGAAGGGTGGAGGGAAAGCTAGTGTCAGTATTGACCTCTCAATGAAAAATGCCAAGAGGTCCATTGTTAGGCTCATCTGATCGACAGTGATCATAAAGTGCCCTCCAAAAGAGACAAATTAGGGATTGGCTTACATCTGAAAAAATCCTGCCACTATTTGGATTGGAACCTTAACCCATTGGGAGGGGGGGGGGGGGAAGCCAGCGCACTAGCCATTCCCCGATTTGATTTGTATTTTCCTTCCAAATTCATTCTCTGAAGCTGGGCATTTCCACCCACAGCATTGCTGTTCACTTTCATGATGAAAATTATATAGACAATTTTTATTTGCAATAAAAGCCTAAGAAAGAAACTCTCATCTTACTAAAACATCCAATGCAACTGCAAACAAACCTGCTTGTGGAAGTCCTGTTGTTTGGGTTAGAGTATTTTCAGAACTCACCAATTTTGGTTACCTACCTACTTTGCACATATACTGGTAATATCTGCAAGCACTGTATTCTCATATGATCACTCTGCATTTAAGGTTCAGCCACTCATCTGGGTATTTAATTTTTCCATGTCTAACCCATGGTGGGTATTTAATTTAGCATAGCCCAAATTTCTATTTTTGTTGTAGGATGATTAAACACAAAATTTTTATTATTTTTTGAAGTAGTAAACAAATATTTTGAGTAGTCGTTTGAAATAATGAAAATTTTTGGTTAAAATTTTTACATCTAACTTCCTCCCTATGCCAGATCGGCCGCCAATTCGGCGGTCGGATGGATATATAGGAGGGATGAAGCCTGAGGCGGCAGTCGGTTGGAAATTCTTGGTGTGGAGGTGCGCTGCCAGATCTCTCGCAAATCCTCGCTGCCAGATCTCTCCATCTGGACGACTGGCTGCTCGTTTTCCACCCAACAGGTCCCCAGCCGGTAAACGAGATTGTTAAATTTTTAACGGAAAAATTGGGAATATCCTTGAATTTAAAGAAAAGTGTATTAAATCCCACCACGCGGATCAAGTATTTAGGTGTTAACATTAACACCATCAATAGACAATTGTCCCTCACCAAGGGAAGTCTGGCCCGGGCTAGATACATTCTGGATGTCATTCCCCGGCTTCGCCGGAAAGATTTCCCTAAGGCGCTCGGATTTGTTTCCTGGTGTGCTTATATTCTCCGCCTTCCATATTTCCTCATGACAGACCTTGCCCGCAGACAAACATCTTGGGCGGAGGAACTATGGGAGGCGGGAGTATGGGCAAAAGCAAGGCACTTTAATAATTTTGCCACACAAATAGACGTTTTCACGGACGCTACGCCCTTTCAGGCAGCATGGACGATCCCGCAAATGCAACTTACGGAGATTTGGGCCTTTGACACCGACATGCCCATTTTGGAAGCCGAAGGTTACGCCGCATTAATGGGACTCACACATGCACTACAGTTATGTCCACCTTATTGTAACATTACTATGTACACAGATAATATGAATGTATTGTATAGCATGCTACGCGGCAAAGGAGTATTGTTCCGCAATGCCGAACTGAAACGCTTATATATTGAATCAATAAAGGAACAGTCACAAGTTGTGACCTGGCAGTACATCTCCACCGCCGAGAATCCAGCCGATCGTCCGTCTCGGACCGTCCTTCCTCCCTATGCCAGATCGGCCGCCAATTCGGCGGTCGGATGGATATATAGGAGGGATGAAGCCTGAGGCGGCAGTCGGTTGGAAATTCTTGGTGTGGAGGTGCGCTGCCAGATCTCCACCGCCGAGAATCCAGCCGATCGTCCGTCTCGGACCGTCCTTCCTCCCTATGCCAGATCGGCCGCCAATTCGGCGGTCGGATGGATATATAGGAGGGATGAAGCCTGAGGCGGCAGTCGGTTGGAAATTCTTGGTGTGGAGGTGCGCTGCCAGATCTCTCGCGGCCGATCTGGCATAGGGAGGAAGGACGGTCCGAGACGGACGATCGGCTGGATTCTCGGCGGTAGAGATCTGGCAGCGCACCTCCACACCAAGAATTTCCAACCGACTGCCGCCTCAGGCTTCATCCCTCCTATATATCCATCCGACCGCCGAATTGGCGGCCGATCTGGCATAGGGAGGAAGGACGGTCCGAGACGGACGATCGGCTGGATTCTCGGCGGTGGAGATGTACTGCCAGGTCACAACTTGTGACTGTTCCTTTATTGATTCAATATATAAGCGTTTCAGTTCGGCATTGCGGAACAATACTCCTTTGCCGCGTAGCATGCTATACAATACATTCATATTATCTGTGTACATAGTAATGTTACAATAAGGTGGACATAACTGTAGTGCATGTGTGAGTCCCATTAATGCGGCGTAACCTTCGGCTTCCAAAATGGGCATGTCGGTGTCAAAGGCCCAAATCTCCGTAAGTTGCATTTGCGGGATCGTCCATGCTGCCTGAAAGGGCGTAGCGTCCGTGAAAACGTCTATTTGTGCAATTGAGAGATCTGGCAGCGCACCTCCACACCAAGAATTTCCAACCGACTGCCGCCTCAGGCTTCATCCCTCCTATATATCCATCCGACCGCCGAATTGGCGGCCGATCTGGCATAGGGAGGAAGGACGGTCCGAGACGGACGATCGGCTGGATTCTCGGCGGTGGAGATGTACTGCCAGGTCACAACTTGTGACTGTTCCTTTATTGATTCAATATATAAGCGTTTCAGTTCGGCATTGCGGAACAATACTCCTTTGCCGCGTCGCATGCTATACAATACATTCATATTATCTGTGTACATAGTAATGTTACAATAAGGTGGACATAACTGTAGTGCATGTGTGAGTCCCATTAATGCGGCGTAACCTTCGGCTTCCAAAATGGGCATGTCGGTGTCAAAGGCCCAAATCTCCGTAAGTTGCATTTGCGGGATCGTCCATGCTGCCTGAAAGGGCGTAGCGTCCGTGAAAACGTCTATTTGTGTGGCAAAATTATTAAAGTGCCTTGCTTTTGCCCATACTCCCGCCTCCCATAGTTCCTCCGCCCAAGATGTTTGTCTGCGGGCAAGGTCTGTCATGAGGAAATATGGAAGGCGGAGAATATAAGCACACCAGGAAACAAATCCGAGCGCCTTAGGGAAATCTTTCCGGCGAAGCCGGGGAATGACATCCAGAATGTATCTAGCCCGGGCCAGACTTCCCTTGGTGAGGGACAATTGTCTATTGATGGTGTTAATGTTAACACCTAAATACTTGATCCGCGTGGTGGGATTTAATACACTTTTCTTTAAATTCAAGGATATTCCCAATTTTTCCGTTAAAAATTTAACAATCTCGTTTACCGGCTGGGGACCTGTTGGGTGGAAAACGAGCAGCCAGTCGTCCAGATAGGCGATCATCGGCACACGGAATCTGTGGTAAATCTCGTGTGCCACCGCCCTTGCCCATCTTTGCATAATCGCGGGGGCCAGGGCATGTCCCATGGGTAGCCGGGTCCATTGAAAATATTCGCCGTTAGCGAATATACCGTAGAAATGCCTATGAGCGGGGTGCACGGGTATCTGCCAGAATGCATCCCTGAGGTCTAATTTAATGAGGAGTGAGCCGTCCGGGATCGTTTCAAGTGCCTTGGCGGCGTCCTTGAGTGTGAACTTAGGCTTATTATAAAACTGCGTCCAATCGGACAGATCTTGAATAATACGAACGCCCCCTGATGCCTTTGGAATCGCGATCAGGGGAAAAGCGCAGGAAGGCCTGGCCATCGCCAGCACACCTCGTTGCACCAATATATCTATCCAGTGTAAAATCTCAGGGTTGGTCCTTGTTGGTTTAAAGACATATGGTGCTGCTGAAGGCTTTGCGAGGATTTGGCGTCCGAGCCAGTCAGGGAGAGATCTGGCAGCGCACCTCCACACCAAGAATTTCCAACCGACTGCCGCCTCAGGCTTCATCCCTCCTATATATCCATCCGACCGCCGAATTGGCGGCCGATCTGGCATAGGGAGGAAGGACGGTCCGAGACGGACGATCGGCTGGATTCTCGGCGGTGGAGATGTACTGCCAGGTCACAACTTGTGACTGTTCCTTTATTGATTCAATATATAAGCGTTTCAGTTCGGCATTGCGGAACAATACTCCTTTGCCGCGTCGCATGCTATACAATACATTCATATTATCTGTGTACATAGTAATGTTACAATAAGGTGGACATAACTGTAGTGCATGTGTGAGTCCCATTAATGCGGCGTAACCTTCGGCTTCCAAAATGGGCATGTCGGTGTCAAAGGCCCAAATCTCCGTAAGTTGCATTTGCGGGATCGTCCATGCTGCCTGAAAGGGCGTAGCGTCCGTGAAAACGTCTATTTGTGTGGCAAAATTATTAAAGTGCCTTGCTTTTGCCCATACTCCCGCCTCCCATTACTGGGAATGGGAGGCGGGAAACATCTCCACCGCCGAGAATCCAGCCGATCGTCTGTCTCAGATGCTTCGGCGGTAATCTCTGCTATCAATATTTCAGCAAGGGAGATTAGAAATTCTTTTCGATTCAGTTTCCCCTAATTCTTTTTATAAATTGCATTAGCATTCAACATTGTCATGTCCATCAAATGCCGAAATATTTTTTGATAGTATTTTTTTGGTTGATTTCTCGCAATTTTGTACATAATCATGGGTCCATTGCTTCTATCAGCCCCACCCATTTTCTTATTTTATTCTTGTACCACAATTGGTTTCACCACTTTTTCCCCCATTTTTCCATTTCACACATTTCAGTTCAATGAAATGTGCTCTCCATCATCACACCTCTTTTGTCCTTCCATTTCATCACCATATTTTTCCCTTGAAACACCACCACCATTTTCCTTTCTTCAATTTGGCAGCTTTTACAGATTGAGGGAACTCCTTCCTATTTGACACCATCGTCCCAGCCACATCCATTCTATTCTCGGATAACTTGTCCACTAATCTAGGACTAGTGTACCAATTGTGTAAATATATAGTGTGCCCCTTACCTAGCCGATTATCTGCTAATTCAAGGACGATCCTGGCAGTGGCATTCTCTTTTTTATATTTGTTGGAACACATTGTGTCCTTTCCCGTATAAATCTAAAAATTCCAACCTGACTCATTTTAACATATCACAAAAAGGGGCCATTAGAATGCAACCCGCAAGATAGAGACATAGCTTCGCTATAAGACGGATAGGTACACAAAAAAATGTCTGAAGGTCCATCTACCAAGCAGAAAGTGAATTCATTGGATAAATCTATGAGTGGCAGCAGTTGCGTGACAATATCACGGCATTACCATTTAAAATGAACAGTGTGTCAATCAGTGTGACGTAACGGCATACCCACCAAGGGATAATCTCTTCATGACGTATATATACGGCATGCCCAGATGAGTTGTTGGTACTTAATAGCTATTTTAGCAATTTCTCCATCCATATGTCAGAAATCCATGAATAAATGGAGTGAAGTATGGTAACTCTTTTATGAGTTGATGTTATTATTAAGCAACTCTGAAGAATAATGGCACCAATTAAAAGTGACAGTAATTGGGCAGCTGGATGGTTGACTTTCCCCTGTGAGTTACTGAGTGTGGCTTTGTTGAAATTTTAGCTTGTGATTGAAAATGAATTTTTCAAGACTGTTAGTCCTAGTTGTTGTTCATGTGATTTTCATAATTATATATAATCTATGTTCAAGTGAACAAAGCTGATCATCCTTGGATCTCATGTAGGTACACTTGATCATTTATGGACTGAATAAAAATGTGCTCTTACTGGAATAAAATGGCCTGATTCAATTATTTAATCCAGAATCATTTATTATTTGATTTCAATTCACTTTGTTGTAAAAATATCTTGTGTTGCCTACCATTACTTATGGCCTTGTCATACCTCCTCAATATTTGGAGTCTTTCTGGAATCCAATTAATACTCTCCTCCAAGAATACCAATGAATATGATGAAAACCTGAAATAAATGCTGAGTTAAAATAAACAAATGCTGAGGAAGCCTTTAAACAATCAGAGGAAAATGAACTTTTCCCAGCATATTGCCTTTGAGTACATTTTTAAAGTCTCTGTAATGATATCTCCCATGCTGCTTATGTGCCATCATTACCAGAAACACCATTGCACCCTTATCCAGAGTAATCAAGGATAGAATAGTATTATTTTCTAGACCGCTAGTAGTCTTAGTAACTAGTACATGAGTCAGGACAATAAAAATAACCTTGTGTTATTGTGTTATTGGTTTTTCCCTTGGGTGTTGAAATCAGTGATATTATTTATACATAGCAGAATTTTATTCTCCTCAGATGTTTACAATAAAGCCCAAAATATAAAAATGATTTGTACATTTTAATTCATAAATAACATATAAAAAACACAGGCACATTTGGTGATGATCATAAGAATGATAATTATTGCTTGAGTTGTACACATAACTTTAAATGATGCCTTTTTAAATGCCATCTTGCTTGTTCATGATCTTTCATTAATTTAGTAGCTTCATAAAAGCCATTCCAAACTCCATCACTTTTCTCAGAGTACCTTCTCGTAATTTAGGGAAGTTTTTACCTGTAACAAAAGGTAGGTTTTAACTTGTTAAAATTTCAGGGGCACACTTGAGGTAAATTATTAACCCAAAAACAATTTAAATTGTGTATTTTATCTCTAACACTGTTAATAAATTTGAGTTTAACAGATGAATAAAAATAAGTGATGGGGTTTACTAATGCTTTGGCAGCCATGTAACCCTCAGAAAAAGAGAAGTTAGGCCCATTATGGACTAATCTCTAGGTGTATTCATGGGTGGGGGTGGGAGAGGAACAGAAGAGGTAGGGGTTGAGGATAAAGAATAGCTAGCTAATGAGATAACTGGCACAGGGAAAGGAACTGGCCCCCCTACCCTGATGTGTGAATTTCACACGCCGCTTAGTACTGGGTAAACTCTACCATCACCTACCAAACCGACCTTCGGGTTAATTACTATGTTTATGGTTATATATATATATACATATATATATATATATATATATATATATATATATATATATATATATATATATATATATATATATATGTGTGTGTGTGTGTGTGTATATATATATGTGTATATATATATATATATATAATGATATAATATATCCGGATGACCCTCGTATATGTATATACGAGGGTCATCCGGAAAGTAGTACCCGTTCGTGCCGCATGAAGTGCTGACGACGCGAGTAGCCGCTGGACGAGGTCAGATAGCTTCAGTGGCTTGTCTGCCTTCTCTGAGCCAAGTTGCGTGACGCTAGCATTGCCTGTGTTGTTTCTGTGATTGTTTACAATGTTTAAAAAAATTGAGAACGCCGCCAGTTGTGAAGTGAGGGCAGTGATTAAATTCCTCAATTCAAGAAACGTTCGCCCATGTGATATTCATCGCCAATTAAAGGAGGTGTATGGAGACAATGTAATGGACGAGTCGTCTGTTCAGCGGTGGTGTCGCAACTTCAACATGGGGAGGGGGAACACACACGACGATGAGCGTTCGGGGAGACCGTCTGTCATTACAGACCAACTGGTGAGCTCAGTTGACGAATTCGTGAGGAACGATCGGCGCGTCACAATTGATGACATCTGTGAGCATTTTCCCAATGTTTCTCGAACAATTGTTCATGAAATTGTTAAACACCATCTGCATTATGCAAAAATTTGTGCAAGATGGGTCCCTCGCGTATCTCAATGAGCTGGCGGCGAAGGACTATGCAGCAGGAATACAGAAACTTGTCACACGTTATGACAAATGCCTTAATTTGCTTGGAGATTATGTTGAGAAGTAGTTTAAAGTATCCTCTTTCAAATAAAATTTTTTATGTTTGTTAATATTTACTTTTGTGTCTTTATTTCACGAACGGGTACTACTTTCCGGATGACCCTCGTATATATACACATATAAGTATACGTGTATATATATACACACACATTCAAACACGAAAACCCACCTTATGGCGAACAAATATGCGGAAGACGGAATCGTGCTGATCACAAGTGTAAAAATATTTCCTTGATCGGAAGTTGAACCAGAGATCTTTCGACTTGCCCGACCGATGCTTTAACTACTTGCACTATCGAGGAAACGTAATTTTCACTGAAATCAGGGGGACGTTGGGCAACCAAGTGCCCCGATTCTTTGGCCAAGAGATAGTATTAGGAAGCTGTTTCACCCACCAAAGGAGAAATAGACGACAAGAGGAATGGAGAGTAGGAAAGCAATCATGCAACACCATAAAGGATGGGAATAGTGCGTTTCGTAGTATGCATAGCCAGAAGAAGGAGACAAGCCACTTTGGCCAAATACACATTCAAACACGAAAACCCGCCATATGGCGAACAAATATTCATTCACATAGAAATAGATATAAGGAAAAGGGTTGGGAACACACATAAAAGGAAAATACAGGAGATTTGGGGAAGGCGGAATCGAACAGATCACAAGCGTAAAAAGGTTTTGATCCAAGGATAATACTATAATAATACTCGTATATAGCATTCTGTGGCATAAGATGCTAATCCCTGGGGAAACGTAATGTTTGCGTTCTAGGTAGGATTCGGCCTGCCTTAAAGACATTAAATTTCTAAATCAAATTTCTAATCAACACCGTAACCAGTCAGCAGTGGGCAGCGACTCGAGCAGCAAGGATTAGTGTTCAATCCGAAACATACGCAAAAAGTACTATTTTAATGAGCACTTTGCTGCATACTCCTGTCTTTTGCAACGTCGATGTCTCTGTTGAACCTAGGTATTTAGCAGACGTCATAACATGTTCTATTATATGTTACCTCAGCGCAAATTCGTTGGACAACACAAACATATGCATTATGCCGTAATTTCCAATTGTTTTTCTATGGTAGTGTATGCGCGGTGTTAATGCACCCTTGTGGATAGGCAAAAGGGTAAGCCGTTACTCGTGCGCGTGTGGCATAATTGTCAAGGATAACATTTAAGTTGTATATTAATAATTTGCGGTGCTTAGCAGAAGTGTTCATTCCAGGGATGGAAGTCGTAAGTGTTTGATTTTTAATAGATATAATAGGAGTAAAATGAATCTGTAAGATGTTACTATAATACACGAAAATAATAAACTATCGAGGATGATAGCGCCTAAACTACTGCGGAGTCTGGCCTCGTTCAGGAGCTGATTGCACAGGTCTGGAAAATCATCCTCGGAAGCATTTACCGTTAATAATAGTGTTTTCTTAGTGCATATGTATGTTATATTTTTTATTAAGTATTACCATTTATTCGTATTTATTTAGCATTATCCCATTTCTGAAACGTGTTTTTTGAAAGAATGCATTCAAATGCCAATTTAACAGGAATATAGGAAGTGGTGTATTGACAGATAAACTTTCAATAGCCCTTTGCTCTTGTTTGCAGTGGAGAATGAAACACCTTTCCTACTGTACTTTCCTCTTGTGTGTCATCTATTTCTCCTTTGGCGTGGTAAACTGCTCCATACCACCACTTGATCAAAGCATTGGGGACTTGGTTGCATAAATCCCCCGCAGATATCAGTTTAAAATACGTTCCCTTGCTAGCTCAAGTGGCTAGAGGAGGGAGTTGATGAGAAGGACGTTGAGTAAGGATGTTAAGAAAAGACTCGTAAAAACTTTGATATGGAGCATAGCTATGTACGGCGCAAAAACGTGGTCATTGAAGCAGGAGGATAGACGTAGAAATGTGGGTGTGGAGAAGAATGGAGAAGGTGAAATGGACCAAGAAGAAAAAAATGAGGAAGTACTCCGTATGATGGGGGAAGAGATGGGTTTGTTGGGAGAAATCATATGGAGGCAGGAAAAGTGGATGAAGGGGGTATTGACCGGCAGTGGGATGTTGAAGACTGTAATTGAGGGGAGAATGTTAGGCAAATGAGGAAAGGGAAGGAACAGGATAGGGATGTTGGATGGGATGAAGGGAGGAAGAAAGTACTCAGAGATGAAGAGGGACCTGATATAGAGTAGGATGCTGGATTTTGTGTTTTGTTAGGAGGCACAAAATGTTTTATTTAGTAGCTGAGTCCATCCTAAAACCTACCTTAACCGGTAGATTACCTTAGAATAATAATAATAATAATAATAATAATAATAATAATAATATATATATATATATATATATATATATATATATATATATATATATATATATATATATATATATATGTATACATATATATTCACATGAGTTCTCATGAGTGCTTCTATATCATCATATGCGTATACACACACACATATATACATATATATATATGATATATTGGGATGGCACATAAGAACACAAATATACCTGTAATAGTAACATTTAAAAGGACACTCATACGGTAAATTGTTTGAGCTTTCGGCCTTCTTCAAGTAAGATCGTATATCGCATTGCATCATATGCGACGATGCGATGCAATACGCATATGATGCAATCATAAGATTGCATCATATGCGTATATGTATATATATATATATATATATACATATCCATATCCATATATATCTACAGGTTTATATGCATGCATATATATATACATATCCATATATATATATATATATATATATATATATATATATATATATATATATATATATATATGCTTTCGTAGACGTAACACGGAAGTGCCGAATAGTACAATACACAGTAACACACAATATAGGAACACAAAAAAAAAAACACTCTCACGTTATTTCTTGATATTTTGACGGAAACAATCTGGTCATTCATTCATTCACAATCAGTCATTACTTCTATATCTTCAAATGAAGATGGATTGTTTCCGTCGAAATATCAAGAAATAACGTGTGAGTGTTCTTCTTTTTTTGTGTTTCTATATTGTGTAATATATATATATATATATATATATATATATATATATATATATATATATATATATATATATATATATATATATATATATATATATATATATATATATATATATATATATATATATATATATATATATATATATATATATATATATATATATATATATATATATATATATATATATATATATATATATATATCGAGGATATAGAAACACTCACACGAGCCATATAATATTTGGATGGCACAATGGAACACAAATAAAATAGTAACACTTAAAAGGACACTCACATTGTTGACTATGAGCTATACTATGATATATGACTATGAGCTTTCAGCCTTCTCAGTAAGACTACGAGTCTTATTTGAAGAAGGCCCCTGAGAAGGCCAAAAGCTCAAGCAGTCAACAATGTGAGGGTCCTTTTAAGTGTTACTATTTTATTTGTGTTCTATTGTGCCGCCCAAATATTATATATATATATATATATATATATATATATATATATATATATATATATATATATATATTTCTGAGATTATATTGTATAATATTCATATTTCTACACTGAATTCAGTTAGCTTAAATGCAAACAGTAAAATATAATTTCTAGCACTAAAATGTCTCTTCACAAATGAGCAGTATTTCATGCCATGTTACTAATGGAGAATTAACTTTTTTAGATTTAATGGAATGAATTCGGAGTTATATACCAATCTATGGTCAACCCTTTTCAGAGTTTAAAAAGTTATTCTTAATAATTTATGTTTTTTCTTCCTGATCCAACAATTTTTCAAAGGGTTCCCCATTCTTAGTTTTAATCATTCAACATACCTCCAGGTGCCAAATGTCCATCAATTGTAATTGCTTGATGGGTTAAAGAGGCCATCAGCCTCCGTAGAAACTTGCTCTGATTCTCTTCACTCTTTGGAAACATACGGTGGACCAACCTAAGCAAATACTCTAAAGTATATTGAAGCTCCTGAAAAAGTTACATTTTTTTGTGAAAATAATGATTGAGCAACAACAAAGTTTTATTCGTAATATACATTTTTCCTAGGGTTTGTGTGTGTTACAGACTAATAATTATCAACTGAAAAACTTACCAATGAGAATTTTTTCAAACACATCAGAGGCTTATGTCCTAATATCACGATATAACTTAGCTCATCCTTGCCAAGTAGAGGTTTATTCAAATGTTCAATCCACTCAAATAGCAGGCCAGTCAGAACAACTTTATTGCTTTCTTTAATCAACATATTCCAAGAAAATGGCTGATGGGTGAGCCTTGCTTTGAACTTTGTTAAGAGGGCTAAATCTTTTTCAATCAATTGTGAGTGGTCAGACAATATTGCCTCCATCATTGTTTCCTGGCTGCATGACTAAGGAAAGAGCATTGTCAATTTTCACAAGGTTAAAAGTATTTAGTTATTTTTATTCCTATTTTACAGCAAAATTCTTCTATTTGTAAAAAGTTCCACATTGCTGGATTCAGCAAGAGAGATCCATCCATCTCCATTTTCCATTCCATCATTTTATTTACTTATTCATTTTGTATGAGAATTAATTTTTAAAAGAACTTCTTGCAAGGTGAGATAAATTTATTGTCATGCGCTATGCATCACAAAGTTTTCCCCTCAACAAATCTCTAATCTTCTAATTTTTTGCCTAAATCCGGGCATCAGGCCTTAGCTTTCATCTTAAATTCAAAACTTTATGTTGAATTTTGAATGATAAGATAATCCAAGAAAAGGGAAGCTGTAAAATATCAAGTGAGAGAGAAAATATAGACTTATTAGTCCTATGTAAGGCGAGATGGAAAGACAGTGGGTATTATTGGAGCAATGGTTTTAAATGATACCTGTATGTAGTGGTGAGCCCATACCCTGATATGTAACTTTTACATGCCATCAGACTTAGTATTGGGTGAACTCCACCATAACCCATCAAACCAATTTTTGTGTTGATTACTGAATTTATGGTTTTTATAGTGGTGAGTTTGAGATTCAATGTGAAGCAGTCATAATAGTGAATAGGAAACTAAGGAGAAGGATAATAAGTGAGGAACAAGTGAATACAGAGTCTTATGAATAGAAATGGGAATATAAGGTCATTATAGTGGAAATCCAAGTGTGCTTATTAATAAGCTGTCATAGAGAGGAAAAAATTGATGGTGTATATGTAAAATTAGTTAGATGGAACAATTGTGAATGTATCTCAAGGAAAACATTTGATAGTGATGGGAGATTAGAATTTAGTGGTAGGCTAGCAGGTAGAGACTGTAGTGAAATAGGATGGACACTTTAGGAGAAAGAAATGATCATAGGAAGGAAACCACAGAGTTTTGGAGATGACTAATTTGATTTTAAATATTATCTGGTTTGGACATCAAGGTATGTAGGTACAATTCGAAAACACTAGGCAATATCATTCACATTATGCAATGGCTGGACATAAACTTAGGAATAGTGTGATCAATTAGCAGTTTCCCAGGAGCAGATGTGGATTCAGATCACAGTTTGGTGTTAATGAAGTGTAATGTTAAATTTAAGAGAATGAGGAAAGGAGTATAATAAAATGGAACATACAAGGCATATTCAAAGAGTAATGGTGGTTTGGTTATAAGAAAAATGTATTTGCTAGAAAGAGGTTTTTTATGATGTGTATAGTTTCCTACAAACCTACTTTACTTTTCTATATAATGCCATCCATTTTCAGGTACTTTTGGAATACTACACAAATAATTTTGGTTTGGTTTCTCTAATCCCTCTCCATAGAATTTTGTCACCTAGGAATTGAACCAGTTAAAAATGGCAGTCTTAAATTCTTCATCATCTTCAAACCATTATCCCCAAAGCCATTAATTCAAGTGAAAGAAGAGGAAATAGCTTATACGTGCAAGGTTGGGAATGTTGATAGTGATCCAAGAATGGTTGTCCACTCAACTTTCTTTGCTTTTTGCGCTGGCCGATAAGCATTTTCAGCACCCAATTTGCACATAATTGGTGTTATCCAAGTTTTCTCCTACAATTGTGTAAATAGTGGTGCAAAATTCAACAGCCAGAGCACTAATAGCCAATCAGTGACCCGGATCCCAGTTCTTAGCCCACGTCTTTAACAATTTCATCTGTCTGGATACTGGGCCTGTCACTCCTCTCTTCATCATGCATATTTGTTTGGACGGCCATTTTTGAAGTCTTGACACCATTACCTAACCTTTCCTTCATTCATTAATTATATGTCCATAAACTAGACAATGACTTGATGGATTTGATCTGCTGATAATTCTTTTGCACACAAAAATCGAACAGCTGACCGCACTTTGCAACTGGCAGAAACTATGATTTTCACAGGCATTATTACCAAAAGGCAAATTGCAACTGAATCAAAACAATAACTTGTGGCATTGAAAAAAAGTCAATAGTGGTGTTCGTACCTACAACTTAGTTCTGGCCTGCCAATATTTAAATATAAGAAAATGACCCTTACTTTTCGGAAATGCCTCATAAAATTCTTTACTGGGAAAAAAAGGAAGGAGTGTCAGGAGGCAGCTGATAAAAAAGTGAGGACCAGAGGATTAGCACAGTAGAATAAAGTTTAAAATATCTCATACAAAGATTAATGAAAGTGGCAATTGAAACAATAGAACTGGTAAATAGAAAAAAGGTTAAGATGCTATGGAAGAGGAAATACTTGGGACGATGGAGGAAAGAAGGAAATGGGAGAACATGAACACAGAATTAAGGAGAAGGAAGCATAAAGAGGTAAACAAGAAACTTAGGCAAGAAACTATTTGGGCAAAATGGTAGTACAAAATATGGAAAAGGCATTAAAGGAAAAGAGATTAAAGAAATCTAAGGGAATTAATAACACCCTTACAGAATTACTCAAGAATTTAGGAAAATAGGGAAGAGTTTTTATTTGCTCATTCTTGTTATTCATGAGGAAGTAATTTAGCTAGAAGGCTTTGTTTTATCAGTATTCATATTCATCTCATAAAGGCAAAAAACAGCAGTAAGTGAGTACTGCAGGACTAAATATTTAATATCACTCATATTATTGGCATTATTTATGATCATGAACAAAAGGATGGAGAAGAGAGCAAATGGGTACTTAGGAGAAGATCAGTTTGGATTTAGAAAAAGGTTTGGTAATTGTGATGGAAGTAGAGGTAGAAAGTATGCAGAACTAAAGAATGAGCTACATTTAATATGGATTATAAGGATGTTTTGTGTAATTTTAGTTAGTGCTTAGGTATATAGTAGTGTGTGGTGCCAAGGACATAAAAAACCGATCATTAAGCAGTTGACTACCACTGATAATAATTAAATGACACAGAAAAAGGGACTGCTCTCCTATTTCCTCCATGCCACAGCCTAGCCAAATTTTGAGTACCTTTCTGTGATGTTGCATGAGCTTTAACCATTTTGTCACTGACTTTTAGGGCATATTGGTAGTTTTATATATAATATACATAGTAAGAATATTTCCATACGTATTTTTGTAATACAAGGGCAATTCAAAAAGTAAGGTCTTCAATTTTTTTCATGAAAAATCAAATTTATTCTCAACTTTGTGTGCATCATAGGAAAGGCTGAGCATTTAGCTATTTTTCAACATAGTTGCCTTGACAATCAATCACTTTTTCCATCCTTGTAAGCAGCTTTTTATTCCCAGCATCATACCATTCTCCTGCCGCGTCACAAAGCCAACTGACGACTGCTTCTTGCACTTCCTCATCTAACTTGAACTTCTGTCCGCCAAGGTGGTTTTTGAGTGTCGAAAACAAGTGTTGGTCACTGGGGGCAACATCCGGGCTGTAAGGTAGGTGGTCGATAATATCCCAGCTGAATTTATTGAGTAGGGTGGTCGTTTGATGTGACACATGTGGACGTGCATTGTCATGATGCAAACACACTCCTTTGGTGAGACACCTTGTTGTAACCGAGGACCTCCAACACAATATTCTGCATGAAGAAGTAGCCACTCTCTTCATTTAGGCCTTCCTTTATCTCATGAAGGGTAATTCTCCGCTCATTGTGCACCATCTCTGAAGCCACCATTAATTCCGGCAAACTCGGCCACCCATCAAAAACTCCCTGCACCACTTCCATACGTTTTTGATGTCCATACACTTCTCACCGTACACTTCCACTATATGGCGATAAATTTATATCGGAGAAGCAGTCGTCAGTTGGCTTCGCGACATGGTGGGAGAAAGGTACGACGCCGGTATTAAAAAGCTGCTTACAAGGATGCAAAAAGTGATTGATCGTCAGGGTGACTAAGTAGAAAAATAGCTAAATGCTCTACCTTTCCAATGATGTATGCAAATTTGAGAATAAGTTTGATTTTTCATAAAAAATATAGGACCTTACTTTTTGAATCGCTCTCCTATTTCCTCTGAAATTTGCTACTATAACAAAATATAGTTTTGTTTGAATGCTAAAAATAATGCTAGGTAACAGGATACATTTATTCAAAACACATTTTAAAATCTAAAAATAATGTAAATATTTTTTTATGCTGCCTTGGGTAATGCTTACCATTTTGCACTCTACCGAGGAATTTTTACAAATTAGTAATAGAAGAAGTGTGCTGTAGTATGATAAGAATTTTTATCTGTGGCTAGCTAAGTAAAAAAGCATGGAAGTGAAAATTAGAAGAGGAAAATGAGAAATCACACCAATGAATGCAGTTATAATAACCTGACTTGAGGAAAGGTCTTAAGTGTCTATTATTTCATGGGATGAATCATTCATTCACAAATGGAAGATTTTCCTCTTTAAAATGCCCCAAAATTATGAAAGAAATTAAACATGCGTAATGAAATAAAAGATTCTGGGGAATGCTCCATTGCTCAGTGGTATTACAATTTGACTTTAAGCAATTAATATCTCTTTTTTCTCAGGTGAAATATGCTTTAATTGCAATCATACTTACATGGCTGCTCTTCATAGGGATCTCTTCTTCTAATGCCATATTTCCTACTTGGTGATGTAATTTTGCCTGTGTTTCAGGATTAGTACTGCTGCCTTTTTCTTCAACTACTCTAGTTCCTTTGCCTCCTGGAATCACAATAACCAATTCATCGGTATAACGTTAAAAGAATGATTATCAAAAAGACATGTTTAAATGAATGAAAATTTCCTGTACATGCATGAAACAGACTTCTGCTGTTAGGAGGATGGAATGTGCTCACACACTATCCTAATGCCATAAAGAGGTGAATAAGTGAGTATGAAGGCATCTGTAAAAATATATGTCCACATCAGCTGGGGTAGCATCTGCACAGTCAATGTACAGCCGTACTAACTTCACATGAAATCAATCTATTCAGGTATTTTCCATACCAAGATATCCAAAGGGGGAGGATATTCAGGTGGTTAAGGCATAACTCCTTTCTCAGATGCATAAGAAAAGTCCACTCTACTTAGCACAGGAATTTTCTATCAGCAAGTTCCCAGGAGCTAGCCATTCCTGATAAATCAATACCCATCATGCTCAAATTCCAGTTTCAAGATGGTAAGTGGACTGTGGCGCCTCGCGCACGACTACGAATGCCTGTGACATTGTATGTACGGTATTTCGTAACAACATCTTGTTCCTTTAAAAGCCCCAAAATTTCAGAGTTTAAGAGGACGCCTCGGTAGCTTAAGTGGCTAAAGCACTCGACCGGATATTGAGGGATCTGGGTTCGAATCCCAGTCAAGGCGAATGATTTTTACACTCTGAAATTGAAGCCTTCACAAGGTGGGAAGAATTGATGACAGGGGCATTGAGTAAGGGTGTCATGAAATGTCTCATCAAGACTGATATGGAGTGTGGTTTTATGAAGAACAGAAACATAGCCATTGTTCCAGGATGATGGGTATAAATTGGAGGATTTTGAAATATGGGTGTGGAGATGGAGAAGGTGAAGTGAACAGAAAGGAAAACAAGTGAGGAATTGCTAGGCATGGTGAGGGAGACAAGAGGATTGTTGGGAGAAATCATAAAGAGGCAGGAAAAATGGATGCAAAGCATAATGATTGGCAGTGGGATGTTGAAGACTGTGATAAAAAGAAGAATATTAGGCAAACAAGGAAGGGGCAGGAATAGGATTGGGATGTTGGACGGAATTACGGGAGGATGGAATTGTATGGAGAAAAAAGTGGCCTGTTGTAGAGTGGGATGTTGGGTTGTGTTTTGTTATTGGATAGTATGTATTTATTTTGTAATTGTGTCAATCCTAAACCTACCTTAACCAATAGACTATATATAATAATAAATAATGAGGGGCAATATACCATGAGTTAAGTGATCTGCTTAAAAAGTGCTTCTCTTCTTAAATGTGCTGTCTGCTTTGGTTTCTGGTAAGTTTAAGCCAACTGTACAACAATATAGGTTTATCTCTGCAATCACACTTTATTAGCTTGGATTTAGACCATGTCTAGTTCATGTTGATTTATTGTATCATTACTCTGGGGTCACACTTCCCCAAAGTGTTTTTTACATATTTTATTAACAGAGCTGAGATTTCCTAGCCTAGCAATTTCCCTGGTGGTTTTGATTCATGCTCTTCTCAGCCAATTCCAATTCTAAAAGAATGACTAAATTTTAAAAGTGTAAAAAAATGCCAGGATGAGGAACAATAGGAATTGATTTTCAGAAACTCTTGAAACAAATAAAGGATCCAACCACCCACTCACAGATTCATCAAAATCAAGCTGATCCTGTAGGGCTAGTGCGATTCCTTCAGTTGACAGAACTTAAAATGGCATTTCTCTGGTAATAATGGATCATATTTATTATGGAGAGTCATATGTTATATATTTTCTTTAAAAATGCATCCATTAATTCCTTGAATCCTTTATTTTTTTTAAACATTTGCCTTTCATTCATCGGCACAAAACATCATGCTCACATTCCTCTCTCCATAGAAGAGGTTTCAAATTATCTTTTACATGGATCTTAGGCATTGTTGACATGAAGGTTCAAATTTAATATGAAGGATGCTTTCAGGAAGTAGGCGGTCACTTTTGAAATTATGTAATTGATTAACACCCAATGCATGAGTGGAGGCATCAATCACTGCTGTCCCCATATACAATACAATTGATTGCAATACAAGAAATAAATCTTTTTTAAATCTGGATCTTGAAACATAGGAACATTAGTCAGGAGAAAGAAGCAGCCAAGCATCTGAGAATAGGAGAATCTATTAGCCAATTCTTTCATCTTCACAATGCAGAAAGTGATTCCATTAAATTCTATGATGAATGAATAACATTTATCGTTGCAAATGAAACATCTTCTAATTGAACTTGAAATATATGCTAGCACTATAGAATGCAGCAATATTAATGAATATATAGTGATAGTTCTACATGGTCACTATCTTCTAGGGAGAAACTGTCCTAAAACAGTTATCAGCTGGATGCTTTCTTCTTCTCATCTCTATCCTGTGAATCCTTTATCATTAGTAATATCTTATTCCCCTACCTATGTCCCTCAGCATTCCACACCTACTTCTCTCACTTCTCATCAAAAAGATTTCCTCTCCTATCCTTTCTAAAACTTTGTCATTCCTTACTTTGTCGACACATTTCACCTTCTCCACCTAATTCC
The DNA here is from genome assembly GCF_022747635.1 of Hetaerina americana. Lineage (NCBI taxonomy): Eukaryota > Metazoa > Arthropoda > Insecta > Odonata > Calopterygidae > Hetaerina > Hetaerina americana. The sequence continues at coordinate 14,804,962 of NW_027286292.1, read as the reverse complement.
ACAGCTGAATCGCAAATCTTTCCAAATTTCCAGCAATCAGTACATTATATCTTTTATATATATGTTCTCAAAAGGAATCCAATTTAAAAGTACCCAAAAATTAATCCTAACTGGCTAAAATTTATTTTCTTCAAATAGTCAAAAATTAACTGTCAATGCTTTACAAGATGTAACTGATTAATTACATGAATTTTGAGAGCAAGGGAATGGCAGTAGTCTAATTGATCCTGGATGAATGGATACCTGATTCAAATGGAATCATTTATTTCACTCAATTTATATTCAATTTATATTCAATTTAATCAATTGACTTATTAGATTGTGAATTATTTTTTCTCATTATTGTTACTTTTAAATAACCAAAATAATGATTGACTTTGCTTTTATGAACTAGCTTGTGACAAAACTTTATCCAAAATATTTATCCATTGTTCACCTTCTAATGGAGTGGTGATGAGTTCTGATTCCGATAGCTTTGTTATAACTTCCATATTGAGAAGGCGTGGCTCTGCCACCAAATAATTTTCTGTAAACTGTAGCCAGTGATATTTTAGCTGGATTGTATTTCCATTGGCTAATTTAAGGAGATTTTCGCCCAAAATGAAAATGATCTGTGAAAGTATTAAGGAAGAAAGCATTAGAAAAGTTTGTTTTAATTTTCCATGGAAACATAAAATGAGCTGATACAATCAGATTTGGAAGTATGCTTCCCTAATAGTATTCAACTTCAGCCCCCAACATACACTTACTTTTGGAATGTATTTGAAATGCTTTGTTTCATTACCATGGAGAATCAACTGCTGCTTTTTTATGTAGCTTGTGAGAGTTAGCTCTGGGCTCTTTTTTTCTTGGGTTCCTTCCCTAAAGGAGTGGAGAGGAATTAAGTCACCAATGATGACATAGAAAAATCATTATATTCTGTCTCCAAAGGAGTCAAGACTCACTTATTACTGAATATATCGCAGAGAGAAAGGATATATCTCTCAAATTGCTGGCAGCATTGGATTTGACTCCTTGTTTGAATAGAGTTTGGTCTTCTTGATCTTACAAATTGCATTGCTTGATTGGCTGATACTTTTAAATGGAAGGTTAAATAGCATGCAATCAATACACCAGTCCTTCCCAAGCCTGAAAATAAATACCAAGTTATTACTAGACCCTAATTTAGATAGATATTAATGTTGAAATTCTTTAGAGTAAGAAGCATCAAATTCCAAAATAATGATGTGTTTTAGTCTATGAATTTGACCCTGTTATTGGTAAATGGCTTTTCACATGAGGTTGGTCCTGATAAACAATTAAAGATGAGACAACAGAAAAACTGATAGTACTTGGGTTGTCTGTTGGTATTTGTTTTGCTGAGAAGGTTACAATAATTGGTTTAAAATTATTGACAATTTTTCAATAGAATTTTCTGAAAATTGAACCACAACACAATGCCAGAAATCATATATTATTTTACATCGTAATAGGAAAAAATGACCGAAAAAGTGGTAGTTTTATTCAACTATGTTTATTGCTGGTTTTGCTTCAAGGGCTATTCCCACTGTTTTGAAAGTAATAAGTATATGAATAGTATTGCTAAGAATATATTAATCTTACTCAAAATGACAAATTATGGACATTGATGTGAATTTTTTAAATTATTTGTGGATGTAATGCTTACTTGTAAGATGAGTACCTGCCCACAAAAAAATAAAAAAGTACAGTAACCCTAGATAGAGCTAAGCTTAGATTTCCTATGAGATTTCTTTCCTTCCTTCCTCTTTCTTTCCCTCATCTTCCACTTCCTTGTATCTCCTTTGGAAAGCTTTCTTGTGATTTTGCTGTCAAAATTTTCAATCAACACCCATGTAAATTTTTATAACTTGTCTATGCTTTTATTAGTATAAAAATTGTAAGTCCATGCATGAGTCACCTACAGCCACACTGGTATATTTTGGAATATTTATCAGTTTTACTCACAACAACTTAGGCACTTAAAGGGCTAACTAAAATTAGAACTTGACAGAAAAATTGGCTTGGAGGGGCGGTGAAAAAAGCAATGGCATGCTTAATAAAATATAGGAAGATGAATTTCGGAAAAGTAGTCATGGGGAAGAAAATAATAAGTTTTTTTGATTGAGAGAAAGAGCAGGTCAAGCCATCTTACTTGGGAGAGTTATACAATAGTCAGCTAACCCAAATGTTCAAGATGCTGCTTTTGGAATAAAAGTTTTGGGCATTAAAATTTTATATTGTGGTTAAGCCCAATAATTTGGTCAGCATGTTCTGGTTTCACTTCATCACACCTGAAACTACACAATTTGAAAGTTTAGGATTTATTCTTGATTGAACTTAAGATGTGACATAGCCTCTCCTATAAAATCTACATTACTGTCAATAATGAAGGCAAGAATTACAATCAATAGTGATTATGTATTCATTAGGGGTGTGCAAAGCAGGATTTAGCTCATAATCATGAACTGTACTTCATCATAGCTGTCTTCTCTGTGCTCTTCACACAACATTCCTTAATGGTCACCTCATTGATCAAAAGACTGGAATCGGATCTTTTGTATTTTTGTTCAATATTTAACTAGCGTTCTTCATTAAGAACTGGCCACTCTTCTTATGGCTTACCTAATAAGTTTAATTTTTTGCACAGGTTCTGTTTTTATTTTATAATAGGTGATAAATATTGATAAATATTTATTTCAAACTGGTGAAAAAATCTCCAAACAAGAAAACATTGCTTGAAACCCTTGTATGCATGTGTTTTTAGCAGATGAGAAAATTAAATTCATATAAATTGAAATTACAAAATGATCTCACTCTGTTTCAACCGTCTCAATTAGATGCAAATTACCACAAGAGACTTCACCTTCAAAATATAACTCCTTTTTTAGAAAATTAATTTCCAAGTAACCGCAATAAATTGCTTTTTTCAAAGAACTACATACTCATGCAGTAAATGGATTCTAACAGTTGTGAGTAGAGCTTTTAAAAGAGTTTTATGCATAACCTTTTGAGCTATCATCTAGCAATTTATAATCACCAGGTTTCTAGCAACAACAATGAATGCATCTTTTACGACGCAATTTTATTTAGCTGAATTTTCATTGATTCACATGGAAATCAATAACAGCAAAGCTTCACATGCCCCCAGTAACTATAAAATATCCTAGTGGTAGTTTTTAGGGGAGGCGACCAACATCTCAGGTTGTTTGCACCATTAGGGATTGAAAGGAATGGCTGAAAGGTGGAGAGAAAGGCCCGGCGTTGACATTAGTCTACTCTTGACGAAAGGTACCCAGGGGTCCGCAGCTTAATGTCCCATCCCACGGACAGCATGCTCACTCAAAGTGCTCTCCCCTAAGCACCTCAAGTAGGGATCGGGATACCTGTGAAAGATATTTGTCGCCTTCAGGATTCAAACCTGGGCCTTCTGGGTGAGAAGCCAGCTCGTTAGCTACTATCTAGCTTACCACATCATCCTTATCCCCCCCCAAAAAAATATCCTGAAATCTGGTATTGAGCATGAAGGGAATAAAAAGCATTTTTGCAAATGGAACACAGATTTACTTCATGAAATATGTATTTTAGAAGTAAATACAGAGCCAGGGCATAATAATAATAATTATTTAATTTCATATAGTGCCAATGAAAACCATCTTTTAATGTAGCATCATAACTCAAAAATAACCTTCTTTAAGTTACTGAATAACTTCTCGGACTGTTGTGCCTGGTAAAGTTTTATATATTACATTTGGGTTATGGCACCCTATTATAGATCACCAAATATGTTGGAGTTAGACCTTTAAGCTGCCACCGCGAATTTATTAATCATCAGGATTTTTGAGTTGGGAGGTGATAGAAGAGATATATTCTGGAACATCAAATTGAACCATTAGACTGAGAAAAATTATGATAAAGAGACATTTTTGCCTATATTACAAGAATAAAATATCTCCCAACATCAATTGGATTAGAAAATGAAATAATAATAATGGGCAGATTCAGCATGGTTTTGTCATAAAACAAAAATGTACATCAATTTCTCAGTATGTATCACAAGAAAAATGACCTTTACATAGGGACATTTAACAAAACAACATTTTAGATTCCTCTTCACCTCATGCACACAATTCATCCACTAATTACGAAGGTTTAATAAGCAGGTATGCTCTAAGTTTATGCTTGAAAGCATTTAAAGGGAATGCATTCAAGTCAGGATGAAGCAGGTTAAAAATCTGGCTCCTTAGTGTTATGGTCCCTCACTACACGATTTAGATGATTTTGCCTCAATATCTATGTCAAGCTTAGTACGTGTATCATGATGATGGCTATTTTGGTTTTGTTCATATACATGCATATTTGCCTTAACAAATAAGATTAGGTTGTATCCATGAAGAGCAGCCAGTGGCATAATTGAAGCTCATGAAAATAAGGCTTGCAGGAGTGTCGGAAAGATAAGATTAAGATGACTTGTTTCTGAACTTGAAAAACCATTTTGCTACGGCTTGACCTACTCCTGCATATAATACCATATGATAATCGAGATTGCAAAGTAGTAGTAGTAGTTTTTAGGGGAGGCGACCGACAGCTAAGGTCATTTGCGCCATAGGGGAAGGACAGGAAAGGATGAAGGGTGGAGAGAAACCCGGCGTCGGCATTAGCCTACTCTTTACGAAAGGCGCCAAGGGGTCCGCAGTTTAACGTCCCATCCGATGGATGGCGTACTCACTCAAAGTGCCCTCCACAAGGCACCTCAATAGGGATCGAGATACCTCTGAAAAATATAAACACCGCCGGGATTTGAACCCGTGCCCTCTGGGTGGGAAGCCAGTACGTTAGCCCCCGCACCATCTCAAATATGAATGATAAAGACATTTTAGGATATTTAAGCTAGAACTAACAAACAAATATTTCAGCTGAAAGAGAGTTTTATTAAGTTTAGATTTTAAGCTGTTAATATACAAGGACCATTTTAGGGATGATTCAATTTGAGCATCCAGGAAATCTATGCTGTCAGCAAAAATTAGGGCCTTATTATAGAGTTTAACCAACAGCCATAGGTTTTTGCTAAAATTCATAAGTACATTTTATTGTACATTTATTGACATCAAGTTGTTTTTTGAAGGCATATTACTGTGGATCTACTTTTTGTTGTAGCTAAGGACTGGTTTTGGCACTTATTAAAATGGTAGTATCATTAGCAAAAAGAATGGATTTGGCATCAAAGAAACAACCTGGCAAATTATTTATGTACAGTAGAAATAGCAAGGGACCCAGTAGAGAGCTTAGAGGAACACCTAATCTAACCTCTTCACTTTGTTCGATTTATGATTTGTAAATCCGTAAAGATGGGATATTTCAACTACTTGATGCCTTCCCTGAAGATATGATCTAAACCATTTATTTGAGATGCCCACAATATCACACTTTATAATTTCCTGAACAAAATCTATTGATTTTGTGTCAAAAGCCTTAGTAAGATCAAGATATATCCCCAGGGAAAGATACTTATTGTTCATAGCATGTAGTGTTGCTGTAATAAATTCATGGAGTGCTGTAGATGTTGATATACCTTTTCTAGAGCCAGGCTGTTCATTGAAAAAACAAAACGTTTTTCAAGGAAGTTTATAATATTTGTCAACATTAGCCTTGCAAAAATTTTTGAAGAACCAGAGAGCAAATTTATTGGTCTGTAGGCTCCTTATTTGTCCACATTGCTCTTTTTGTGAATTAGTAGAAATGTGCTCAACTTCAGGCATGTTGGACAAATACGTTCTGACAGAGACAGGCTGCAGAGATACACTAGGGGTTTAGCAATTTAAGGGATAGAAAATTTTCTCTTTAAAATTTATTAAGCGTTGGGTTTTGCACACGATTATATATTTATTTATTAAAACATATTTAATACTACTGATTTTGTGAGTGCAGAGAAAAATGGCTTACCAGCATGGCAGTGAATTGCTATTTTTCCTTCATTGAGAGCAAATGACATAACTTTCACCATGTCCAAAATTCTGCTTTCTCCTGCTTCTCCATAGTCTCTCATTGAAAAGTTATAGAAATATACTAGAAAAGATATTATAAATGAACATATTAAGGCAGAGTAAAATAGAGTAAAAATTAATCCAAATAAGAGCCATTTAGTTAAAAAAGTCTTATTTTTGTAAAATAAAGAATAATGTTCATGGAGGTTCCTCTGTTAAAAATACCGCATTTTCCCATCGGTAACGCACACCCAGAACTTAGTAGTTATCATGAATTTGTATAGATACCGCACACCCAGGGCTTAATAGTTATCTTGAACGTGTATAGATGCCGCACATTTGTTTATATCCATACAACAATGACCAGTGAAGGGTAACAACCAATGAATACATGAAATCGTAATTACGTGTGGCTGTATCTACCATAAGTAAACATAAGATTAGAGCCAGGCAATTTAAATTAACTGCAAACAACAGAAGGATAAAAAATAAACAATATTTACAAGCCAACACAATATGTCGCCTTATTGCTTTTTTGCTATCATTCATACGTTGAAACGAGACATAGGTTTGTGTGTGCCCTTTTATTTGCTATATAAATTAACTTTCAGCAAATCAAATACAAAAAATATAAGAGAATGAATGAAATGGAATTTTCATGTTTTGTTTGCTTTACTTCGCTTTGTTAGTATCAGCGGTCAATTCAATTCGAGTGCTCTACCTATCCTATCATATATTTATACGTACGTGTATCTAATACGACGTACTCTACGTATACGTGAAGTCTATGTATTTGAATAAAGGAGTACTACGTAATAGAAAAAATTAAGTATAGAAATTATAGTAAAAACCCATTAAATAAATTAGAGTAATAATAATAATAATAATAATAATAATAATAATAATAATAATACTTTATTCATTTTAAAAATGGTACAACCATATTAAATGTCGTCAATCTTAATATTACTTAATATATAAACATAAGTTCTTAAATGTGATGAAGATTGTCACAAAAGAATTCATCCAATGAGTAAAGTGGGTGAGCAAGTAACCAGGTATATACCCTATTCTTGAAACTCTGGATACCATCTGATTTCAACTGAGTAGGCAGATAGTTATACAGTCGTATGTTCATATTGTGAAATGTGTTGTAAGTTGATGACAATCTACAATAAGTAGTATTTAGATTCGATTTACCTCTTGTGGAATAGTTATGGAGGTTAAGAAGTTGGAGTAAGAACCCATATGCTGAAAATATGCCATCTCTCTTAAAAGACTAAGAAATAATTTGAGCACAGCATGGGATTACAAAAGGTAATTGATTATTATAATTAGTTTTACAATACATGCTTGACTTTAGAGCTCATTGTGCCTAAAATTATATTGACAATGAATAATGAAATTAGTTTCTTAAAAATCTTTGGGGATGGCTAAATTTGTGAGACACTTTCATTTCTTCAGGTGAAACTTTTGAAGCACTTGAAACTAGGGAATCCTAATCACTATGGGGTTAAATCAGTTTTGTCATTGTGTTCTCATGCAGCAATTTAAGAAAACGTGTTAGAGCTTATGTCAAGGCATTCTTATGTAATCAAATATGGATTAAAATCATTGCAATCCCATTTTCATTCCAAAGAAATTTTGTTAGATGAGAATAGATAATACCACTTACTTCCCTCTTTCATGAATATTTCTGGGTCATATGAAAAACCACAACTTTCTAATGGTGGCCCGCATTTACTATGTTCACCAGGCTGCTGGAGGTTTATCAGTGATTGTATACTTAGCCTGAAGAGAAAATAACATACATCTTAATATATGCAAGGTATTCCTAATGATAAACCTTACTGAGTTCACATTTCTTACCTCTTGAACTGATCAATTACATTTTTTGTATGGATTGTGTCTGAGTTTGGCCTAGCCATTGCTAAAATTTCATCAGTAACCCTGTAATGAAAATAAAACAATAGGGTACATTAAGTAATGAACACACGATTAATTATCACTAAAACCCAATCTAATGTGAACCTCATGAAAAATAAAATTATTATTCAATTCCAGTATTAATTTGAGTGAAAATTAATTGTTGCGTAGAAATAAATCTGAAAAAGTCCTCTGAAAGGAGACTTTTTAAAGATTTATATTAATTATATATCAATCATTATACTGAAATCGAGAGTAATTTTAAATAGAAAACAGAGAAGTGATAAGAGGAATTTACTTGGCATTAATATTTTGTGTAATAAATGCATAATCACTAGAAAATTCCCAGTAATGAACATGGAACAACCCTGTAATATTCAATGATGTTACACAATTGGAAATTTTGTTGGAAAGTCTCCAGATAGTAAAATTGTTTTCACATATAGAGGAGCATGATCACCCAAAATGTGAAGATGGGATGATCGCATAAACACAATGATAGTACGTATAAATTTTGCACACAAATGAAAGTTCACTACTCTTCTTTAAGTTCCATTCACAGATTTCAGGAAATGTATTTATTTCTTACCAATGAGAGAAAATTCCTTCAATAGCCATGTCATTCTTTGGCCAATAGTCACATAATTCATATTTGCAACGATTCCCTCCACAAAATAGGGCACATTGAATTTCAGTGGGAATATTTTTTCTCAATCCTTCTGATAACCGGCTGTAGTTTGATGATGGTGGTGTAGAAAATATTATTTTTCTTGTCTTATCAGATGCACCTTCAATAATTTTCAAGCCAGAGTGTAAAGTAGCCTCCATTTACAGCTTTCCCCTGCAAAAGATTACATTTCCCAACATTTGGGTGAATTTATGACAACGTAATGGAAAATACCATTGCCTCTAAGAATGCACAGGCAAGTTTTTTGAAGATTTAGATAATTTAAATCTAGTGATAAGCATGCAACTGAATATTATGGATCCAACCCAGGATTTTTTGATCAATATTTATAGCAATATATGTAAAATACAAGGTTTGTATAAAAAGTATCGGTAAACAGTTTTCTGGCATGTGCGTGAAGTGCTGAATTCAGATCATCGGTTAAGTGTGCACTTGATTGCAGATTGTATTGACATTGATAGTATGACAGGGCACACCATTACCACTGAAAATTTGGATACACGAAAGGCCTGTGCTAACTCATCCCAAAGATCTTGATGGATAACCAAGAGCAAAGTCAAGTGTCCGCTTGTGATGACCTGAAATGGCATCGCGATGAAGTCCCTTTAAATCTTAACTCGGCACCAGCAGACTATTTCCTATTCCCAAAAGTGAAATCCTCCCCCAAAGGACACCACCATGGGACCTTCAGTGCCATCAAAGAAGCTGGCACACATACCCTTAAGGACCTTCCATAATCCACCTACCAGGGAGCCTTTGAGTTGTGGAAAAGCCGTTGGCAAAAGTGTGTCAACACTCAGGGGGTGTACTTTGAAAAGTTTTTAGTTATTGTAACAATATCTGAAATAAATCTATTTTTCCAAAAATATTCCTGATACTTTTTATAAAAACCATGTATTATCAATGGCTTCCTTACATGGTGTAATTATGCAAGTACCCTTGGTTTTAATCAATAAAATGTTTGAAAATAAATTTACATGCTTAATAACATTAAATATGTGAAAAAGGAAAACTATTTCATACTGGACACTGAATAGATTGGGCTGCAAATATAATATCGTACAGAGAAGCAAGGCAGGAATTTATGAAATATGGGAATAAGACACTTTAATTGAATTAAATAGGACACATTAATAAATATATTACAAGTACACTAATTGAAATAAGTGACGCCAGAAACTGTTTCATTTATCAAGTACACTAATTGGTGTAACCAGGATTTCTATGACCTATATCTCAAAATATAGCATATAATTACAGCCCTTACTGCAGTTTCTGTTTAGCCTTCTGCATGGTTAAGTGCACTACCTTTCTCTCTGTCCTCATAAATAACCTAGACCATTCTACCATATTCCCCAATCATCCCATTTCCCCACATATCATCTCCCCATCCCAAACTCTTAGGATGGGGAGATGGAGAGAGACCTCACTATTAACTCTAAATCATGAAAAGTCCTCTCTGAAAGTACAAACATCATTGAAATAAGAACCTTAGAGATCACTGAACTTTGGATTCTATGGTGATTCAAACCTTCTGGACTGAAAAGGCCACCCTGATATCTCTTCCCTCCCCACCCCTGCTCCTTACATACTTCTTTCACTTTCTCTTTTCCATTTTTTAATCCCCTACCTAAAAAGCAATGTGCAACTATCTTCTGAGGAACATCAAGGCTGTCAAAATATTAAGACTTGTATTAGTATCCTTTTTCAAGTTCTAATACCAGTTTTTACATGTATGTATATTGTTTCAATCTTCAGTACTTTTTTTTAAATTTATGTGTGCTAAATTTGATATTATCCCTTTCCATCTCTTTACTTACTTACTTGCCTAGAAATTCATATAAAGGTTTTTCATTGGATGCAATTCCCTCTTGTCCTATAATTTTTTATTGTTTACATTAGAGCTACCCAATCTACTCTAATCAAGCCTTTTCATATTCCTGGAAATAAATGAATGATCATATTTCATATTTCTTTCTATTAATATTCACAGTACTCTAAAATGGTTCACATTCTGTACCCTAAACAAACATAGATTCCAACCAATTTGCAAATCAAGGTCTATATATGTACCTTTTCATAGATAATAACAATGATTCTGAGGTAATTAACTGTAGACTATTGCTTTGACTTCAAAATGAAAAATGAAAAGACTCATGCACAAAAATAACAATGGGCACTTTCTCCATCCCTCATTCCCTGGCCCCTGCACCCAACCACCTTCATCCTCTAAAAACATGTTCTCCTCAACATATCCTAACTTGAATCTTCGATTGTCTATGAATAGGCACCCATTTCTTCTGTATCAAACTGTCACCATATTTTCTCTCCTCAATGTCATGGACCTGGCTGATGAAAATATCTGTATTAGAGAGCTCTGTTTTTTGTAACTTTATTACTTGTAAAATGGGTATACATCTCGCAGCATCACATTATTGAAATATCTTTCCGTTCATGCTTACATGACCTTATTAATTGAATAAAGAGCATAAAATGCAGCAAACACATGGTATTCTACTAATGAAGCATATTTAACACAAGATTGCTAAACATACATATATTAAGGTTTTTCTGGGAGTATTGTTAAATTTAAATCATTAATATTGTGAATTTTCCATTCACCCTTCAGTAGTTAACTACAAAATACTTGCACATTCTAGACATAGCCATTGCATACAAATTGGTCATATTTTATAGGGGAAAGAAGATTGCAATAATTTCAACAGGATATATGGCAGAAAAGCAACTCAGAGGGATGGAGGGAGGGATAATATATTTGCATTTGCAATAGTTTTTTGAATGAAAACTTGCATTGGGGTATGGTCAAGGTAGCACATCCCATAAGAGTTCCAAAGCTTGTAACATGGAAGCAGGAATGTGTTTATAGATGATAATTCATAATCTAAGAGAAAATAAGTATTCCTTCGACAAAAGTAATTTATTGGGACTTCCCTTTGTTCCAATAGTTATGAAAGAGAAAATCAATGCTGGTTCATAAATGCCACATCTTGTAGGGAAGAAGTTGTGTGCCAGAATACTTATCAGTTTGAAGAATAAAGCAATAGTTATTATGCACACTTTTGTGTAATTTAATCAATCAAATATTAAAATAATAATTGTCTTACTCAATCAGAATTTCTCTGAAAACAATTATAATTGTTCAGCTAATTGTATGAGAGAATATTTTCCATTGCTTGAGCACATCTCTCTTCCTAGGAAGGATTTATCTTCTAACGAATCCTAATTAAAAAATAACGGCTGTGGCAGAAATACTTCACTAATTTATTTCTGCCACAAAAATAAGTTTGATTACATCTTTCTTCACTAAAATATTGTGAAGACCAGAATGTTCTTGGTATTTATATGTACATACAAAGTCTTCAAAAATAATATTTAACGGTAATATTTGAGTCCGGTAATATATGTGTATGGTACAAACACACAAAAATGTAATCAATATGTAAAACCACGCACTGCAGGTATTGTTGGCCACTTGAATTTCAACATATTTTTTTATTAGTGTTAATCATTTTTCGGCACATTTTAAAATACGGGAAAGCTGATTAAAAGTTCCATCGATGCTTCAATTTATCAGCATAAATATGATAAGAGGTGTGTCCTATCCTGACAATTACCGCATAGGGATTGATTATTCCGATGATTCTCATGCATTCCGGTATTTTGTAATAAACCCCGTAGAGACTCATGAATAATTTACATTCATGCAATGCTATTTACATCAGTCACCTCCAGATAACATTAGAGTCCCGCCATGAAGATCTCCTCTGTCCTCATGAAATTAACGGAAAAATATTTAATTTACTGCGTTTTAGGATGCTAGTCTCTAGGATAGACTCAATTTTTTTCAAATGAGCATCCATATTCAATAAATTCAATTCAGGTTTTCCCATTTCCGTGGAGCCGTGACCGAAACTCACTTAAGGCGTAAATATCAGTCCAACCTATATGCATCTGTTGTAGCGCGAATTTAAGGTGACTTCAAGTGACATGGACACAGAAAATATGCAATTAAAAGCTATATCACTGCTCAAAACATAATCATGGAAATACCCGCCGAAAGAAGATAGTATGCGGGTATTTTCAAATCGATGCCACTTTTATGTGGACTATGTGCATTAGTTCAAATGGTACTATTTTACTTTAATTAAATAATACTCCCCGCGAAGTGACGATTACCAGGGTTGCCATACACTTCGTAAGTAAGAAGGCATAAATTAGGGGCCAACTGAAACACCTGACGTGACGTGAAGGAGGAGGTTTCCCGCGTCTAGGCCTTTAAGATATAGGTCAAAGGGTAAAAGAATGTGCGTAATCTACCTCATGAAACTAATATTAAACCCACGTACCTTACAATCATAATTGCGTCAATCGTAAATGCATACAGTCGTGTTCCAGAGATACATTTTTCATCTAGAAAGTAGGTTGATCGTAGGCTCTCAAAAACAGTGTAGGTGTTTCAAAAATATAACCACATGTCTATTCATGCTCGGAGCTCTCATTTAACTGAGCACGCTACCTAAAATCTGGGGCATAACATTCTGAGGATATTTCCCCGCAACCGCGTTGCCTGGAAACAAATTTATTCACCCCAGAGTGAAAATGGAGATTCTATTGATCATTCACACGAGGCACCGCGCTTGATCGATTAGGCTCCCGCTCACCAAACATTTACGCTGGCTTCGCGGCCAATTTCGGCTGTTCGAAGATCGCTGTGAAATGATTAAGAGTAAAGGAACTACCCAGGAAATGGTAATAATATTATTTTAAACTGGGTCAATGAGGAAGAATAATTAACTGTGATACTTTCGCTGGGGCGAGTCCTTATCGTAAAAATAATCTTTCGGCGTATGAGAAAATTAATTTCAGCTCTTCCTTCTTTTCGTATAAACATGTTCCGAACCGAGGTTTACCAATCATAATATTTTTTTTATATTTTCAATGTTTATGTTGCAACTGAGTTGCATTTAAATGCCCAATACGATGAGGTCAAAAGTGATTAAGAAATTTGTTTTCCGATTCCTTAAAGAGTAAATAATATCCCTTAACCCAGCCACAATTCTTCCTGTCTTCAAATTAATTTTCTTAATTTTCATTTCCCAGAATTTTTTCAATGTAACTGGCAATGCCAGCAGCTACGGCAAACAGTAGCCAGCCGCCGTGGTAAATTTTGCGTGAAGACGAAATGTGTATTACGGGCTATACAGACCCATTTGGCGTTAATGGACATGATAGCTAAAAATGATCGATGCATGTAGTTGCTATATTTTTCGATTTCGATAGAACATTTAAAAGCGATTAGAGACAGAAAAATAAAAATTAACTTGGTTAACTAGTTCGTTACATTTCCATAGTAACATGACCAAAGTAATCACACACAGTAGCTTCGCCCTACTGTAAAGATCCCCCATTTCACCCCGACTCCGTAAATTCCTAATATTCTCTCACTACTCTTGTCACCATATTCATTTACCGTAATCATTTATTGCCTCATCTGTGCTCATGTTTTTCCGTTTCTTCTTCCATTCAGCGTCCTAATCATTCCCCATGAAATACATGACTTTCTAAGCCTTTTTATTTTTACTGCGCCCATTATTCATCCACTGCTTTCTTTATCCCTTGTTTGATACATTACCATCTTAGAAGATCACCCTATTCTTAAATCTATACCTTACCATAATATTATCTAACTGATATCACCCCAAGTATTTAACATGTGGTGTTTAAACCAGTTGTTAATTATAATTAAAATATTTATCTTGTAAAACTGTGCAATTTTTTACCCACAGCCATTTCTTTCGCCTAAAGTACTCCTACCTCATCCGCACCTTAGTCTACGACTGAATTTCATTCCACCAGCAGTTCAAGAGTTATCTTCCAAGTATATTCGGATTCCTTTCATATAAACGATCATATGCAATCGCTACATACTTCTGCCTCCCTATGATTGCTTGCCCAGCTCAAATCTCACAGGACTAACGTATTTATTTCCTCTATCCATTTATTGCTTGATATACTGCAATTCCCACATCCTCTGTAGTAGTACGAGTAGTAATTTAATTTTTAGATACCTTGACCACTGAGGTAATCTGTACCTTACTGGTCCATATCAAAATAAGAAAATAAATAAAATATAATAGAATATGCTCATTTCTTTCATGATGTAACATATATGTTAATATTCTACACCTAGATCCAACATAAAATATATTACACCAACCGGAATAGGTCTTCAAGGTCTGTTAAAAAAGATGAGACTATTTGAATAATTACTTGGCTTTATTATTTAACCTTTAATCATGCTTATCGCCTTCAAAATACAGCCCTTGGTTGCCAACACAACGCTCCCAAAAATTTTTCCAGCTTTCGAATACCACCTCGGACGCTTCTTTCGGGATAGCCTTTAAGTCCGCAGTACAATTTTGTTGTTTGTCTTTAATAGTTTCAAATAGGCGTCCTTTCAAGGTGGACTTCAACTTAGGAAATATGAAAAGGTCCGTTGGTGCAAGATCCGGAGGGTAGGGTGGCGTGTTGGTTTTGGCCAAAAACTCAGACAATCAATGATATGTTTGCTGGTGCGTTATCGTGATGAAAGCACCAAGACTTGTTTTTCCACACTTGTGGACTCTTCCGCATCATGGCGTAGCTTAACCAACTCATAACTTCTATATAGTGCTGCCCATTCACTGTTTGTCCTTTGTGAACAAATTCATAGTGAATAATCCTTTCCAAATCGAAGAAAATAATCAACAATACCTTCTTTTCGATCGCGACATCCGAGCTTTTTAGGGACGTGGGAAAGATGGCCCCATTGTGAAGCCTGGGCTTTGGTTACTGTATCAATACCATAAACCCAGGTTTCGTCACTTTTGGCGATTATTTTTAAGAATTTTTGGTCCTCGTTTGAATGATCGCACATTTTCTGGCTGGTGTCAAAACATTTTCGCCTATGTTCATCCGTCAACACTTGCGGCACGAATTTGGGCGCGACGTGTTGCATACCCAAAATTTCTGTCAATTGGTGAAACATGATCCAACACTTCAGATTCATTGGCAATCTTCTAGGCAGTTTACCTACGGTTTGCACGCACTAAATCATTCACATTGTTGGTGTAGGCGTCGTTTTGTGGTCGGGCCTTTCTGAATCCAAACTCATCATCCCCGAATTAATAATTTGTCACTCTCTCCATCCTATTTTCGATTATCCTGAGAACCACTTCAGCTGCGTGTGAAGTCAAATATTTTTCTAGAGTCCTCATATGCGGCTCCACTTTCCTTTTTTCTAATACGAGCTAACTATACTCTACAATGAAATCTTCCAGCCAGATTCCTCCCTCGTGAATACTGCGACTTAATCCATACTCTTCCTTTCTCGTTTTCCTAAGCTCTAAATTAGTACCGCGGGAATTTTTTTATATCCCCACAGCTTTTTGGCATGATTTCTCTTAATACCCATTATACGAGTATCTCACAATCAAGTATGCCTGGACCTAAGCTATCCCTATCCACGCCATTTAACTTAGATATGGTTTAAATTTGCTGGAATAGTACCTTACTCATATAATTGAAATGCAATAATCTATTTTGAATCTTTCCTAGTTCAATTAATAATTTATAGTTTCTTTGACAATGTGCACGGATTTCCTTTCTTACTTCCTGGCAGTGCTTTCACTGTTCTCTACAGGCCACCTACCTGTATTTCACCCAAAACTCCCTTAAACTCCACATGTGCTTCACTTTACCACTTCTACCATGCTTCTTTTGCCCTTTAAGATTCATGCCTAAGTTTGCATTTCAAACATTTGCTCTTTCTTCCAAATACTTCTTTGTCAACATTCTGCCATTTCCTAATCTAATTTAACTTTCTAATCGTGTCGTCTGCCGTCCATGGTTTCCTTTTCGTTTTCCCATAAACTGTTCTAAAAATAGTTTAGTTCGCGGACTTAGATATTTCTTAACTGATGTTCCGATCTTTCGCTAACCGCATCTGTCTATTTTCTCAATTACGAGCATATATTTTTCCTCTGTCTCCTCGTACTATTTTTTTCTCAATCCTTTTAATGCATCTTCTACATTATATTTTCTAATCAGTCTTTCCAATTATAACTCTGTTGACTCCGACACATGACATCATTATTGCTATTCTATTTGACTAAGTCGTCGAGAGCAAACCAGTGTTCAGTTTTGTCATACGAAACTAAGAAATGTAGTGATGTTAAGCCTTGGTCCATCCGCAACTTATCAAAACAGTAGACTACCGATTATTGATAGCACTAAACATTCAGCTTACTTTGTCGGGGAAAACGTACAATTTCTGATTTTGAGGTCCTTTCATATTCAGGAAGTATGAATAGCAGAATAAAAGTCTCATTGGTAAAGAGAGAGGTAGAAGCCACCGACGACATCACTCTTGGACAGGTAATGCAATGGAGAAAATTTTTTTACTCCTATCTGCCTGACAGTACTTAGTGGACATTTAAAGTCCTATTCCTTTACCACTTGAGGGTACTAATAGTGATTTGAACACACCTCCTGTTAAACTACTACTTGAAAACATGATCCATCTACGCATAAATACATGTGGAATCTGCGCTTTGCAGCTACACTCACAAATTGACGGGTGGCGTAATGCAATGTAGACTTCGCAGCATTAAATCCCATGGAATGAGGTAAAACTTAATAATCAACATTTCTCGTGGATGGAATTAAAACAGCCGGTGAGGTAATCCACTGAAGTAAGTATGGGGAAAAGCAAAGTAACCACGGATTAAACTCCTTAAGTAGAAAATATCTTTCTTATTACTATATGTTGTGTTTGCCATAAAATGGGTATGTATTGAAAATAGAAGATGAATAATGGAAAAGAAGATAAATAAATTATGTAAGCAATCGTACCAACATAAATGTCGATAGAAAAATAATTTAATACTTCCTCAATTGTTGTTCATTGAGGGAAGAGGATTATTCCGTATTGGAGGGTTTTGAAAATAAGGAGTTGCAGTAAATCGAGAAAATACACCGAGCAAAGAGGAAAGATACAGGCGATGAAGTTTTAAATGTGGTGGGCGGGCGAGAGACGAAGTGGTTTGCGGAAAGCGACAGAAATAGTGGGAGGAGGTAAATGCATTGATAAACAGCTGTTTTCCACCTTCAAATAATGTACAGTTGTACGTTTACACTGTATTTTTCCAACGGGACCAGAATGGCTTTGAATTTTTCTCCAGATATTCGCATAGCATTTCAGTTTTGAAGGAGTGTAGTAGGGCTTTGCGCATGATGCTTTTTTGCCTCGACATTCTTTTAGCTTCTTTTTGCATCTATTGATATAAAATACGTCTCTACTTTTTAAACTCTTTGAATATCTGAGTGCAGTCTACATTGCTTTCAGCTCTGACCTCTTCGTACTATCTAGGTTCCTTACTGTCGCATTAAAGTTGAAATGGAATGTACCTCCCGATGCGTTCCCGAAAATCAGGGTCAAAAGTAGGGGAATGTCAAAATTGGGCAAATAAAAGTATAATAATGAAAGTATTGTTTTGCACTCCCCAAGGCAGGCCTGATTCGTGGCAACGCATGCTCTTGGATAGAAAGGACCTCGGGACCTAATCATCGCCTCGTCTCCCACATTCGCCGATATTCCCAGTGGATGAAGCCCTTCCTGTCGGCCCTCCCCGCATAATTGCATACACGCAATCGTAGAAGCATATAAATACATAAAAAATGGTGGGAAATTAATAAAGATGAGTGTAATCCCTCATCCATCGTTTTCCTTCTCCAAAACACTTGGCGAAAAGACCGAGATGCAGCAATAACGATAAAATGAAGTTATCTGGTCCTCTTGATGCCATGCGTCCAACAAATCAAGATCACCGAATAAATTGTCATTCTAAAGGTCTTCTTTCCTTCTTATTCTTGCCACGACCATTTTCACGTGATGTTTTCTCCGTTTGCCTGAATCCATCCTAAAAATATAAAATAAAACAGGAGAACATCACGAAACTTCGATTTTCGTGCTCTCGGGAAAACGAATTTAATTATAATGTTTAAACAATGTAGTTTGTCAACGACCATACAATTTTTGCAAGTTAAAATATATCCAGTTTTCTATTAATATATTTCAATTCAAAAATTACTAGTGAAACTTGATCGGAGACCGAATTTTATTTATTAAGTAATCTGTCAGGTATTGGATGGACACAACGCCCAAATAAATATTTCGTTACTCCTATCGAAAAACAATCCAGCAACCCAGTCACCATCAAGTTTCTCCTCATCACTGAGTGTTTTCTCCCTTCATCCCGTCCAACAACCCTATCCTGTTCCGGCCCTTTCCTCGTTTACCTAACGTTCTCCTCTCTATTACAGTCTTCAACATCCCACTTCCGATCAATACACCCTTCATCCACTTTTCAAGCCTTCTTAGGATTTCTCCCAACAAACCCCTCTCTTCGCCCTCTATACCAAGTACTTTCTCATTTGTTTTCTTCTCGGTCCATTTCACCTTCTCCATTTTCCTCCACACCCACATTTCAAAAGCCTCCAATCTACGTCTATCCTCCTGCTTCAATGACCACGTTTCCGCACCGTACATAGCTACAGTCCATATCAAAGTTTTTACGAGTCTTTTCTTAACATTCTTACCCAACGTCCCTGTCATCAACTCCCTCCTCCTTGTGAAAGCCTCTTTGCCTAACGCAATTCTTCTCCTTACGTCCCTACTACTTTGACCATGTTGGTCCAAAACACTTCCGAGATACGTATACTGTTCTACCTGCTCTAGTTTTTGCCCTCCTATTTTAATGTTTAGCTTAGCCTTTTTCTTTCTGAAAAATCGCATAACCTTTGTTTTTTATATTCATTATCATCCTGTATCTATTGCACTGAATTTACAATTCATTCAGCAATGAATACAAATCCTGATATCCGAAGAGGGATCCAATAGTGCCCATTATCTTCTAATGACTTCCAAGAACACATTTAGATTATACTACATAAGGATGGTGGAACCCCGTCTAAAAGCACTGTGCAGACACCATTCCGTATCACGATTGTGACTTAAGCATATAATGAAATGTTGCACTAATTCGTGTTTGAATTTTGATTATATCACTGTTTGTCATGAGTATAACAAACGTACCCCAAGGGCTCATTTTTCTACAAAAGACAGGAAACATTCTATTCAATGCGGATATTTCTGAGGGCATATCGAAGCCAGGCAATGGAAGATAGAAGGCTCCCGTATAACACAGAACGATGATGTGAAAACGAAGAAACTTCCAAATGTGTCCAGAAAATTAATAATTGCCGGTAAAATACTCATCAAATTAGCATATAAACAAAAGGACGCGCTCTTAGCGGATGGAAAAGCAATATGTGCGGTTAGGTTTCGTCAAGTGTCATTGGAGCCACTTCATTTGTTCAAGGACTTTTAAAAAGTCTAGCACATTGATGACATTTCACATATTTATATTTACAAGTTAGTATTAAAGTTAAGATTTGATTGCATTTTCATAACAAATAACCAATTGCAGGAAAGCTGGTATAATTAAGGTTGGTAAAGCTGTCGATGCGAAAGTTGAAAGCATACTGATCCTTTTTTAGATCAAATAAATGAAGTTATATATCGTAGTGATATGTATTAAACTACTGGTGTAATTCAACATATATATATTTTAGCATTGTAAAATAACGAGCTGAAATAATAATAAATTAATAAAATCACGTACAAACTGTCGTCTTCTTTCTTAATCAGACGCAGAGGTCTGCCCTGTATCATTGTCCGTCGAGGTATTGCAAGTAATCATTTTCCTACCTTGTTTTGAGTGTTACAGAAAAGGCTGATCATTTGTCATAAATATTTGCGTCATATTTAAACCAGGAGAGAAATATACGATGGGACCACCAAGCAAGGTATCAGCTACTGCCAGGTACTAATACCAGAACCAGCCTAAAATACGGAAGTTACTAAGACACACGATATCCTGCTCAAAATGATCATACTGAGAAATGTAAATCGTATTCATGTGAATCGATTAATCTAGAAAAATGGGGTGAATACGTTTGCTAGGAATTTGAAAACATCAACCTTACTAGCTATATCGTCCTCAATAAAAAATCGGTCAGCTGCAGAGTATACTGAAGTGTTGCTGTGGAAATCTACATCTACGTGTGTATATATATATATACCCCGCGGTCCACCAAAAAGGTGTGTGGCAGGGGGTGCAGGCACCAGGTAGGATGGGTAAGGGATAAGGGAGAATAAGGAAGATGAAAAGAAAGGGGGGAAAATATTCAATAAAAATTTCCAAGAAGCGTTTATATTTAAATTCATTCCAAAAACTTAGTTCAAAACGAGTGGCAACTTCACTCAATAAGATAGTTCTTTATTATACGAAAAGGAAGGGAAGAAAAATGAACCACAACCATTTATACGACTGACCTCCACCATACTAATACGGGTCATGCAGAACTGGAAGGTAAGAAGGCAAGTTTTGACGGGTTTAATATTTAAAAAACGAAGTACCTGAATTCAAGAAAAAACCCAAACAACTGATTCAGAGAACACTTGGAAATATTTCTTATATGTTATACGTGAAGGAATGAGGAGGTACATTCCATTTCAACTTTAATGCGACAGTAAGGAACCTAGATAGTACGAAGAGGTCAGAGCTGAAAGCAATGTAGACTGCACTCAGATATTCAAAGAGTTTAAAAAGTAGAGACGTAGTTTATATCAATAGATGTGTGGCGGCAGACGAGCGCGCGACGGATGCCTCACTTGTTGGCGTAGTTGCGCGACGGATGCCTCACTTGTTGGCGTAGTTTTGTAACCACCCACCAGAGGTCTCAATGGGGGTGGAGTGAACGCCGGAGCGGGCAGCCTAGGCAGTCCCTTCTACGCACGCGCTAGAGTACGGTTCCATTGTCAGAGTGCCTGCGGCACCACATTGTACCTCATATACAATAAACAACTGTTGTCGCTAACCGGCCTACGCGTCATTACCACCTGCCGCTAAAGTGGTGACCCCGAACGCGAATTTCTTTTCACGTTTTCTTTTTCTCCTCAAAGTTAGCGCGCACGTGGTCATGGCGTCTCCATGCCGCGAGGACACTCCGCCATTAAGCGTTGACCGCATTGCCGTTAGGTTGCCGAAGTTTTGGGCCGAGCGACCGGAATTATGGTTTTCACGGGCGGAAATTCAATTCAGGCTGTCCGGCATAACATGTGACGACACTCAGTTCGGTTACGTGGTCAATCAACTTGAGGACCGATACGCGATCGAGGTCGAGGATGTGATTACGAATCCTCCCTCCACGGGTAAATATATCGCCATTAAGACGGAGTTAATTAGCCGCCTCACCACATCCAGGGAGCAGCGTATCCGCCAACTCCTTGAGGACGAGGAAATTGGCGACCGGAAGCCGTCGGCATTCCTCCGCCATCTTAAGACGCTGGCCGACGAGAGCGTCTCGGAAGATTTCCTCAAAACTCTCTGGCAAAATCGGTTGCCATCGGATATGAATGCCATCTTAACGTGTCAAGATTCCGCCAAATTGGAGGAACTGGCACGTATGGCAGACAAACTGAGTGAGATCACGCCACGTGCACAAGTGGCTAGTGCGTCGATCACCAGCAGATTTGAGGCATCACACCAGCAACTCCTGCAACGCGTCGAGGAACTTTCTCGCCATGTTGCCGCATTGACCACAGGGGGGCCACGCTACCCCCGACCAAGGTCCCGCAGCCGCTCGCGTAGCCGCGCGCGTTCCAACAACCACGCTGACGCCTCCGGTATGTGTTGGTATCATTGGCGTTTCGGCGACAAGGCCAAAAAGTGTATTCCTCCGTGCACCGCCTCTACCCCTGCATCTTCCAACGTTTCCACTTCATCTACGGGAAACATACAGGGAGGTCGGTAGACGCGGCCGCCGACCACTGCCCTTCTTCCAGCCGCCTTTACGTCACGGACGACGCCACCAAGACGCAGTTTTTGGTGGACACCGGCGCGGAGCTTTGTGTTTTCCCCCGTGCGCTGTTGAAGGGCCCCCGCGTGCGTACGGACTATGACCTGTACGCCGCAAACGACTCCGTCATCCCCACCTACGGATGGGTAGTGCTGCGTTTAAATTTTCGCTTACGGCGAGATTTTTCCTGGCGGTTTGTGGTCGCTGACGTGGGCAAACCTATAATAGGCGCCGATTTTCTTAAGCATTTCGACCTGTTGGTGGACATGCGCAACTACCGCCTCATCGACGGTCTCACGTCCCTTTCCGTCGGAGGGCACTTAGCTAAAGGAGAGGTTGAGCATGTGAAGTCCATCGCCGGCAGCACGCCGTTCCACGCCCTGCTCTCCCGTTTTCCCAGCATCACCCGACCGGCGGGGACCCCTAAGCAGCTAAAACACTCCACGGTGCATTACATCCGCACCACACCTGGCCCACCGGTTTCATGCAGACCACGGAGGATGGCACCAGACAAGCTCGCCGCCGCACGGAAGGAGTTCGAGCTCATGATGCAGATGGGTACTGCGCGGCGTTCTGACAGTTGCTGGTCCTCCGCATTGCATCTGGTTCCCAAAAAAGGTGATGAGTGGCGGCCGTGCGGGGATTATCGCGCGCTAAACGCGCGGACAATTCCCGACCGCTATCCAGTCCCCCATATCGAAGACTTCGCCGCTGGGCTCCACGGGAAAACAGTTTTCTCCAAAATTGACTTGGTAAGGGCTTACAACCAAATTCCGGTTGCGCCGGAGGATGTTCCAAAAACTGCTATTATGACCCCCTTTGGGCTTTTCGAGTTTCCCTACATGTCCTTCGGTTTGCGCAATGCTGCGCAAACTTTCCAACGATTTATGGACAATGTGTTACGCGAGCTGGACTTCTGTTATGTTTACCTCGACGACATTTTGGTTGCCTCAGCCGACGAGGAAGAGCATAACAGGCACCTCAATGAAATTTTTACGAGGCTCAGCGATAGCGGCGTTCTCATAAACTCCGCCAAGTGTATTTTCGGTGTCGAAAAAGTTACCTTTTTAGGCTATAGTGTTTCCGCCGAGGGTACTCAGCCTCTCGCAGACAAAGTGGAAGCTATTTGTAATTTCCCCTTGCCCGGAACCGTAAAAAAGTTACGCCAATTCTTGGGGATGCTTAATTTTTACAGAAGGTTTATTCCCAATGCAGCCTCACTGCAAGCCCCACTCCATAATGTCCTGGGGGGGAAGGTAAAGGGCAGTGACGTCCTGGTGTGGTCGGAAAGCCTAAGAGAGTGTTTCGCTTCTTGTAAGCTAGCGATTTCGCAGGCTACCCTACTCGCCCACCCGAACCCCGAGCTACCCCTTGCGTTATTTTCAGACGCATCCGACAGCAGTTTGGGGGCAGCCCTCCAACAGTTAACACACAAGGGTTGGCAGCCCCTTGCCTTTTTCACGAAAAAGCTTAGCCCCGCGGAAGTAAAATACAGTGCTTACGACAGAGAACTACTGGCTGACTGGAGTACAGTGCTCCATTTCAGGCACATGATCGAAGGGAGGCATTTCATTATATTCACTGATCAGAAACCCCTTACCTTCGCGTTTCGACAGAAGGCGGATAAGTGCTCCCCACGGCAGTTCCGCTATCTCGACATGATAGGGCAGTATTCTACAGATATCCGCCACATTTCCGGGAAGGACAACGTCGTCGCGGACGCCCTGTCCCGAGTCGAGGCAGTGTCGCCCGCAATCGACTACAAGGCCTTAGGCATAGCCCAAGAGAAGGACGACGAACTGCAAACTCTCCTGACGGAAAACTCGTCCCTCTCTATGAAAAAGATCATGCTACCCGGTGCGCAGGTGGAAATTTTTTGCGACGTCTCGACCCCAAGAGCCCGCCCTTTCCTTCCACATAATTTCCGAAGGGAAGCCTTTAATTCAGTGCATAACCTTTCTCACCCCGGCGTTAAGGCATCGGCAAAACTCGTCGCCGAGCGATTCGTGTGGCCCTCCATCAATAAAGACTGTCGAACATGGGCTCGCGAGTGCATTCCGTGCCAAGCGGCGAAAGTGACTCGCCATGTGTCAACGCCGGTCGGCACGTTCACCCCACCAAACGCTAGGTTCGAGCATGTACACATCGATTTAGTGGGACCGCTACCGCCATCCCGCGGGTACCGATATTGCTTGACATGCGTGGACCGTTTTTCCCGTTGGCCGGAAGCTTATCCTTTGCAGGACATAACCGCGGAATCCACCGCCAGGGCACTCCTTCTGGGATGGATAGCGCGGTTCGGCACGCCCCTCAGGATAACGACGGATCAGGGCAGACAGTTCGAGTCGCATCTTTTCAAGGAGCTGACGAAGTTCCTCGGAGTGACTCACCTACGAACCGCCGCGTACAATGCCGCGGCGAATGGCCTGGTCGAACGTTTTCATCGCCAGCTGAAAGCTTCGATCATGTGCCATGCGACGGAGTGGTGGACAGACAGCCTCCCCGCTGTCCTGCTGGGCATCCGTTCCGCATGGAAAGAGGACATCCAAGCGACCCCTGCAGAGGTGCTTTACGGCCAGACTCTACGCCTGCCCGGAGATTTCCTCGCCCCAGCATCCCAGGCACCACCACACGACCCCTTGAGTTTCACCTCACAGCTCCGGGACCACATGAGACGAATCACACCCCAGCCAGGTTCCCGCCATGGGGACCATCCCGTTTTTGTCTTCAAAGACCTGCGGACGACATCTCATGTGTTCGTGCGGAATGACGCGGTCCGGGGCTCACTTCAGCCTCCTTATGAGGGTCCATTTGCGGTAGTCAGCCGGCTGCCGAAGGATTTCGTGGTCAACATAAGGGGGCGGAACGCCGTGATTTCTCTGAACCGGTTGAAACCAGCATATATGCCCACCGGTGATGAACCACAAACTGCGGGACATCATTGCCCAGAAGGAAGTGGAGCAGCAGAACAGCAGCAGCAGATCCCTGTTCCCTTTTCCCCAGGGTACACCACGAAAGCTGGACGAAGAGTTCGGTTTCCCCACCACCTCAAGGATTTTGATGCCTAGATTATCGCCATGACTTCATACTTTTGTTAATATTGGCATTCCTTCACATATTTTTTTTTGTTCATTTATGTATGCATTTCCTTTTTTTTTTCTTCGAATATATGTTTTTAACGTCTTTTCATTTACCCTCAGGGTAAATGACTGCTAGGGGGGTGATGTGGCGGCAGACGAGCGCGCGACGGATGCCTCACTTGTTGGCGTAGTTGCGCGATGGATGCCTCACTTGTTGGCGTAGTTTTGTAACCACCCACCAGAGGTCTCAATGGGGGTGGAGTGAACGCCGGAGCGGGCAGCCTAGGCAGTCCCTTCTACGCACGCGCTAGAGTACGGTTCCATTGTCAGAGTGCCTGCGGCACCACATTGTACCTCATATACAATAAACAACTGTTGTCGCTAACCGGCCTACGCGTCATTACCACCTGCCGCTAAAGATGCAAAAAGAAGCTAAAAGAATGTCGAGGCAAAAAAAGCATCATGCGCAAAGCCCTACTACACTCCTTCAAAACTGAAATGCTATGCGAATATCTGGAGAAAAATTCAAAGCCATTCTGGTCCCGTTGGAAAAATACAGTGTAAACGTACAACTGTACATTATTTGAAGGTGGAAAACAGCGAACTTCTTACGGGCAGCGTGAAAAATGCGAATATTTTAAACACGTTTTTTTATTGTAGACGCACTGTAAAAACGTGTTTAAATATTCGCATTTTTCACGCGCCCGTAATAAGTTCGCCGTTTTCCACCTTCAAATACTGTACAGTTGGAAGTTTACACTGTATTTCTCTAACGAGACCATAATGGCTTTGAATTTTCCTCAAGATATTCCCTTAACATGAGCGACATAATACTGACCAAGAAAGGAATAGAACATCAACTCCGTACTATCGATGCCGACAAAGCTCCAGAAGAAATATCTGATAGAATGTTGAAGGAATCAGCTAAAGATATTGCCTCATTTTTAGAAAGCATTTTTCTTAAGCCGGTAGAAGAAGGCTCAGTACCTAGCAAATGGAAGCTAGCTCGAATACGAGTAACTCCCACATATTAAGGCGGTAATAGAGAGAAACCAACCAATTACCGATCCATGTCTTTAGTATTGATATCATGTAAAATATTAAAACATGTTATTGCGAGTAAAGTTATGAGATTTCTAGATAGTAGGACGATACTAAGCCACAAAAAGCACATATTTAAGAAGAGCAGATCTTGTGAAACCCTAGTAGGCCTCTTTATTCCGACACCTAGATCAGGAGAAAAGAACAAACAAGTCGATGAAGTATTTTAATATTTCAAGAAAGCCTTCGATAAAGTCCCGCACAATAAATTTTTACACACACTTAAACGCTAAGGTATAAATGAGAAAATAATAAATTAGATTTGTGACTTCATGTCATATCCTAAGCAAATAGTAGTCATCGATGGGTTATGCTCAACAGAGATAGATGTAACTTCGGGCGTACCCCAGGAAAGTGTAATAAGGCCGCTATTATTGACTTAAGCTTATACGTTAGTAGCAAACTTATATTAATTGCAGA
Source organism: Hetaerina americana (assembly GCF_022747635.1). NCBI lineage: Eukaryota > Metazoa > Arthropoda > Insecta > Odonata > Calopterygidae > Hetaerina > Hetaerina americana. Next base: position 14,777,783 of record NW_027286292.1, on the reverse strand, counting down.
CGACACGGTAGTATACCTGTACAGGGAAATACGGACCCCAGCAGATTGCGGGCTACTCTCGAGACCTAGACACATTATCGGATAAGTGAAAGGAATGGGGATTAGTAAATAGCATAGGCAAATGCTTAGTTTTTTAATGTTGGAACAAAACAAGTGATGAGCAGGACATATATTATAATATAGAGGGTTCCGTGCTAACTACGGCAGATCAAGTTAAATATTTGGGGGTAGTTCTAACACTACGCTTTTTATGGGAACACATAAGGAGAATATGCGGGACCTCCTTAAAGAAATTCGGCTTCATTAAACGGGTGGTGGGGAAATACAATGAAAAAGTTAAAGACGTGTTATTTTGTTATAGTTAAGCTATATTTGGAAAACGCCGCAAGTATTTAGGATCCTCGGAAGAAAGTGTTGCTGAAAGAATTAGATAGAATACAAATAAAATTTGACAGGTTCGTCAAAAATTGTTACGATAAAATTACAACTGTGAAAAGGCTTTCAGGGTAATTAGGCTGGGAGCTGCTTGAGAACCGAAGGGAATAAGCGAGGCTTAGACTTTAAGCACGGTTCAGAACACACGTGTTTAACCGTGATGCAAAGGGAATTATTATCGCCCACACTATTTCGATTGGTTAGACCATGAAGACATACAAGGAAAGTATACGCATAGGCATGCGCGTCTTTTTTCCACAATTCCTCCTATTCTACAATCTGTAAAACAAACAAAAGCTCATAAATGAAAAAGTACAAGTATGATGCAATTTGATTTCGAATGAAAACACTTTCACAAAATAGTTATAAGGGTTGATATTTTATTAAAAACTATTATATATCGAGCTTGCCGTTGTTTCGTGGGATTATAGTATTTGACTGCCAATTTAATAAAATTACCAGGTTTTTTGTTGATGGAAACGGCTACACATAATGCAAATCGTTTGTGGCACTGAGAGTAGGCTTCAAACTACCCACTAAATTTAAATTTTCATTAATATTAGATTGTAACCTATTCCAGTGTTGCGCCGTCGTGCGCTCTCGTTGACGTTTCTCAATGGTGCTCGTTCTTTTTGGCTGTGTCGACCGGTTTTCTACCAACTCAGGTATGACTCCGGTATGTATGTCATACCGCCATTGCATTCTGTAACTTCCTGCGTTCCCAAGTTATCAACTTGGAAAACGAAATTAATCTTTCCGATTATACGAGCTCGAATAAGTTCGCCAATATGTTTTATGCGTAAAAGTTTTTGTAAACGTAATTTTTGATGTTTTTATTATTGACCTTTTGGAGAAATATTGTCGGTAGAGATACTTACTTCCTTTTTCCAAAATAGTTAGTTAGGTTTATTTATACTTTAAATATGACGCATTTTTACATGTAGAGTTTATTTATTTGACGTATCTATATTTTTATGTATGTGTTTTGTGGCCCAATATTAATTTGAAATGTTTTTTGTTTTTTTCCAGATTATGTTAATAGCACACTTCTACGATATACAGGGTTCGTCCGGAAAATAAGTGTACTGATTTTTTCCCGCCGCTCCAGGCGCGCCCAGCACCGCTCTGACGGGCTGCGATTGGAGGGGGGTATGTTGGCAAGCGACGCTAAAAAAGGCAGTCGGCTCTGAGCTGTGGTGTAGTGAGGAGCTCTGTTAACGCGAACCTCCACGCTCGACCCACGTCACGGAACGCGATGCCGAAGTTTTTGGAGCAGCGTTATTCCATCAAATTTGCGGTAAAGCTTGGGAAATCGTCTACCGAAACTGTCGGTATGATTAACCAGGCTTACGGGGAGTCAGCCATGTCCAGAAACATGATCTTTCGGTGGCACAAGATGTTCGTGGAGGGCAGAGAAGAGGTCGACGACGAACCACGGCCTGGACGCCCATCAACGACACTCACCGACGAAAATGTGCGAAAAGTTCGCGATGTACTGAACTCTGATCGTCGTCTTAGTGTTCGGATGATAGCAGAGCAGTGTAATGTGCCAAAAACAATAGTGCACGAGATTATTAGGGAGCAGTTACAGATGCAAAACATCTGGCGGCTGCATCACGACAATGCGCCGTCTCACACCGCGCTTTTCGTGTCGGACTTCTTGGCCAAGCACGGCGTGGCAACGCTGCCGTACCCGCCCTACAGCCCGGACCTGGCACCACCGGACTTCTTTCTGTTCCCGAAGATAAAGAGGAGTTTGAAAGGAACGCGATACGGGACTTTGGACGCCGTCAAAGAGGCCGTGACGACGTGTGTTCGAGAGGTTCCCGATGATGCCTTCGCGGGAGCGTTCCAGGAATGGGAACGCCGCTGGAACAAGTGTATCGACTCACAAGGGTCCTATTTTGAGGAATACTATATTAGCTTAAGATATGTAAAAGTGTAATACATTTTTTTTCCTGAGCTCATTACACTTATTTTCCGGACGAACCCTGTAGTAAGGGAGATATACTCCAGTGCAGATCGATACAAATATTCGTTCTTTCCTCGGGCTATCAGGAATCATGATAGTCAGAAAGCAAAGTCATAATACTAATATTAAGACACTCGATTTGCAAGAGTCGCGGTAGTCCAGGGGTAGAGCGTTGGACTACTAACCGCAGGGTCCCGGGTTCGATTGCCGGACAAGTCACCTGTAGCAGGATAGATTCCCAACCCAAATTCCAAAAGGATTTCGGGACGCTTTTCGTTTTGTCGAAACATTTTATAACGAAAATGCCTGCCCTGCGTTGAACCTTCTAAATTTCTCGAATGAGGCCTTTTTCAGTCGAATCCCATACACTAACTACTGCATATCCTTACAAGAGCATGGTGGTAACGTTCCTTGAACTTATATTCACTCCTGAAACAATGCGATAGTGTGTTTATGCGTTTTAGTTTTTTAAGTAAATGTTATTTTCTTTTTCACTTCCTCTCTCTTGTTCTCCCTTACCCATTCCACCTGTAGCTTGCACCCTCTGCTACGAGTAGACGCCTTTATGGTGGATCGCAGGGTATTTATGTAGATACTCTTAATGAATCCCAATTTTGTATTTGCTTTTCAGCAGATCTTACTTAAGTGGGGGATCCAATTTAAGTGGTCAAATTAAGTAACACCTACGATAGGTATTTTATTGTATAAACTTCTAGGTCAAATACACATAGTTCGTAAACAAATCTCGTTGATCTTTTAAAGAAATTTACAACCAAAAACTGATCCTCACCCTAGTGGGGTATTTTATGGTTGTAATCCCATTTATTATTTTTTCATTGATACCATAGCGTGTAAGTTTTTGTAAAAATTTATTGTTACACAAACTTAAACGCCATGATATCAAGTTAGATGAATTACAGCTTATGTAAAAACGACAGAGAGAATTTCAGCTTAAGTGAACGATACAGGAAGAGTTTCGGATTAGGAGAGGACGACAGGAAAATTTTTGGATAAAGAATAGATGGCAGGGAGAATTTGGACTTAGATGAAAACGACAGGGAGTATTTCGCCTTGGTGAATGAGAACGGAAAATTTTGGCTCAGTTTATAGCGAATGTTTTATGAAAAGACGACAGAAAGATTTTCAACTCAGGAGAAATCGAAGGAAAATTTCGCGCCAGGAGAAGTGACTGGTTGAATACCGGTTTAGGAGAAAAATACGGAGAATTTCAGCATAGGAGAAGGGACATGAAGAATTTTGCCTTAAGAGAAATCAAAAGGGAGAATTTGGGCTCAGCAGAAAACGAGAGAAAGAATTTCGGTCTAAGAGTATAGGATGGAGAATTTCGGCTTAGGAGAAAACGACAAGGAGGATTTCGGATTAGGGGAAAGCGACAGGAAGAATTTCGTCCTACGAGAAAATGGCAATAATTTCGGGTTTGAAGATAACGATGGAGAATGTCGGCTTAGGAGAAGGCTATAGGAAAGAACGATGAGGAAAATTTCGGCTAAGGAAAAATCGAGGCTTTGAAATTTCGTTCTAGGAATAATCGAAGCCGGGAAATTTTGGCTCAGAAAAAATTGAGGCCGGGTAGTATCGGTTTAGAAAATATGGAGGCCGAGAAACTCTAGGCTTAGGTAAACAAGAGGCTGCGAAATTACCGCATTGAAAAATGTAAGTCAGGAGATATCGGCTTATGAAATAACAAGATCGGGGTATTTCCGCTAAGGAAAAATCGAGGCTGGGGTTTTTCACATAGAAAAGAATGAGCCTAGGAAATGTTGGCTTAAAAAAATTACAGGACATTTCGGTTTCGGATGCAAACGATGGGAGCAAATTTAGGTTTAGGAAAAAGACAACGGGAAATACTTGTCCAGGGAAAAGAAACCGGGGTATTTTCTATTGGAGGGCGTAAACCGTGGTAAATTTCGGCATAGAAACAAATATCCTGTGGATGGAAGAACCGACCACGTGAAATTATGCCTCAGCAGACACGACCTGGGGAAATATTAGCTTAGAAAAAGACGATCCCGGTGAATTTTATTTTAGGAGGAAACGACAGGGAGGAATTCTGTTTAGGCAAAAACGACAGGGAAAATTAAGAAAAGTTCGAAGAAAATGTAAAAAGGAATGACGTATGATACCTTTGGAACATTAAGCATCCACGGTGAACCCCTGGAAACTCATAAATTGTTGTGAAAATTACTGAGCAATTATCACTGTTATTTTTGCTGAAGTTTCGCACAGAGTGACGAAGTGTATTCAAACACTTTGAAAATGCCACGCATACGTGTTAAGTCGGCACCAATCTTGATTGTAAACACGCCCTCGTTTGCATGAACTACTCAAATGTTTCCATTTCTCCCTCCAGATCTTCCCCGGCCTCTCCACCAAAATATTCAATAGAAGAGGATAAAATGGAAACAACTGTCTAGCACTGCCAGTCCCAACCCACCATCCACGAAAGGCACCTAAGAAGTCTGATATTTTATTTCATTTTTATTTAAGAATTACGTTGCGATAAGGCGATTTTCCTGGTGGCAACGGTCAAGTTTGGCCAATGATCACTCTTACAACGAAAAATACATACATACACGCACTAGAAAAACAGATAGGAGACAAAATATTCTTACATACAATGACACTTCCACATCACATACAAACAAACTTCCACATCACGTACAAAATGCCGTCCACATCACATACAAACAATATTTTAATAACTACAATGAAGTTTATCACCCAGTGGCTGCTTTAAATTTATTTTTTAAACTCCTAAAATTGGATGGAAAGGTCAAGCAAACCTCCAGGCAGCTGGTTCCAATCAATAATAGTTCTATTTAAAAAAGAGTATTTTTTCCTATTTGTTTTTTGCGTCGCTATTTTTATTTTGAAACTATGGTCGTTTTTTCCCTTAAAGTTAGGCTTTCCATCTCTTTCCAAAAATCTTCCCTCGCTTCGTCCTTTTTAACAATTCTATACATCGCGCCTAACCTACTCCTTTTTCCTCTATTTTTCAAACTCTCCCATTTCAGTATAACTAACATTTCTGTGGAACTATCTGTTCTTTTGTACCTTCCGAGTACATATCTTGCTGCCTTTTTTTGAACTTTTTCTATCTTTTTAATATGTCCACCTCATATGGATCCCATACTATGGAGGAGTATTCTAGGATATGGATAACCAGTACCTTATATGCTTTTTCTTTTGTGGCTACGCTACTTCCTTTTAAATTTCCCATTACGCAATGCAATACTTTAAATGTCTTCCGTGTCAAATTATCTACTTGGACTCCCCACCCAAGATCCCTAGTTAATTAAATGCCTAAATATTTGCAATGACTGCTATATGGGATTTTTTTTCCAAAGAGGGTGTAAATTTCCTTTTCTGCATTCTTTTTATTTGAAAAATGTATGTTTACTCTTACTGACATCAATGCCCATATTATTATTTGCAACCCAGTCACCAAGGCGATCGATGTCATTTTGTAGTTTTACGCGTTCATTTCATGATCTACCCGTCTGTATATAATGCAGTCATCAGCAAAGTCTTATTCGGGAATGTAAATTGTTTGGTAAATAGTTCACGTAAATTAGGAAGAGTAATGGCCCTAGACGGGAAACCAACTCAATTATCATTCCCAGGATAAATATGATGGTCACTTCAGAGAACATGAGTCCTGGCAACTACGGGGCTCGGCCCAATCGGCCGTGTGTCGTGACCGGCAGCGGGGGAGGCAAGGCTTCTGCGGTCGTCATCCCACGAAACCCTTGCAAGGGAAGACCGGAAGCAGCAGGAGAAGAAGACCACATTAGTTAGAATAGGAACGTGGAATGTTAGGACAATGATGAGGACAGGAAAATTGGAGAATATTTGGCGAGAGATGGAAAGGGGAAAAATAGATATTTTAGGTCTATGCGAGGTGAGATGGAAAGATAGCGGGGATTACTGGAGTGATAATTATTTAATAATATACAGCGGCGGGGACGAGAGCCAACGTGGGGTTGCGTTAGTATTAAATGAAGAGGTAGGAAGAAGCGTAGTCAACATAGAACAGGTAACGGATAGAATACTACTAGTAGATATAACAGCAGAACGGACGAACTTGGTTATTATTCAAGTATACATGCCACCGAGTAACCATACGGAGGAAGAGGTTGATAGGCTATACGATCAATTAGAGGACAAAATCGCGTATGTTCCTGTAGGGAAACTTTCGATAGTGATAGGGGATTGGAATTCGACGGTAGGGAAAGGGAGAGACGGTGATGAGGTGGGGGACTACGGTTTAGGCACGCGGAATGACCGCGGGGAGAAAGCAGTTGAGTTCTGCAGGACACAGGGGCTAGTCATCACCAACACTTGGTTTAGACACCATAAAAGATGCAGGTGTACATGGAAAATGCCAGGTGATTCAGAAAGGTATCAGCTAGATTATATTCTGGTTAATTGCAGGTTTAGGAACAGTGTGATGAATTCGCTATGAATTTTGCTATGAAATGTAGCGTCCATTTCAAAAAGATAAGGCAGGGGCGGCGGGTTAGAAAATGGAATGTAGAAGCATTAAATGGATTGAAATAGAAGGATTACCAACGGGCTGTAGAGGAAATCATGGGGGATGGTAAAAAGCTGAGTATTATCAAAGAAAAATAGGAAAATATCAAGAAAGGGATATCGAAAGCCGCAAAAGATGCTATTGGAACCGTTAACGAGAAAATGACTAGGAAACCATGGATCACTGATGAGATGATTACAAAGATGGATGAGAGGATAAAATGGAAGATTGTAAGCACAGAGTTAGGCAAAATGAAGTACAAAGAGTTAAACAATAAATTGAGGCAGGCAACAAATAAAGCAAAAGAAGCATGGTGGAAGACGCAGTGTGATGATATGGAACGTCTGCAGAGGAAGGGTGAAATTGGTGCGCTGTACAGCAAAGTTAAATCGTTATCGGGAAGTAAGAAAGGAAGATCTATGCTAACAGTTAGAGATAAGGCGAGAAAGATAATAGTTGACACAGGAAAGATCCAAGAGAGATGGATGGAATATATAGAAGAACTGTATAGTAAAGAACTTAGACCAACAAAGTTAGACATAGAAAAGGAACATGACGTAGAGGAAGATAGCTTAGGTCCAGGCATACTCGACGATGAGACAGAAAGGGCATTAAGGGAGATGAAGCCAAACAAGGCCGTGGGGGTGGATAACATTACGGCGGAACTATTGAAATGCTTAGGAAAATGTGGAAGGAAGATGATATATGGGCTGATTCGTAGTATCTAGGAGGAAGTAATCTGGCCGGAAGACTTTGTGAGATCAGTTTTAGTTCCTATTCCCAAAAAGGTAAAGGCTAAATCATGTGAGGACTACAGGACAATAAGTTTGATATCCCACGCAGCTAAAGCTGTTCTCAGGATCTTAAACAAAAGGATAGAGAGTAGGGCAAATGATTACTTAGGGGATGATCGGTTTGGGCTTAGGAAGGGGAGAGGTACGCGTGATGCCATTGCAGTAATGAGATTATTAATCGAGAGGAATATAAAATAAAACCAGGAGGTATTTGCCTGTTTCGTAGATTTCGAAAAAGCGTTTGATAGAGTGAAATGGGGAAAACTAATGAGTGCATTGCAGAAAATAGGATTAGATTGGAGGGAAAGTAGGCTAATCCTCAACCTGTACATGTCTCAGACTGCTCAGGTGCGAGTGGGGAACCGGGAGTCCGGATGGGCAGTGTTAGGAAGAGGTGTAAGGCAAGGTTGCCCATTATCACCGTTGCTGTTCAACCTGTATGTAGAGGAAATGATTAAAGAGGTATGGGAAGAACTGGAGGTAGGAATGAAAGTGGGCGGGGAATTCGTAAAATCAGTCAGGTTTTGTGATGACCAAGCTTTTGTTTGTCAGTCAGCCAAGGGGCTGCAAACATTGCTGAGTGAATTGGAAATTCAGTGCGACAGGTATGGGATGAGAATCAATATTAATAAAATAAAGGTTATGCGATTTTCTAGAAAGAAAAAGGCTAAGCTAAACATTAAAATTGGAGGACAAAAACTAGAGCAGGTAGAACAGTATACGTATCTCGGAAGTGTTTTGGACCAACATGGTCAAAGTAGTAGGGACGTAAGGAGAAGAATTGCGTTAGGCAAAGAGGCTTTCACAAGGAGGAGGGAGTTGATGACAGGGACGTTGGGTAAGGATGTCAAGAAAAGACTCGTAAAAACTTTGATATGGAGCGTAGCTATGTACGGTGCGGAAACGTGGTCATTGAAGCAGGAGGATAGACGTAGATTGGAGGCTTTTGAAATGTGGGTGTGGAGAAGACTGGAGAAAGTGAAATGGACAGAGAAGAAAACAAATGAAGAAGTATTTGGAATGGTGGGCGAAGAGAGGAGGTTGTTGGGAGAAATCCTATGGAGGCAGGAAAAGTGGATGAAGGGGGTATTGACCGGCAGTGGGATGTTGAAGAGTGTGGTAGAGGGGAGAATATTAGGCAGGAAAAGGAAGGAACAGGATAGGGATGTTGGACGGGGTGAAGGGAGGAAGGAAGTACTCAGAGATGAAGAGGGACCTGATGTAGAGTAGGACGCTGTGTTTTGCTGGGATTCACAAAGTATTTATTTAGTAGCTGTGACCATCCGAACACCTACCTTATCCGGTAGATTACCTAATAATAAAAATGAATGGCCCTAGAACACTGGCTTGTGGAACTTCTGCTAAAACGCTCGTCTCATTTGATAATGTATCCCGAAAGTTTACTTTTTGAGTTCTGCCTTTAAGAAAATTTTTTATCCATTGTTTTACCCTCAAATCCAATGGTAACAAATCCAACTTCAACAATAATTTATGTTAGGTACTCTGTCGTAAACTGCCGAAAAATCAACGATTACTGCATTCACATCCTTTCCTTCATCTATTGCGTCGCCGATATATTGGCTAAATCCCAAAAGCTGCGTTTCACACGAGTATCTAAACCCATGTTGATGTTTGAATAGCCATCTATCTCTTGTCCACCATTCCCGAATGTTGTCAGCGATTCTTTTTCCCATTATTTTGCAAACAACTGAGGTTATGCTTACCGGTCTATAAATGTTGGCTATTGTTTATCCCTTTTCTTGATAATTGGAGTAATATTTGGTTTTTTCCAATCATTGGGCCAGGCATCATTATTAATAATATAATAATAGGTTTAATAATATATAATAATAGGTCCAAAATAAGATATCTTTCGCCCGTTCAATCACTTTTTTAAGTATTACAGCTTTCTCATGATTAATTTTAACCTCATTCCTAACACAATTTAAATGAAACTGATTCTGAAATGAACTAAGTAATGATTGTAATCTTTTATCTGACCGGCTAACGCACACGTGATTATCCGCAAATCAAACTGATTTGAAGCGTTCTGCAACTAATTTCACTGCAACCAGGAGTTATCAGAAGTTAGTTATAATAAAGCTGTATCTCCAGAAAAACTATAAGAATTTCATCGCGAGACAATTTCACTCTCCTAAACTATAATCTTCTCTCTCTCTCTCTCCTGTCCCTCCCTTTGCCTACCACCGCACTTCAATCTCACACCACTTTCAATTGTTTTCTTTCAAGTACTTTCGCAATCAATTTGCTTGACATATCTTTTTCTTCCTTCTAATGACTATTTGTCAACAAGGAAACCTGGATTACTACTGGATTGGCTAAAAGGTGTACTTTTATTTTTACGCATATTATTCACCTGCTCCACGCTCATCAGCCTTTTCCCTAGTCTCCTATTCCTTACTCTGGCTAACCCACGTTTACTCTCTGCCCCTCCACTTAGCCCAATTTTAAAACTGTCATTTCAATAATTTTTACATCTCGCCTCGCACGGACCTAACATGCTTAAATTTCCCCTCCTCATCTCTCACTTGTTAATCTCTAGTTTCATTACTCTCAGCATCATTGTAACATTCTAAATCCCGATTTTTACAATGGTGTTCCCTGTGTTTATCATTTTCTGATTCAATTTGCTTGGTTTTGCATGGATTGTGTATGATGATGCTTGCAAAGGCCCTGCCTCCTTTACTGCAAGGACAACACTTAATTCAGAGTGTCAAATCCAGAAGTTCCAGGACCCATTTTATCATGGGATAAATCATTGCATTCCTCGATAATATTTTTAATGGGACACCACCAATCAAGCGGCTGCCCCACTGGTGTCAGATACCTTTGTAGCGCCTCACTGGGGACCACATGCTGCGAGGACTATGTTTCACCTGACTCCTGCCCTTCAAACTATCTGGCATGGGTGACCTGTCGGACGCTGGCTCGGAGGGCTCCGGTGGTCCCGCCCGCTCTCGAGTGGAAAAGGACCCCGGGATCCCATGCCAGATGTCCGACGGTAGGAAGCGAAAGGCGACGAGCCGCAAGGCGTCCGGCTCTCCGCGAGCACCCTCGGGGGCTAGGGTTCCGGACCCGGTCCGATCCCTTTCCAGCCGTGAGGCTGTCCGCGAACCGTGAGGTGTCCTCGAACGGCATCGAAAGTTTTGATTTCACGACGCTACGGCTTTGATGGTCCACCCGACCCGTCTTGAAAAATTGACGAATGAGTCCAACATACGCGCGAGTCGTTGGGTCGGACACGCTCCGCTAAACCCATAGGCCCAATGAAAGTGAATCCCGCCGTTCCGGCGGCCGAGGGAGGACGATAGGAATCCTAGGATCCATTATCATATGCTCCCATAAGAACAGTTCTATAGATATTGGCACATGTAAGCTCTTCCACCACTTTAAGGTTGAACCCCTCGGGGTAGCGTCAGTACTCTTAGTGAAATGAAATTTTGGAACGAAATATAAAAATCATTTGACAGTCAAGAATCTTATGATAATGGAGAGGATGGAAACTGAATCTTCTCACTCGGGCAGCAAAATCATGTAACATACATGAAATCAATCAGGGGACAAGCAAAATAGTGTAATTGTCTTTACCAAGAGGATACAAGGAGCATTTGTTAGCCATTATTTTTCCTACAGGCAGTAAATGCTGTCTCGTGTCTAGTGGTTGGAACATTCTAGCTCTGCACATAAAAAAACACCCAGCATAACTGGAAGCGGTTGGAATAAAAATACAAATGGATATTAGTGATATTACCATCCACCCCTGCTACCTTACACCTAGTAAGCTGGCAAAACAACAGGATTTCAATGCTATATTTAATGAGCCCTGAGCTGCTATTGCAGGGGGATTTTAATGCAAAAAGCTATCAAAAGATTGCTGCACCAAAAATGAGTCTTGGAAGAATATACACAAATGATCCATCAATTCCTATGCTAGAATGTGGTGTCAGAAATGACAACAAGGATCTCTGGAAAGGCTCTGATTAATTTATCCTATAAAAAATATATAACAGGCCAGTCAATGCAATAACTTCAGCAGTGGCCATTATCTAGTGATGCTATACATGGAACATATATTTTAATTGAGCCAAAACTCAGAAACTGCTTTGGTTCAGCCAACTGGGAAAAATTTTAAAAGGTAAATACTGACCACCTCACTAATAAATAAGTTTCAATTAAAAAGCCAGTAGTACACTTGGATAAAATGGCAGAGGACCTTGCTGATGTCATCAAGAGAGTGATTAACTATATCACATCAGGGAGTCTTGTTACATTAGCAGAGTAGAGAAACCAAAGAATTCACGTTCATGTTAGATGAGCTTACAAAATTCAAAGTTACCTCCAACTCAGAAAGCAACAGGTTATGAGGAATTACCAAACCAAGTCCTACGGAGACTGAAGATCTAAGTCTTCTAGGATTTAATCTGTGTTGGTCCATATCTCTGGGACAACAGTTTGCTGGCATTGGCATCTACAGAAGAGTAAATTCTGGAAGACTTAGACCTACAACATCTGCACACCACTGAAGCCTTCCCATGGAATCTTATGGACACAGCCCATTGTAGCTAAGGAATTATTCCTGGAATTTGTAATATAACCAATAAATCTTGGCTATTTGGCCTCATTTTGGAAGCATGTCTTCATTTTTTTTCTCATGAAGGTCAATGATAATAACATGATGCAGAAATGTTATTTACATTGGTATTGCTACTGCTTTTTTACATGGTGGAATGACCAATTGAATCACTGAAAAAATCATTAAGGGAAACATTAATGAAAGGAATGTTTGGGAACTGGGGGAAGTATAATGAGGAAGAAATGTACTCACAGGCATGCTGATTGTTGACGTGTGCATATATTGAGGGGTAAAGTGCATTGCCAGGGAAGGCTTTACATTCCATGCGATTATTGATAATGTTGGAGGTGCAAGGAGAAAGAATGTTGGTGAGCTCATTTGGGGTTGTAAGGAGTGGTCAAGATAGGACAAGTTTCACACCTGTCTCAACTGCAAGAAATCAGAGTGGGTTATCTAAATGCAATGCCGGGATATTAAGGGACTATATTGCTTATGGTGTTCTGGTTGGTAAGGATAAGGCTTTTGAATACAGATAAACCTGGAATGGAGGTGGCTCCAATGGAAAGGGTACCATTTAATTATTTGTGGAAGGTTTTGACATGCTGGAGTTTCTAAGTATTTGTTTTAGCCTGGAAGGTCTCTGGGTATCAACAGTTTTGAGACAATGGCGTAAATTGACAATAAAGCTCAATTTACAGAACTATAATTGTACTGTCTAGGGCCTGCAGTTGAAGATAGGGTAGGATAGAGAACATTTGATAAAAGATGTGTAGTAGCTATTTTAGTGGAATTATTGCTGTTTACTGGTGGACATTTCAATGGCAAAGTTCTGGTATTTTGAGCTCATCACAGAATTTGAATGCCAAGAAAATGACCTTCTCATTTGATAAAAGTTGTTTTCAAGGATTATCGAAACAATAATGCAGGTTTTGAATACACAATTTCCACAGCCCAGCAGTGATAACTTCAAAAGGTGTGTATAACACTTATTGGACTTGAAGGGAATATCCCTTAATGTTGATTACCACTGCGCTGATTCTTTTGAGTGGTAACAGGATGGATTCTAAGAGTTCATGCTATTTTACAAAGCAACAAAATTTAAAAATAGCAAAAATGGTACAAGCTTTGATATTTCAGTTATCCTACAAGCTTTTGTTAAAGTTGCCATACTTGAGATTCACCCATTCTAGAAAAAAACACATCACTTGAAATATTCAATGAAATGTTTATTTATGAAATATATTTTTATTTTTTCCTAAGGTAACAAGAAATATATTACAGTGAGTATAGATGAGGGTATAAGCTTCTGAGTGGAAAAAACTATGATGATAAGATAAAAAGGACTTTTTTCGAAATAATTTCTCAAAGTTAATCAGATTGAAGAAGATTAACTTATTCTGAGGTACTACAGCCTGCCATATGTTGAAATCACATTTAAAGTGAAAATGAGATGCAATTAAATGTTGGTGATTTAGTAAGAGAATTATTCTCACTCAATCATATTTATCAATGATCCATCTCTAAGGCTAATGATCAAGTTTCCAAAAATACTTGTAAGTATTCTAAAGGAAAAGCAGAGCTTCTCACTTGTAACTCGGAAGAATAAGTTAAGCTTCATCCTTGATGATAATAATAATAATTTCAAACAATTTTGACTTGAAGTAACAAGTTCTATCAAAGGATATTTCATTTGCTCTTTTATGAGGATGATACATGAAAGTAACAATTAATCAGGAAAGTTCTGCAAGAGGCAGATATTAAACATTTCAGCTTCTATTATAAAAATGGCACTCAGCTGAAATTATAAATTTTGTCACAGATGTATTTGATCTTTGACTGCTCACTAATCACCCCAGATGTCAAGGCCACATAGACAATTCTGGACAATTTAATAATAACTTTGACCTTTTTATTAATAAATTCAGTATTTGCAAATTGGAAGGCATTTCTCAATGCCGTCCATAAAATTGTATTCTAAAAAAAGAAATCACTTTGGAAGGTATAACTAACACATTAGGAGGTCAGTGATGATTTATATTATTAAAAACTATACAAATGCTAAAAAATGAATTGTTGGTAAGGTTTCTGTGCCAATGTAGTTACTTCATTATGCAGATAATAATTCCTTGAAAAAAGGGATGGCAGCTAATTACTTTTGTAGCCACACCAATGTCAATCAGCCCTTTTTTGAAACCATTGCAAAGGAACTAAATTTATTATTTTTCATGATTGGAAGGTCAAAAAAATAATGCTTAGATCAAAATCTACTAACAGCAATAAAATAGTGAATTGATAAAACAATACAGAGGTAGAAACAAATTATTGCAGTTGGTTTAATGACAGGAGTTGATGATTTTAAGCTGAACAATCAAATAAAATTAACAATAAGTGGAAGTTTGTATTTTTTCCCAAAATATTTTCATTCAAAAAGAGATGAATTCCATCAGTTTACTAAGCACAGATAGCCTTACAATTTCTGTAGCCATTTTAACTATGCCAATTCATTTATACAAAGTAAAAAGTATGTTCACTAAAGTTAACTAGTTTAAGAGATATCCCATGATGAATATGTATCAGTCTTTTTCAGATATCATTTACAGATGGAGCCATTGAGATTGATTAAGAAAATTCTTACTCAATTTTAATGGCACTAAAATCTTCAACTCTCACAAGTCTTAAAACACAAAAAATTGCAAAAGTTGAGAGATTGGACCAACCATGCAAAACAATTCAAATTAAAACAAACAATGGACACCACCATAACAATTTATGTGTGAAATGGTTTAAATGTATTTTGTATACATTTTGAAAAATTTTATGACAAAGTCATAGGAAAACCAATTTCAAATTAAAATTTTTTTGCTGAAAAATTATGTGGTTGTATTCCATACTTGCAGTGAACACCTGGAGAGAGGAAGGAGAGCACTTAAAAAGGTGCTAAATAGGTTTCTCTATTGTATAAACGGTCCCAGTTGCATTTGTTTCTCTCCCATCTGTAAACACATAGCCATAGCCTAGGTATTCTAGGCAAATGGCTATCTTTAACTTCCTCCAGTTTGACTACATAGAATTTAACATCCAGAGAAATCCTGAAATCCAACAATTTTTGTCATAGAATTTATATAAGTATGTTATTAAATTTTAACTGGATAGAGAAAACAATCCATTTAGTACATTTATAGGGTAATTCAATAAAACAAGGCATCACAAGATTTACCATATCTCTTCTTGGACCAGAAGGGAAGATTGCTGTGTGACTTAGACAGCAACAAGAGGCACTTGGTTCACAAAATGTTGAAAACAAGAAGCAGTTTTATTATACTCAAAAGAGACTATGGTCATTAAAGCTTCTTTCACGTTATCTTTTTTCAAAAAAAGTCCACTGAATGGATGACTTTATTAATACAGAATTCCCACAAGAAGACTGCATTAGATTCCAACAAACCCTGCAGAACATAGGCACATCATATCTGTGAAGTACTGCAGTCTGTCACATATTTCAGCTCTTAAAATATCCCAATCCTTGACTCTCCAATGTGGAGATAATGACTTATGGGACATAATGCAAACAGCTGAACTGTGGATATGAGTACTTTGGCACCGAATAGGTTCCTGCTATAAATGAGGACCTGGGTCATCTTTCACTTCTAAATCATGACCAGCCATCCGCACTGGAGGGATAGCTCCATGGGGACCATGAAAAGATAACGGTCGCCCTTGTCGCTCCTGCAAAAGCAGGCGGTGAGCTGCTCGGTCCATTTCTTCCTTTGTCATATCTAAAGCTTCCTGCATTTCTCTTGAAGTATACCTAACAAAATCTGGGTCACAGTACTTCCCAAGACCCTGTTCAACTAAAACCTGAAAGAAATGAATAACATTAGTTTGAAAGAGAGTCAAAATCAAAATATCATTCTACATTATTCAAAAAACAAATTACTATTTCTGTACCAGTAAAATTATTTGGCATTAGTGGAAAAAGGTCATCATAAGTTTTGAAATCTTTTTCTTAAAACCTAATTTAATGACTGAAAATCTGAATAAAAAGCCTTGATTTCATCATCAATAACTACAGGCTAACGCATCTGTTCATAGATTTAAATAAAATTATGAGCATGTCACACTCTTTTACCAGTTTTAAATTATTATAGCCCAGACTTAAATCATAAGTCATTTTTCATGAATAAATCCACACACAAAATAAACGCCAATATTCCCTAACATCTAAATTGTTATCATGACCGCTTCAACATAGGCTCCACCAGTTCTTTGTAATGGGCCATTCATTTCTTTTTCACAGCAATGCCTATACTATCTTTGTGCTTTTCATTACATTATTCAAAAGAGCATCTAAGTTTCAAAAAGTTTTAGCAAATATTTCTTCCTCAATATACTGCCTTCATCCTATATCACTGTTCAAATGACCTCTTAAGTAGTTCTGACAGTCTGATCAAACATATCTACGCATAGTATTTTATAACTAGCAGCATAGTAAACTTTGTTCCTCATGAGTTTTATGTAATTTATATTCATTGTATTTATTACAATTTTTTGTGCTAAATTAACTAATCACAATCAGTTTTATTCAGATCACTCACTAGAGTGATCTGGATAAAAATGATAGGTTTTTTAGGTTACATTAAACTGAAAGGTTTAAATCACAACTTCTAGAGAGCTAGTAACCTAAACCAATCAGTTTTATGTAAAAGAGCCAAAATGTTTTAGTATGTTGCAAGGAGATGAGGTATACAAGTGGGCAGAGAATTTGGCTACTGATAAAAGGGTTCTGGGTTAAAATTCTCAGTTCAAGACCTCTGGATTCCTTCAGTTTCACCAAAATTGTGCAAATATTTGGGTTCCAGATCTTACTGGGAAACCACATATGGTGCAGGGAAAGGAACATGTGGATTTATGAATGGCATGAGGATTTCACATACCATTTGTGCTTAACATGACATGAAAATTGCCCTCACCTATCAAACCAACCTTCAGGCTGATTACCATGGCCTGACTAATGGTTCTTGGTCAACAAGAAAAATATAAATGAAGATAAAGACTGTAAATGGTAAAGGCTCTATAACACATCATTGGGGCACATCTAATTAAATAAACTCTCCGGAAAAACTATTCACTGAGCCATATTAAATATTTATTAGTTTCAATGCTAGTTTGCACATGATTTTGTTGTCACAGAAATAATTTTTAAAAATTCTATTCAAATTTCTAGATTAATTCATTCCATCAGAAAATTATAAGAGCTCTCAATTAGTCACGGAGTAAAAAATATGACAAATAGTAAAGCATTTACCTTTGAGATATTTAAAGTCAAGAAGAAAGACAGACAAAGTCATAGAAAAAATACTGAAAAGGCCAACATCATCTTTACGACTGTAAACTTAAGTTTGAGTCCTCTTCTATTTTATTTTATTTATGCTGCTATTAATTCTGATATACAATGACTTTTTTATAATGACCATGGTAAGCTCCACCATTGTTGGTTATGATACCTACCCTAGCAGGCTGAGTCCTAGTTGACAGGACTCATTTTCATGGGTGTGTCCATCATTGTTCTATGGGAGAAATGATCGTGGTTTCCTTTTCCTTTCCTCAAATTTATATACAGTATTATCTCTCAGCGAGAATGCAACTAATATATTAGCATTCAATATCTTGTCTTATCAGTAACTAACACTGAAGCAACCTTTAATTTCTGCATGACATTACTGGTGCAGAATCACCACTGCCACACACCATAGTAGTGGTTCGCAGGGTAAAATTTATAACTATTAGGAGTGAAATAGTTTAGTGTGAGATAGAAGTTTCTGCCAAAGAAACATTCACTGACTATCTTCAGAAGTCAGTTAAAATTTTAGGAATAATCTTGGCATGTATAAGGATTGAAAACTACGCAATACTGAGCTTTCCACTCCTAACATACACTGGTACTTGCAATCTGGCTGGAAGATAGGGTAATGGGCTGAAACCTATGTACTCAGCACTGTGCATCATCTAGTTTAATACATCTCAGTGATTATCTTTACCCAGTTACCAAAATCGCTTACAGAATCAACACTGGTAAGATGGGCATCATTTCTGTGGCCTGAATAAATGGCATGCAGCCCTAGCATTTACACTGACAATTAGGCTGGTGTATACATATACTCGCCCCTACGAAACACCTTAGTGGTGGCTTGCACCGTACTTTAATAAATAAATAAAATTAAAAAATTAAATATGGTATTAATTAATTGGGAACATTAATCATCTGCACCAAACACCAGTTAAAGTAATTTCTAAGTTAAATAACTAACTTCTTATGAAACTATCTGTAGTTCATTTATATTCCAACAGAATGCAGCCCATATATAGACAAATGGGTCTAATATAATGTATGCAGCACCTGAAATGATTGGTGAGGATATTTCAGGGCCAGCAGGTATGGCATATGCTATGGTTGGTATCAAAGTATTACAGGTTTCTTAATAATTTAACAAAAACTTCCTTTCCTTTTTACTCCAGGGCCATAACTTATACATGATAAAATAAATACTCAAAATTCACCCATAGAAGCCGCAATTATGCAGCGAGAATTATTAAATAGGGTAAGATAGACACATGAATAACCTAATAAAAATCAACAATGTAAATAAAATAAAACTAACATTTCCCAAACCTTACTTGGAATTCATTAAATTTCAGACAAATGGTGGTTGTATAATATGAGTTATTAGAATTGGCATCATTGTCTCAAACCAGAAAAATTCACTAGTCCCATCCCAAAGAAAGTTAAAAATTTGTTGCCATCAACATTAATTTTACAGCATTTTAAAGCATTATTTTTATAGAAATTGCCTAGTGACCGACAGTATTCTGAACCTTTAGTACAGCTGAAACTATATAGTTACACTTACACTGAAAACTTACAAGATGATTAATGGGGGATCGGGATGGTGCAGTGGCTAACAGTAAGTAATTTGTTGTCTCCAGGATTTGAACCCAGGCCCTCAAGGGGGCTTCCCCCCAAGAGTGCCCAGGTTCAAATCATGGAGACAACAAATATTTTTCAGCGGTATCCCGATCCCTACCTGAGGGGCTTTGTGGAGAGCACTTTGAGTGAGTACAATATCTGTCGCATGGGGCGTTGAACTGCGGGCCCCTTGGTGCTTTTCCAAAAGAGTAGGCTAATGCCAATGCCGGGTTTTTCTCCACCTTCCCTTTCCCATCCACCCCTAATGGCGCAAATGACCTTGGCTGTTGTTGCCTCACATAAAAACTGCTATGATAATTAACGTTTGCTGAGCATGACAGAGAGAGACATAACGGCCACTGCAATGTTTGGGGAGTGTTCCAATTTGTACCTGAACATTATGAACACATAACAAACACTTACAGAATGGTTGAATGTGAACTACCGAAAATGAGTATTTGGGCCACAGTATAATTAGAGCAGCAATTTATTTGGGACAAATTTCAAGAAACTGAATTAAATTTCAAAAATACCCAGAGGTTTTTGCTTAGTTTCGAAAACATGTAATTTTATGGGACAGGTTGCTGCAAGGCATAAGCAGGAACAAACAAAAGAAAATAAACCTGGGGAATGTCAACTTATTCAGAATACCACATGGATTTCATTTTTTCTCTCTTCTTTGTATTTTAACTCTAAGGCCTATATTTACAATTGTATTCCAACTCTGGGGGACTCTTTAAGGGGTCTCCTACGTTAAAATTTCCCTAAAATTTTTACACAGATGACTCCTCCGAAAATCCCAGGTTTGGGAAATCGCCTGGGAAATTTTGATTCAGATGATTCCTCGGAATGCCCAAGAGCTGGAAGATAAGTATGAGTATGGGCTTCAATTTCCTTTAGGGATCTCTTCCTCTTTATCAATTGAGTAGGCTCTTCTTCCCTTTCACCTATTTACTCTCATAACCTTCTTGTTCTTCCATGCCAATGACACACTGACTCTTGCTTTGTCTTCACACGACAAAAGGTCTCAAGCAAGCATTATTCATCCAAATTTTTCTTATCAGTTGATTATACTGAGCAAAAACTAAACTGGTGCAGACATTTTTCACTGATCTGTGTTTTAAATATTTTTTCTTTCCCTTCAAGCCTCACAAAATGTCTGGTAAAGATCTATTACTGGAAGAAAAACTTTCCATGCTGAACCAAATAAAATATTATCAAACACATATCACTTATTTAATTAACAGAACTGACTAGGAAAACAGCACTTTGATGAATTAGGAGAGAGTAATGAAACATGTAAAAATTGCACGACGATCCTCTTTGTGTGCTGCATTTGTTAAAAAAGTCATTTTATGAAATATATATATATATATATATATATATATATATATATATATATATATACACATACATTCACAGCCCCCTGGTATTTCCCATAAGCCAACTGTTTCCACATGGGTCTAACTCATGGGTCTCCATGTGGTAGTGGTCAATGTCTACAACCATTCTGTCTTTGATGATGATGACAATCTCTGTCTTTAGAAAGGGCAACTCTTCTCCCACTCTCAAAATTAACTATATTTTAAATTTTATTTCAATATATATGAGTTTCTGGGGAATCTTATCAGAATACTTCAAGCTATGCCTCCACCAATGCTGATCTCACTAAATTCCTTTCAGTTTCCACTCATCAACTCCCTCAACTTCTTAACCATTCAGCTGAAATGCTCATCAACTTTCTCCATAATATATCTGAATGGTCTTCCATTGAAATCAGAAAGTAGCTTAATAATAACACAAGTGATAATATATGCAAAGGTCTCAACACTTCAGTCAACTCAAAATTCATAACACTCCAGTGCAACCCATTTCATTAAATTTTAATTCTTCTTATAAAAATAACCTCCACCTGGAACTCCTGGGCTTTTATCACGTTTATTGACTTGGACTGACTGAAGTTTGGCCAGCATTCTAGTTAGCATCCTCAGGTCAAAGATAGATTTTTTCAATTATCACCATCTTTATATAGGCCATTCTGCCTCATCATTGCCTTCTGATTAGTTGGTTACTAGATAGCTCTTTTCCATAGACTATGTAGTGAAATCCTTCTTCACAATTGAAGTTTTCTGGTTTATTTTCTATTTTGAATGCCTCTAATACCAATCAAGGACAACATCCCTTCTTTTTGACTATTAACTGTGCTCCTTCAACTTTTATATCATACTCTGGTTTGCTCCATGCATGTTTGGAGGCAGAGGTTGAACTGAACTCTTCTTTCTTCATAGCTCTCTGTTGTTCTTTCATTTGAACACTCATTGATATGCAGGTTTCACCAATATAGGACTTTCCACAAGAGCATGCCACTCAGTATACTCTTTCGCCTACAGGTTGAACCTGTACCCGTACACTTTGTGATAAATTTATCTTTAGGCCTTGCCAGTTAGCCATCTTCATGGTACATTGTGCAGATTCCATGCATCCTCATGACTCTGGAAATTCTTGCAGTGGTTCTTGGTATGAAAGATGTTTTGGCTTTGGGATTCAATCTTCTAGTTCCTGGGTCATTCAATCTCCATAACTATCCTCTTTTGCCGTCCTTTACAGGACCAAGTAGCTTCCACATCTGTTCTGTTTCAGAAATGTCAATGGGTGTTTTTTCTCTGTCGCTATTGTTTCGGCATCCAATAAGCAGATACACTACCATGACTGCAGTGAAATTTTATGCAGTGGGTAGAGATGTGGAGAAAAGTGCAAGCATTGGTAAGTATGAGTTTCCCATATGCCACTTGGTCAAGTTTCCTGTCCTCGATTTTCTTCACCAAGATGTCGAAGAAGAGTACATTGTCCTTTTCTGTCTCCATGGTGAATTTAATGGCCTGATACTGGGATGGCCATTTGGTATGTTGCTTTACGTGAGAAGAATTTTACTCCCACTTCAACCTGAAGATGTTTCCAGGCAAGGGAGTAAAAACCATTTTCACTGAAAACAATGCAAAAGATGACAGTACTGGAGCAAGTGTGAATCCAGCAATGAGACATCTTAGAAGCCTTGAGATAAATGATAATGTATCTTCCTTCCTGAAAATTTCAAGTTCATCACTGTCTTTTTTCTTGGCGCCCATAAAATTAGAAAAATATTAAAAGAACTTTACCCTTGAGTTCCCTTGTTTCAGCTGGTATCCCATGGAAAACAGAAAAAATAAGAGAACTCATAGAGGGAAGAAGAAAATTCTCAAATCAAAGACATATACAGGTTATAGGCTGAGGTAATTGAGGAGAGTTCCTAGGCCACCTATGCAAGGGATGGAGGCATAGAAGGAAGTGACATCGATGGAAGCCATAAGCAAATTTGTAATTTAAGAGAATGGGATGGAATACAAGGGCAGGAAGAAGTAATAAGAATTTTTTCGAAGGAAGGGAAAGACATGAAAATAGGCTGCAGTCTAAAATGATGGAGATATTATGAAGGGAAGCATGTTTCATGACTGGGAGACTGACTGCTGGGAGAGACTTTATGTAGAATATGTGGTGACATAATACTATAGTTCTACATAGAAAAAGGAGCACTGGTTACTTTGAAGCAAATAGACTATACTGTTGGAAATGCAGCATGAGCAAGAGTGGAATGGTACACAGTTGATAAGCTGGTAGAAGGAGGAAGGATTTTTGAGGGTTGAAGAGGTACATGCATCTGGCTCAATTGAACAGGATTTTAGTGGCGGGTTTATTTAGAGAGAGGTTTGGCGGATTTGAGTAGAGCAGAAAAAATTGCAATATAATTTTAGTAACTGAGGTACGAGGATACCCTGGGAATATATTGACCATATCTTGTGATTATGAGGATCTGAAAAAGGCTCTTAAGAATGGAATTAAGAAAATTTATTTCAGGGAAATAGGAGGTGCACATGAAAAAAAGTTGAAGGTCTTTGGTGGAGGAGGGTTTAAGTGTGTGTGTTGGCAGATTTTTTATGAAGGAGGGATGTCCGGTATCCATGTCAGGGGAGGAATTGGTGGAGGTTATTTTGAAATTTATTAAGGGAATTTGGGCTATAACAGAAGTGGTGACCATACATAGAAAGGGAAAATGCATGTAAATGTTTGACACAGGACAGAAGGAAGAAGGTTTGGCATTTAAGGAATCGAGGGAAGTGGAATGAGATTTTGAAGGTTGGCAGAGATTTTGACCAAATAATTTAGAGATGGACTGTATTTGGTTGGCTCTTGGGTGGATGGAGGTCGAAATTCAAGCAGGGCTATATGAAGGGGGTTGAAGAGAGCTCAGGTTAAGGTTGAGATTAAAAAATATTTCCTACCGCAGGTTTTGACAGAAGTACCATATATGACTTCACCAGGAAAATCATGTGATTAACCATAGGTTTAGAGGAAAAGGAGAGCCTACAAATGCGGGTATATATAATCTTTCAATGGTAAAACTGTAAATTCCCTTTTTCTTTCACCCCTCTCCTTCCATACACAGATGATGGCCATATTCTTGTGATTATTTGGGACTTGTGTGCCACCTGACACTGTCTATCAGCACATGTGTATTTTTAATAATAATAATAATGATAATAATACAAATGAAAATTGTAATTGTTGAATGAAATTCACTTCTTTGAGTGTTTTATGTTTTTTTCTTGTGTGTATATGTGTGCCATTTAATTGTTATTTTTATTATTACAAGTCAACTATTTAAAGCAGGTTTTGGATGGACATATAAATCATCACTACACTTATAAACTTCGTCCAATAAGACACACCCAGACAATGCACACCATTTTAAGATGTTATTCAATTCCGCATATTTTCAGCCTCCCTTTCTAATGTTCAACATACATATCCTTTTCCTCCCCAACCTTGCTTG
Source organism: Hetaerina americana (assembly GCF_022747635.1). Classification (NCBI taxonomy): domain Eukaryota; kingdom Metazoa; phylum Arthropoda; class Insecta; order Odonata; family Calopterygidae; genus Hetaerina; species Hetaerina americana. Next base: position 14,753,602 of record NW_027286292.1, on the reverse strand, counting down.
CCTCAAGTTTTCCCTCTATCACAGTCTTCAGCATCGCATCAAAATACTCAGCATCCACTTTTCCTGCTTCCTTTGGACCACTGCCAACAACCCTCTTGCCTCTCCCAAAATTCCTAGCATTTATTCACTGTTTATTGTTTTCCCTTTCTGTTCATTTGATCTTTTCCATCATACTCCATACCCACATTTCAAAAGCCACCAAATTGATACCAATCATTTTGCTTCAACAACCATTTTACTGCACTGTATAAAATCTGACTCCATATCAAATTTTGAACAAGGCTTTTCTCAACATCCTTACTAAATATCACAATCATCAACATCCTCCTCCTTGGGAAAGCTTCTTTGCCTAGTAAAATTCTTCTTCCAATGTCACTAATACTTTGACCAATTTGGTCGAAAACACCTCCATGATAGGTTGACTGTTTTACCTGAACTAATTTTTGCCCTCCACTTTTAATTTTTAACTTAGCCTTCTCCTTCTTAAACACCTGATAACTTTTGTTTAGTTTACATCAATATCCATCCCATAAATATCACACAGATTTTTAAATCACTCCACAATGATTTCAATCCCTTGGCAGACAACCCAAATAAAGTTTGATAATCCACAAATCTAAATTATTTAATGAAATCACCAATTACTTTCATTCCTATCTCCAGTTCTTCCCATTTTTCTTTTACTATTTCCTTTGCATGAATTTCGAAAAGCACCAATGGTAATAAACATTCCTGACAAACCACTCTTCCTCATACTGCCCACCCAACTCCCCATCTGTCACTTACTCCTGAGCAGCCAGAGAAGACAACAGGTTGCAGACAGGTTTCCTATCACTCCAATCTTCTTCTTCCTTTCTTCATGCATTCATGCAAGCTACCCAATTTGCTCTATCAAATAGCTTCTCAAAATCTACAATACAAAGAAATACATCCTGATTTTATCTTGTGACCTCATTATGGCAATGGCATAAATATTGCCTCTACTCTTTCTAAATGTAAACTCATCATTTCCTAAGTACTCAATCATTTGCTTTCCTCTCTATCCGCTTAATGGTGATCCTAAGTACCACTTTAGCTGCTTGTGATATCAAACTTATTATTCTATAGTCCTCACAGATGGCTGCCTTTCCCTTTTTGTGTTGGAAACTAGCAAACCACCTGGTCAAATTCTTCCTTCATAATTGCTCTGAATTAGGCTCTAAAAACTCTTCCATCTGCTTTTTTTTTCAACCCTTGAGCAGTCCGGCAGGTATGTCATCTACCTCCACAGCCTTATTTGATCATGTTTCCTTTAATACTCTTTATTTCTGGTAATATAGTACGCTTGGACCTAAGGTATTTTCATCCACATCATATTCTCTTTCTAAATCTAAATTTTACGTCTTACTATCATTAACATATAGGTCCTCCATGCATTGTTTCCATCTCTTTTCAATATTTCTAATATACTGGTTTCTCACCCAGTGGGCCTGAGTTAAAATCCCGTAGGTGACAGAATTTTTCAGAGGTATCCCGAACCCTACTTGGGATGTCAAGGAGAGAGCACTTCAAGTGAGTATGTTGTCCATCAGTATGGCACTTGAGCGTTAAACTATGTGACCCTTGGCACCTTTAATTAAGAGTAGACTAATGCCGAAGGTAGATTTCTCTCCATCCTTCTTCCATTCCCTGAATATCCTTCCCTTATCAATCCCTAATGGTTCAAAATAACCTCAGCTGTCAACCACCTTCCTTAATAGCAGACTCTTTAGTTGACATAGTCACTTGTATCTTTTTTTGTTCAATTAATAATTTTCCTGATAAAGCTTTGATAGCATGCAAAGATATCTCCTTCTTACTATTTGCTTTCACCTTCCTGTACAGCACACCGATTCCATTATTCCTTTTTAAACTTTCCATCTACTTGCATTGCATCTTTCACCATACTTTTCCATGCCCTATTGGCTTATGAACTCAGTTGATAGCTTGTCTCTTTGCCCTTTCTTTACCTAATTCTATGTTTATATTTTTCCATTTCCTTCTCTAACCTATCTTCCTTACCATTTTGTCAGTAACCCTTGGTTTCGTTATTCCTTCCCATTAACTGTCCTTGTAGTTTCAGAGCACAAAGGAGGAGAGTAAAAGACAAGAGCAGGGTAAAGACAAAACAATAGGAAGGGTAATTACGAAATAAATGAAAAAACCAAGAATTACAGTAGTGATGATTAGAAATATAGATGAGGAAAGGAAATGGATGAGAATAAATAAAATTAGGAAGAAGAAAGTGCAAAAAGATAATAATAAACAAAGATTATAAATTAATGGGGTCAAGAAAAATGGAGGCAAAAGCATTGACAGGATTGAAGGAAGGAAAATGCATGCTCAATGGATATGACAGGAAATGTAGGAAGTAAACCAGAAAAGATTCAGGCATGAGAGCAAGAATTCATAGAGAACTATACTGTAAAACTATGAGGCCAGCTAGTTTCAACATAGAATGGGAATATGATACCATTAGGATAGATTAGTCACCAAGGGAAATGGCACCAGAGGAGAGGATTTTAAGGAAATGAAGTAGGACAATATTGTATGAATAGTTGACCAATACTAAACTTTCATGAATGAAGGAGACCTAGTGACCTTATCTGACATGTTAAAACTTGTGGCTAATGCCATAGTTATGTATCTACAAGTTATTTGTAATACATTCATAATTAATCAGTATTCACAATATGAAGTCAGCCAATATTGTCCCCATTTACAGAAATGGAAATAAATGCAAAAATTATATGTAAAGAGTCTCATGTCAGCAACATGTACATTAGAAATATTAGATTTTTCAAGATTCATGAGTGATTTTCATAAAACTGCTTGATGGTTGAATATTCATGAGTCAATGCTGATGTATTCATGCCAAGATATTGCAGAAGTGTTGGACAAGTATGATATGACAGACTAAATATTCTTGGATTTTATGAGACTGCTGAGGAAAGTGGTCCAAAGAGGTGCTGTTATCTCTGGAGGCCCACAAGAAAATGTAATATAGCCAATATTCCTTTTCCCTTCCATTAACAATCTAAATTCATATAATAAATTGGAAATTAAGTTATTCACAGATGACTGCTTAGCTAGTAAAAGACTAAAGGGTAACATGGGATCATTCACACATATGTATTTGCAAAGTTATTTAGCTGTACTTGTGGGCTGGCAAGAAAAGAATAATTGAAAATTAAATGTAAAAAATGTTATTTAGACCTTCAAACCCAGAGAAGAGTAGGCACAATATTTGAAGGGATTAGTACCTTAAATGGATTGGCATAAATATCTAAATAATTTGACAAAAAAATTAGAGGGAATCTATAGAATAATATATCCAATCAATGCCCTATATACGTGCAACCAAGATTTTGATATGACCAATCCTGGAAGATGCCTCAAATGTCTGGGTTCCAAATGAAACATCAAATCAAGTCAGACAGTGTCCAAAAAAAAGGTAACGTGTGTTATGATGAGCAGGTATGACATACTATATGAGACAGGGTAACAGAGACACTGAATATTTTAGGATTGAGATCTATAAGCAAAAGATCTAGGATGACTAGGTAAATAATCTTGCATACAGTAGTGGATAGAAATTGGGGGGAGAAAGGACAGCGGGTATGCATTGGAGAAAGAAAAGGAAATAAAAATTGTTGTAATTAGTCAATTAAATCTACAGAAATATTGTTTAATATGCACAAACAATTTGAAATCTTTTTTCAAGATGAGTTCCATGAATCTATAGCCTCCATTTGTATTATTAAAGGTACACACCAGAATCTCCATAGCTACATGTAAATGCTATAGGTAGGTAATATCGTATAGTATAGGTAGGGTCTTTCATCTGGGGAGGGATTGAGAATTAGTCCCCTTTTCCGACTGACCCCTTATCATAGTAAGGAACATAATACAAGTAAATTAAATGAATATACTAAAAAATTACAGATTTAAAAGGTAGAAGTTAGATCATTACCATTATTACAAATATACAAGAAGAAATATAAACAAATGTGAGATAATAAAGAGAATGGTGGCAATAGAATATTTAGAAATGCATTAATTATTATGAAAATATAACTGTGAAAAAATGAAGTATTTAGCCTTACTCCTTAAGAAAAAACCAATGGCAAGAGAGCACCTACTTAGGAAGGGGGGCATAAAAAACCAGCAAAATTTACTAACTGTAAGATAGAGAAGCCAAATTTTGATGATAATTCCAAATACTAGGGATATATGTAAATATACATTCAATAATTCAGTTTTTAACAGAGTATGGAGGAAAATGAATATTCTACAGTGATTGGTGTGTTTGTCTGAGTTCTTGAATAAAATAGAGACATCTGGTAAAAAAGGAGGATAAAAAACAATGATAAATTTGAAAATATATCTGGCTTGCATAAGGAAACTGTCTCAATGATAACTCATTTTGGTCATTAAAATTTTTTGGTGAGTATAAAGTTTCTCACAGCAGTTATTATAATTATTATTTGTTTAAGTGAATGACATTAGTATGCGAGCTATTGATGTGAATGTGGATAATAATTTGGAGTTGGCTTTGTTTCCAGTTGGACTCACTAATTTGTTCGTTACTTGGGATTTATTCAATGCATTCTCAAAGGATGGGAGGGAAGTGGAATTCATCAAAGCAGTTGCAAGTTGATTCAATTGACAACACACTGATACCATACATTTTGACAGCGTTATGTATTCAACCAAGACCATTAAATTCCTTGGCTTTGTACTGCAGTGAGCTGTACTTAAATGTTTGATAGAACAGGATGAGTGTGCAGATTTGCCTTTTCAATTCCAGGAAAAGCCATATAGGTCGGTTAAATTATACCTTGATGAGAAGTCAGATTGAGAAAAAACTAATGCAAGGATTGCATGAACACTGTACTTTGGTAAAGAGTTCTTGGGAAAGATTTAAACACATTACATCACCATAGAAATGTGGGATTAAGAGGAAGCATATAGGCTCCAACTATACTTTTTAATTTAATTGATTTTTTAATGAAATGAGCAAAATGGGCTGGAATTTATGGGATAAGCGGTGAGATTAATTTACAGCTCTACATATTTTGTAAACAAGTAGTGACTGTGAGAAATTTTTTAGCTATTAGCAGTCCTGGTTTTTAACAAAATTCTTGAATGAAATGAGAGTGTTCTAGGAGTATAGGAGCAGCATCTGCATTTATTTTAGAGATTTTAGGAGCCTATGATATCTGATTATTATTGAAAGAAGACATGAGAGCTATTGGCTGTGGATGTGAAGTTAGGTCAATTCCTATTTCAAAATATAAATAGCTATACATCTTCAATCTCAAATTCAATTTCTACTTTACAACTAACTGAATGAAGATATACTTTCATCCTTGACTGTCAGTATGCAGAATTAATGTACAAGTGGTGAGACACACACTGTCAAGGAATCTTCTGCCTTCCCTTTATCAGGAATACTAGCTTAGTTAGAATAGAGAATACCTGCCTGGGGTTTTGCTAGACCTTAGTTTTACTCATAAGAACAGTTGAGTACAATAGCTGCCAGTAGATAATGCAGTATATGGTATAAAATAGGCTGATAACCCAACATAATTTAAAATACATCATTGTTAACAGCCAGAGGAAAGCATCTAACAATTAACGTCCCGATATTTGGAAAGGGCCATAAAAGATTATTAAATCAAGACATTGGTACATCAAGATATTGGAACATCAAGACATTGAAGACATTGAACACGGTGATTTTACATTGACAGTTAATATTAGTTATTTTAAGTTACAAAAAAGAGACTAGATTTGGTGAGTGATTACAATATAAATGGAGGGTCATGTGTGTTAAACAAAACCACATGGGTGATATTATTTTTAAATTGATGGCATAGGTTCAGTATTAAGGGCAGGAAGTTACCATTGTGTATACAAAAATCTGGGCATAGGCATGATTAGAAATGAGAATGGATATTCATTCACAGATATATCCATCAAATTGCTTTGAATGAAACTTGTAGTTCAAAGACTCATTACAGAAGTTTAAATGTCAGTGAATGGCGAGACAAAGTCTGATGAATTAATTCTGATTTAATTGAGATTAGTTTTAAAGGAGTGTAACCCAGGCCAAAGAACAATAGCAAAAGATGTTAACAAAAGAGAAGCTGAAAAAATGGAAAATAATTTGGATCAAAATAAGAACCTCTTTGGGGAGTGAAAATTTTTTTATGAAATTGGTGAGAATTATGAAAAATGAAGAAAAATCTGCAAACAAACATCAAGTGGAATCTTAAATTGAATTGTGGGTGCGGTATGGTTCATATACATGGATTTTTAAATTTATGCCTATAAATTTGAGAGCTGAGAATAACTACACATGTAAAAGTCTCAGGAACAGAAGAGCTGGTATGAAGTAATATTTGAATTTGGAAAAGATGGAAGAATATGCAAGGATATGGCATCATAGAAGAACTTAGCAAAAAAGAATCCTATCACAACCTAATCAGCATTTTTTCTTTAGACTATCAAGAAATAGAATTGTATGAGTGTGAAGACAGATTTTAAAGAGTAAATACAACAAGAAATAATTTTTGCGAAAATGAAGCTCCAGCTTCATTACTCAAACTAGTATTATTATATATTGTGAGAACTATTACGTTAAATGAATACGAAGTGAAGTACGAGGGTAATCCCAGAAGTAACCGACCCAACAAAGAAAACACAAAAATTTTGGAAATAAATATATTTATTTTTCAATATAATCTCCTTTCAGCTCTATGCACTTTTCTCAGCGATGTTCAATAAGTTCGATACCCTTTTTATAATAAGAACTGTCTTGCACCTCAAAATAGCCAAAAACTGCCGACATCAGTTCTTCACGATTGGAAAATCTTTGACCACTGAGCTAATTTTTCAAGTTTGCGAACAGAAAATAATCCGAGGATGCTAAATCTGGTGAATAGAGTGCAGTTCAAACTTTAATTCATGAATTTTGGTCATTGCAATAATGAATTTGTGAGCTGGTACATTGTCTTGATGAAACAACACTTTCTTCTCAGCCAAATGCAGCCGCTTTTGCCTGATTTCTTTGCTCAAATGTTGCAATAAGTTTGCATGATACTCAACGTTGATAGTTTTTCCTTCTTCCAGATAGTCAAAGAAAATCATCCCAAGTGCATTCCAAAAAACCAACCCAATGACCTTGTCTGCATATTAAATGATCTTCGCCTTCTTTTGAGCCGGTTTTCCCTTTTGAATCCATCGTTTTGATTGTTCTTTTGTCTTGGGTGTGAACTAATGGACCCATGTTTCATCCATGGTTATGAAACGGTGGAAAAATTCTGCTTTTTTGCTGTGAAACTTAGCTAAAAATTCAATTGAAACATTTTCACGACACTGGTTTTGCTCGAGTGTGAGCAAACCATCTTGCACACACCTTCCTCATGCCCAAATTTTCAGTTCATATGCGATGTACTGCACTTTTTGAGATGCCTATTATGTCTGCTAGCTCGCGCACTTTCAGTCAATGATCATGTAGTGGCACTTTGTGGATTTTCTTCACCATTTATGGAGTTGTCACCTCATTAGGTTGACCAATACGATGCTTGTCCTGAAAGCCCATATGGCCTCGTTTAAACTCTGCTACTCAATATTTTACTGTTGTAAACAAATGAGCAGACTCAACCAGCATATAATCCAGTTCAGCTTTTATATTGGTTGGGCTGAGGCCCTTCAAATAAAAGTATTTTATCACATAACAATGACCAATTTTCTCTATTTTCACAAATTCACTGAAAACCTTCACTATTGATAGCTGCCAAACAAATACTGAACAACGTGGCATTTTCAAACTTGAAACATATGCTTTATAGATTGCATACTTTCTAATACAGTGATATTTTTCAAACAACTACCACCATCTCTAGGTCAGGCCGGGTCCTAATGGGACCACCCTCGTAAGAATATGATAAAGTGAATGATATGTGTGAGAGTAAATATATACCATTGTGGCTACTTGAATTCTTTAAATTCTCTGTAATAGCAACAATGAATAAATGATAAGAATGGTGGAAGAGGCAAGAGGGTTGTTGGAAGTGGTCCAAAGGAAGCAGAAAAAGTAGATGCAGCGTATTTTTAGGCGATTATGAAGACTGCAATAGACGGGAGAACTTAAGGCAAAAATGGATGGGCATCTTGGATGGAATAAAGGGAGATAGAAAGTACTCCAGATTGAAGAACAGTTTATTGAAATGAGGGCTGTCAGGTTGTGTCTTTCTGGGAAGAGCTGGGAAGTATTGCAATAATCAGCTTATCTTTACCTTAACTAAAATGGTAAACTTCCTAATAAACACATTCTAAAAGATTGAATCATCAAACAAAATTGATTATACCATCTGACTTCTTTTAGTTTTCAGCCATGACTTCAACTCACATTATCACCACCAACCATTCACTTAGCAAGAACCATGTTCTTATGGGTAAACATGGCAGGAAAGTAAAAGTGAGAAGTACTTGATAATGGAGCAATTAGGAGAATACAGCAAGCATTGCTTAAAACAGATAGTTTAGATACAATGAACATATTATATCATTTACATAGTCATGCCTAAAAACATACAGCACTTTGAAAGATGATCGAGAAAGAACATGCTGAAGGGTGAAGAAACTGGTAGGGAGTCCCACTGGTTACAAACAAGAAAGATATTGTAAATGAAAGTGATAAAGTAAAAATGGATAAGAGGCATAAAATGCCCTCCTTATTGTCCACTCTGAAAAATGTGTGCAAGTCCTGTAACCTGTTTGTGGCACCCATATAATCTTTCCCACATTTCCTCACCATTTGGTCATGGTTCTTTTCATAGAAATACCTGATCAAAGTCTGTGTTGAAACTATGATTGTAAAATAAAAAAATCAGAGGAAATTATGTTGATTTCATAATGAAGAAATGCAACAAATTTACCCCAAGTACCATTTAACTGCAGGTTTTCAAAATAAACTTATGAGAGAGTTTGTTGTAAGATGCCTTGGCTATGAACTTTCAAATTATCTTTAAGTTGGGAATGGATGCCACTTAATAAGTCGTATCTCATGTTGTGATAGGTAGCTATCATTAGGCCCAAAGCATATTTATAAAAAATGTTTTTGGACACCTCTGGGAATTCACTCCTTTGGGAATGAGTTAACAATTTTTGGAGAGAAGGAAGTATTAAGTATTTATCTCTGTGATAATTTCATGTGTACTCACTCTGCCAACGAGACTCTCAGCAGAGCCAACCACTTCTGGAAGATTAGGACGGTGATCTGCTGGGCTTCCTGGAAGCGAGTGAGATAAGCGCTCAGTAGCTAAACTTCCATTTGATTCCCCAGGACGGGATTCTGCAAGAGAAACCTCATTGGAGAATTGGCCTTTCATATCAAATGTCTCAACTATATAAGGAAATAAAATATTTTGAGACTAGGAGCTAATAGGCATGCCAATTATCCCCAATGCAAGTATTCACATGAAGCATTACACAATGAAACCTCTATTTTCTGAAGATTTGCAAGATAAATGCAATCAGCATTACATCCTTACGGTACCCTAATGAGCAACTATTCTGTCTGTCTCAGACACTAATTTATCACGTTCAATTTGTTAATTATTACATTCTATATAATTTAAACTGAATTTCCACTGGGCAATACAAGTTAGAATATACCACAGGAAGGTAAAAATGCTATCATTGTTTCCTGCAGCTTCTAAATTTGAGTAATTTTTTACAGTGAAGCTCTACTTGTTTAAACCCCAAACTATATATATTCCATTTGCACTTAACAGAGGCTTTACTGTATATGGTTCAAGAAATCAAATTTCTCTTTTCTACATTTTGAAATTACAAAATGGATAAACAAATATAACAGGAATAATGTTCTGGGTTAAAACAGGCAATTCATTCCTATGAAAATAATTGTACCTGGTAATATGTCAAAGAATGTAACTGACAACATGCATATTTTAAGCCATGCAAAAACCAAAAATTCACCAATCTTGCAACTATATGTGCACTACAGTCATCAAAGAATGGAAGAAAACAGTGCATGTGAAGGCTTTGTGACAAGTACCTAACTATAGGTTGAACATTTTTAATTGAAAAATAAATTAATAGAGGAAATATACTCTTGGCAATTTGGAAATACTATTTTAAGAACAAGATTTGATATTTTCAGCTAATTCTGTGCGCTATCATATGTTTTGTCAATTAACTCACTGTTTGGCTATTATCACTAGAAGAATGTTCAGAGATGACTCACAAGGAGTCAACTGATAGATTGGAATACCAAACATTAATAACCACTGGATTACCAGAAGGTATACTGAGTATAACTGAAGAACTAATCTGTAAAAGTCTTGACACCAAAACTAATGTAAAGAGTTAAGTTTTTCCCTAAATTTCACAATCTCCTACCTCATATTTTACATTGTTGGATCTATTAATTATTTGAGAGTTAAAATACCTAGCTCAACATTAACAATATCATATTCTAGATCTAATGACACTTCAAGTAACAAAATTCACTCAGGGTTTAATTTCTCAAGACTATATTCACCTGAAACTGAAGTGCCTCGAAATAAATTTGTATAGGAAGAAGTCTCGAATGAGAAAAATGTAAATCAGTACTGCTGAGGGCCCTTTGAGTGCTAAATCTCAACTGTAAAACTTTTCTGGGTGTGTGGATGTAATAATGTTGCAATTATTTTAATAGACTTTGTTAATAGTAGGTTACATTAACCCAAATGATCTGGAAGCTGTGCATCTGAGATTTGAGAAAACTTTTCTTCTCCATTCAAATACTACAAATATCATATTTTTTTAATTTACAACACATATTCTGGCATGCAAAATATATTCAATCAAGCAACGAGGTACTTTAAATACTATGCTAAAACTGAAACGTAAACTTGGGTTATTTCTTGTCTTTGAGGGTTTTTATGTAACTTGTAATTCAAGCATATCAGTGATTCTGAAGGTAGTTCATTCAATATTATATATATGTATATATATATATATATATATATATATATATATATATATATATATATATATATATATGTATATGTAAATGTATATGTATGTATATACACACACACACACTATATATATATATATATGTATACATATATATATATATTTTTTTTTAATATCTTCAAAATGGAACGCTCTTCGGCGATGCACAAACTTATAAAAACACAGATATAGATTTTTAAAACATAGAAACACAAAGAAAGGACACTCACATATGTTGTTTTGATGTTTTGACGGCTCGGCCGTCGTCTTCAGAATGGCGTTCTCGGGGAAGAGCGGAGAGGACATGTGCAGGGGAGAGGTGAGGGAAGGAGAGGTAAGGGACCAATAGGAAATGAACAAGGGGGTAGTAGGGGATATGTAGGCAGCCATATAATGCATTCAGTGGGCTTGGTTCAGCCTGGGAGGTTTAAATGACTGGGTCACCCAGATATGCGCCATCTAGCATGTTCTCACCTCTATTATTAGCAGGTTCTCACCTCTATTATACTAGCAGATTTGGGAAGGGTTTCCTTTACCGAAACAGAGAAGCAGTCATCAAAAGATATCGATAAGATCGGTATCTTTCACTTCTACTTTATCTGACTCGAATATCAATTTCCTAGATATCGACATTCACCTCCAAAACAATACGTTTTACACCTCAGTCCACATTAAACCAACCAATAAGCAACAGTATCTACATTTCGACAGCTGCCATCCACCTCATACAAAGTGCTCCATCCCATTCTTACTCTCAGTCCGTGGCTTCCATCTCTGCAACAACACCCCCTCCCAACAGAAATACTTGGACCAGCTACATGACTCTCTTAGAAAATGTGGGTACCCTGAAAAACTACTGAACAGTAAAATCCTCAAACCGTCAACCCAATACACTCCTCTCCCCAAACCAAACAGCCCAAAATGCCCTAATCTTATCACCACTTTCTTCCCCGGAACACACAAAATTAAAAATTTAATCCGTGACCTCTTCCCAATTATTAATAACAATCAGCCCAAATCACTTTTATTCTCACATTGTCCCTCCGTTTTGTTTAAACCCCTGTCGAACTTGCGAGACATCTTCAAGCCAACATAACCAACTGTGAGCACCCCCGTCTCTCCCCTGCCCTTATCCGCACCATGCAACCGCCCATGCTGCAAATGCTGCCATCTTCTAAGACCCTCCCCCTCACTTAGTACCAACTCCCAACCGGTCGCCACCTGCACCTCAAAAAATATTATATATCGCCTCTCTTATAACTTCTGCCCTGCCTTTTATGTGGGCGAATGCTTGACCACACTTTCCCTCCGTATGAATAACAAACGACATATCCCCTCCCACCCCCTTGTTCATTTCCTATTGGTCCCTAACCTCTCCTTCCCTCACCTCTCCCCCGCACATGTCCTCTCCGCCCTTCCCCGAGAACGCCATTCTGAAGACTACGGCCGAGCCGTCGAAACGTCAAAACAACATATTATGAGTGTCCTTTCCTTGTGTTTCTATCGTTTTAAAATCTACATCTATGTTTATATATATATATATATATATATATATATATATATATATATATATATATATATATATATATATATATATATATATATATAAACATACATACATAATTATATTGTATACATATATAATATTTTACAAAGTCAATAAAATTATGACTTCATGTGCAATGGGCAAATCATAATAAAAACAATGGTTTGAGGCTTCAATTTGAATATCTTACTGTTTTCAATGTGTCCATGTATATTCTACTTTTTGCGTGGTTACACCATGTAGGCTGAAAAATACATGAAGACTTTATTTAATCAGCACTAAAATCCTCAATATATTTATCCATTAGGTAGCTATGGCTTTAATTAAACATAGATACCTAATGTTGGTATATTTTATTTCAGCTTATCATGCAACCATAAAGACACAATATCACAGATTATGCATACATGCGGACATCACTTTTTCATCATGAAATTAATGAGTGTAAATACAGACAAGTTACAAGAAAAGCCTCTTATTAGTGACTCCAAGAAATCTATGGATGGAATACAGCCAAGCATTGGAAGAAGATGGTGAGGTATAAGCATGAAGTGTTTTATAAATGACCAGAGTATTTTAAATACAAGTACACAGGATATTTTCAAATGATATTATAATTCAAACATTCATTTTGAAATACAATTTTAAGAATTATTGTTATATTTAAGTTTCCTACCAAACATCTGTTAAAATTCCCAAACATACATCATTAGAGAGGATATGAAATGGAAAAAAATAATTGTGAAAATCTATAAAAAGAACAAAATGTTCATCTCGATTAATAATCTCATTACTGCAATGGCATCACGCATACCTCTCCCCTTCCTAAACCCAAACTGGTCATCCCCTAAGTAATCATTTGCCCTACTCTCTATCCTTTTGTTGATGATCCTGAGAACAACTTTAGCTGTGTGGGATATCAAACTTATTGTCCTGTAGTCCTCACACGATGTAGCCTTTACCTTTTTGGGAATAGGAACTAAAACTGATCTCACAAAGTCTTCCGGCCAGATTTCTTCTTCATAGATACTATGAATCAGCCCATATAGCCTCTTCCTCCCACATTTTCCTAAGCATTTCAATAGTTCCGCGGGAATGTTGTCCACCCCCACTGCCTTATTTGGCTTCATCTCCCTTAATGCCCTTTCTATATCATCGTCGAGTATGCCTGGACCTAAGCTATCTTCCTCTATGTCATGTTCCTTTTCTATGTCTAACTTTGTTGATCTAAGTTCTTTACTATACAGTTCTTCTATATATTCCATCCATCTCTCTTGGATCTTTCCTGTGTCAACTATTATCTTTCTCGCCTTATCTCTAACTGTTAGCATAGATCTTCCTTTCTTACTTCCCGATAACGATTTAACTTTGCTGTACAGCGCACCAATTTCACCCTTCCTCTGCAGACGTTCCATATCATCACACTGCGTCTTCCACCATGCTTCTTTTGCTTTATTTGTTGCCTGCCTCAATTTATTGTTTAACTCTTTGTACTTCATTTTGTCTAACTCTGTGCTTACAATCTTCCATTTTATCCTCTCATCCATCTTTGTAATCATCTCATCAGTGATCCATGGTTTCCTAGTCATTTTCTCGTTAACGGTTCCAATAGCATCTTTTGCGGCTTTCGATATCCCTTTCTTGATATTTTCCTATTTTTCTTTGATAATACTCAGCTTTTTACCATCCCCCATGATTTCCTCTACAGCCCGTTGGTAATCCTTCTATTTCAATCCATTTAATGCTTCTACATTCCATTTTCTAACCCGCCGCCCCTGCCTTATCTTTTTGAAATGGACGCTACATTTCATAGCAACTAAAATGTGGCCAGAGTCCTCATCCGCTCCCGGGAAGCTGTGCAAATTCATCACACTGTTCCTAAACCTGTAATTAACCAGAATATAATCTAGCTGATACCTTTCTGAATCACCTGGCATTTTCCATGTACACCTGCATCTTTTATGGTGTCTAAACCAAGTGTTGTTGATGACTAACCTCTGTGTCCTGCAGAACTTAACTGCTTTCTCCCCACGGCCATTCCTCATGCCTAAACCATAGCCCCCCACCTCATCACCATCTCTTCCTTTACCTACTGTCACATTTCAATCATCACTATCAAATGTTTCCCTGCAGGAACACACACAATTATGTCTTCTAACTGATCATATATCCTATCGACCTCTTCCTCCATTTGTTTGCTTGGTGGCATATATATATGAATAATAACCAAGTTCGTCGGTTCTGCTTTTATCTCGACTAGTAATATTCTATCTGTTACCTGTTCTATGTTGACTACGCTTCTTCGTATCTCTTTATTTAATACTATGGCAACCCCTTGTTGGCTCTCGTCCCTGCCGCTGTATATTATTCAATAATTATCACTCCAGTAATCCCCGCTATCCTTCTATCTCACCTCGCATAGACCTAAAATATCTATTTTTCCCCTTTCCATCTCTCGCCAAATATTCTCCAATTTCCCTGTCCTCATCATTGTCCTAACATTCCACGTTTCTATTCTAACCAATGTAGTCTTCTTCTCCTGTCTTCCATCCTGCTGCTTCCGGTTTTCCCTTGCAAGGGTTTTGTGGGATGACGACCACGGAAGCCTTGCCTCCTCCACTGCCGGGCACGGCACACAGCTGATTGGGCCGAGCCCCATAGTTGCCAGGACTCAAAATCTCTGTAGTGACCATATCACAATAGAGTTGGGGAAGGCATAATCGAACGGATCACAAGAGTAAAAATATTTCCTTGACCGGGAGTCGAACACCGGATCTTTCCACTTGCCGGGCGGATGCTCTTAACCACTTGAGCTATCGAGGAAACGTAATTTACCCTGAGATCCATGGGTCTAATATGTCCCCAAGCGCCCCGATTCTTTAGCCAAGAGATGGGTTCAGGGGGCTGTTTCACCCACCAAAGGAGTAAACCATACATACACGAGTCAACCATTAATGAGTATTTATTCGCCGTTCGGCGGGATTGTGTGTTTGATTGTATATATATAAATATATATAAATATATATAAATATAAATATATATATATATATATATATATATATATATATATATATATATATATATATAAATATATATATATAAACATACATACAGTATGTGTTTGTGTATGTAGCATGTGTATGTATGTATATAAAGTTCTACTTAGCAAGTAATTAAACTCCACATTGTCGCAAAATCTGTGAATATATTTCTCTTGATGTTATGAGAGATGTAATTTACTCAGAGATATAATAATTTTTTACTATATATCTACATACGTGGATCCTAGCCATACAATGGACCTTGTTAATTGGTTTGATGGTAAGAAAAGTATGCCTCTTGTAGGAAACTCCCTTTATAGACTATTGGAAATTTTCACGCATGCAAGAATATCCAACCAATAGGCCAGTTAAATTTTAAAGGGTTAATGATGTTCATTAAAAATCATCAACAAGAATGAATTGCAAACCATTAGCATAAATATGCTTGACAAGCAGCATAAGAAGACAGTAGCTGATATTTTCCCCCATTCAACCATTTCAAAATGATGAATCAGACGCCCTAATTTCCTTTGTCCTTGACATATCACCAAAATTGTCATCCCCGTAATAAGGAAGGGGGTCACTTACAATCTGACAAAATAATATATAGGATATGGCTGTAAGCCATATGCAATTTAAGTCAGATCAAAATTGTCAACTTGTACCTAGTACAACCTTTCTTCTGAATTCATGACAAGGTATAAAAAGAGAAACTGAAATCTTTTTTCCATCACAAAAATGTTGTATACCAATTCCAATTTTTTTCAAAGAGTACTGTTTTAATGAAATATAGCTTCACATAAACATACCATAACCAAACTTGCAAGAAATTCAATCAAAGAAATAAATGATCATTCACATCTGGCATGTAAGAACTTTATAATTTTAAATTAGGCACAGTATACATATGCAAGAACATAGGAACTGTTGTACTTGAATGATGAATAAATATTCTATTATTTATCCATATGAAATCATTTATTATCAGGAAAGTTGAGAAACAAAACTCTTCAAGCCAGTTACTTTTTGGTCACACATATATTTGGCATATAGTCAAGTACACTGACTACACAATATTGAAGGTGTTATATTACAAAAGTACTCAATTATGACTGCCATATACTGGACAAAATATCCACTAAATTTTAGCCAAAATATTATTTTGACCTGACTTATCAGTGCAGTTAATCAGAAAAAATAACGATAACATAAAAACAAAATTTCATTTAACATCTACATGATTTTGCCACAGATGATTATGAATGCTGATATATTCCAGATAGCTTCAAGAGTATATCCATATAAGTTAAACAAATTTAAGCTGAATGAGACAAATTTCATTTAGAGCATGCTATTACATAATAAACAACATAATCATGGGATGAAATTTTGATACACAAACTATTATAAAACTGTATACATTAAAGAGGCGATGTTTAGCAGAATTTTAAAAAAGTGTCATGCAATAATTTAGCATAAGCACATGGGAAAAGAATTGTCGGGTAACTGGAGGGTGTTTCTTTTTGTCAGGTATCTTGATGGTACTTTCTAATTGTGTGAAGGATTCGATGCATTACTGCATTTAAGGATGGCATGGGAGAATCAAATTTAGGAAATTCAGTTATTTCTATAATCTTCCTTGGGATATATTTGTATTCTGTATTGTATGAATTATCCACTATTCTGGAGAAGTTAATGATGACCAAGGATAGGACTCATAAGAGAAAATAGAGAGAGACTAAGGCAAAGAAAAATGGTTGCAGCAATAAGTTGCTATGTTAGAAGAAGACAAAAATGATGGTGCATGATTGGAAGAATAAATCACCACGTGCACCAAAAATTGGAGTTGAGATACCAATCCATTCATTCAGATCCAAATTTCACTAGAATTCTTAAGAAAGTAGCAGGCAAACTCAAAATGGATAATTTTAAAAGTTGACAATATAATGTTCAAATCAAAATCATAGATATTAGAGAAAGCCAGATGAATAATTTAACACTAGTAGGATGTGTAACATTAATGAAAATGATTTGATTTGCTTCATTTCTGATATTTTGTAATACTTAAGACCTCTTTATACCTAATACTTTCATTACAATTCAATTTTCCCAATTGTAAGTAACCTTGGTGAAGTAATGTTGGTATGAAGCAGGATAGAAAATATGATAATGTACGGCCTACAATGTATTTATTTGGATAGGAGCCATATTTTCTTCAATGGCATTAATTATATATTTAATTAGTCATTTTAATGTTTAAAAATTTTATTATACGGTTACCCTTAGCTATTTTTAAATGAGATTAATCTGCTAAGGAAGACAAAATAAGTCCGTCAAAGTATTTGATATATGGTATAGTTTTTGGTTGGTATGATTTCTACCAACAATATCCTCTCCTCCTTCACCATAACCAGCACTTGCTCATTTGTTTTCCTTTCTGTCCACTTCACCTCTATTATCCTTCTCCATCCCCACATTTCAAAAGCCTCCAATCTACATCTTTTATCCTGCTTTAATGACCATGTCTCTGTTCTTTGCAAAACCATGCTCCTCATAAAAGTTTTGACGAGCCATTTCATAGCATCCTTACTTAACATCCTAGTCATTAATTCCCTCCATGTGAAAGCTTCTTTTCCTAACGCAATTTTTCTCCTAATGCCCATACTAAATTGCCCATTTTGGCCCAAAACACTTCCAAGATATGGAAACTGTTACACCTGCACTAGTTTTTGCCCACCAATTTTATTGTTGAACTTTGCCTTTCTCTTTCTGGAAAACCAAACAACCTTATTTTTATTTTTATTGATTCTCATTCCATATCTATTGTACTAAATTTCCAAATCTTTCAGGATTGCTTGTGACCCCTTGGCTGACTGACAAACTAAAGCTTGGTTATCAGCAAACCTAACTGATTTTATGAATTCCCAGCTGACTTTCATTCCTATCTTCAATTTTTTCCATGCCTCTTTAATCATTTCCTCCACATATACATTGAACAGCACCGGTGATAATGGACAACCCTTCCTTACTCCTCTTCCTAACTCTGCCCATCCAGGCTCTCCATCCCCCACTCGCAACTGAGCAGTCTGAAAGATGTGAAGGTTACTAATTATCCTCCTATCCCTCCAATCTATTCCTATTTCCTATCATATATTCATTAGTTTTTCCAATTAAATCTATCAAATGCCCTTTCGAAATCTGCAAAAAATGGAAATGCATGTTGACTGTTGAACTATTGACCCGGGGTAAGCGGGCCAGTACTCCAATGTTGGATGACCCCAGTTCGATTGCGAGGTAAGCCTCTCTGGGCAGCCTTACCTCCACCCAGGCTGTGTAATTTTTGGGTATCAGATCTTCCTGGGAAACCATAACCGACACAGGGAAAGGAACTGGCCCCCTACTCTGACGTGTGAATTTCACACGCCATATCTGCTTTATTCTGCCTTCCCCAACATCCCTGATTTTGTCCTTTGTATGTGTTCTTATTTCTTATACCTCTTTCCATGTGAATGAATATTATTATTATTATCAAGTAATCTACTGGTTACGGTAGGTTTTGGATGGACACAATGGCCAAATAAATATTTTGTTACTCCTAACAAAACAATATCCAGCAACCTACTCTACATCAAGTCCTTCTTCATCTCTGGGTACTTCTTTCCTCCCTTCATCCCATCCAACATCCCTATCCTGTTCCTGGCCTTCCCTTGTTTGCCTAACATTCTCCCCTCTATTACAGTCTTCAACATTCCACTGCCGGTCAATACCCCCTTCATCCACTTTTCCTGCCTCCATAGGATTTACCCCAACAAACCCCTCTCTTCGCCCACTATACCGAGTACTTCCTCATTTGTTTTCTTCTCTGTCCATTTCACCTTCTCCATTCTTCTCCACACCCACATTCCAAAAGCCTCCAGTTTACTTCTATCCTCCTGCTTCAATGACCACGTTTCCGCGCCGTACATAGCTATGCTCCATATCAAAGTTTTTAAGAGTCTTTTCTCAATACCCTTACTCAATGTCCCTCTCATCAACTCCCTCCTCCTTGTGAAAGCCTCTTTGCCTAGTGCAATTCTTCTCCTTACGTCCCTACTACTTTGACAATGTTGGTCCAAAACACTCAAACACTGACAAACTAAAGCTTAGTCATCAGCATACGTAACTGATTTTAAGTTTTCCCCTCAGACTCTCATTCTGGCCTCCAGTTCTTCCCATGACTCTTTAACCATATGCTCCACATACATGTTGAACAGCACCGGTGACAATGGACAACCCTGCCTTACACCTTTGCACAAATTTTTGGCCAAAAAACAACACACCAATGATGCAGCAGCCACCGTATTCCCCAGATTTGCCCCCTAATGACTTTTCTTGTTCCCGAAACGAAAGTTGCTCATGAAAGGACGACGCTACACTATGATTGACGAGATAAAGACTGCATCAAAGGAGAAGCTGAGTAAGATCACAAAAAATGATTTTTTGAAGTGTATCGAGGATTGGAAAAAACATTGGCACAAGTGTATAATATCTAATGGGGATTACTTTGAAGGGGAAAAAATAGACATTCATGAATAAATAAATAATTTTTGAAAAAACACAAAAGTTGCAATACTTCCGGGAATTGAACCTGGGCCCTTCGGTCAGTAGTCCGACGCTCTAGGGATCGAGATGGTGCGGGGGCTAACGTACTGGCTTCCCACCCTGAGGGCGCGGGTTCAAATCCCGGCGGTGTTGAATATTTTTCAGAGGTATCTCGATCCCTACTTGAGGTGCTTTGTGGAGGGCACTTTGAGTGAGTACGCCGTCCGTCGGATGGGACGTTAAACTGCGGACCCCTTGGCGCCTTTCGTAAAGAGCAGGCTAATGCCGACGCCGGGTTTCTCTCCACCCTTCATCCTTTCCTGTCCATCCCCTATGGCGCAAATGACCTTAGCTGTCGGTCGCCTCCCCTTAAAACTACTACTCCCGACGCTCTACCCCTGGGCTATTTTGACCCACATATATAAGTTGTGTATAATTGCCATGGAAGCTCTTTAAATTACTTGGATTGGAGGTAGGTTGTGAATAATTTTAGTGTATGCAGATAATTATATTCCTCTATGAATGAAAAAATGGTAAATGTATTTTCCAAATCCTCATCTTTCCTAGAAATCTATCCAACCATTCATCCAGTAACTGTCATTCTATCTAGACTCTTTCTTCATTCTCTAAATTCCCAAAAGACATTTGAAACCTTCACCTTATGCAAAACCTGCATCAAATGTGGCCACACTCATATCTTTATTGAAGAAATGTGAATAATTATGAAAAAGTCCAACTTTTGTCAACCGAAGACAATGTCTGGCAGAGCACTCCTCATAAAGTAAAACAATCATCAGCTATGTCTGAGAACTAATAATAATAAAGAAGCAAAGGAGCTGGTCTAGTAACATGGATAACATTAAACAGTGCTTTTAAACTGATTCCTGTCTCACATAGTCATTCACATGCTTTAAGTGAGCAATCATTGTCGTTAGCAGAAAAAAAAATTTCTATATACAAAAAAAGGAAATTGAGAGCTACAACTGAAAAATTGTCCAAAACAACTGCTGACCTCTCCCATGAAAAGAAGCCCTATGCGAAATAGGGGATTGTCGCAGAGAAAATTTCCAGTCCTGAACGTCTCCATCAGGTAAGAAGCCAGCTACAGCCATTGCTTGCGCCTGTGCCAACTTGAGACCACCTGCAATTCGGCTGAAACTCCGAGAGGAGGAGGTGGATCCCTGCACCCGTGTGCCTCCTTGCCAACCAATACAGCCGAGGCGGAAGGAGCCTCCGGCCTGAGGCATACGCCGAGGTGGAGGAGTTGGTGGGGTAAGTTCTGGACCATACTCATCCTGTGGGCTGCAAGGGGGATGCGGGTGGCAATTAGTGGGCTACTACACTTCAGAAAACTGTGAGTGTTAAATCGTTTGGTGGTGAAACACAGGAAGAGACTTGGAGAGTGAGTGCATGGTAGTAGTTATAACCCTCATGCTTTTATTAGTGAATTGAAAAATTTAAAGATTTTATTCTTACCATAATTTGGGTGAAGAAACTGCCCATCAGATTTTCTGAAATTTACACAAAAAAACTAAAGTAATATTTAAGATAAAAATAACTAAAGAATTGCAAGAATCTCAAGTCGCAGTTAGAAAGGTATTAAAAGATGCTTAATCAATTCAAGAAGTCCTCCCAGTTAAGTATTTTTCTTAATAAATGATGATTATGAAAAAGTTCATATTACAAAAGCAAAAATTTGTCAACAAAGTTTCAAGTATCTTGCTTGGAAAACAAGGAAAAATAAGAGTAAAGGTGGTGAAAAAAATGTTTATGGTAAACATCGGGCATGCTAAATAAAATAAAGAAACATGTACATTAGCTATTAAAATAAGTGAAGAGATAACTTACTCAATAATTTGATAGGGACTGTAAGATTTCTCTGGATCTCCATTGGACACCCGTAGAGGACGAAGTGGAATAGTTTCCTCTTCCTTAATGGCTGCAGGATCTTGCATGGATATCACACTAAAAGATGAAAAAGCACAATTTAAAAAAATTATTCATGAATAAATTAATGAAAATTAATTCAGAATATAATATGAAATGACCAAACTTTTTGTTTGTTTGTTTGAAAGTTTGCAATGTCATAATGAGAGGGATAACTGTTAATATGGCTACATAATACAGGGTGATTTATTTAAAAAAGGAAAACTATATGAATCCAAAGAAAATAAAAATATGTACGGAGAACTATGCACAGATTCTAATACCAAAATTCATAATTAATTGAAGCATTCTCACATTTTCAGATGAATAATATATAATTAGGCCATAATCTTAAGCAACAAGAGAGTGGTCTAACTATGCAGCAGATATAATTAAAATACATGCTATGTAAGCATCAAACAAATTTACCTTCCAAGTTGAGGCACAATGGCATTTTTCAAATTCCCAAGGTGATTCAAACCATCAACTACTTTTTGGGAGTTGTAAGGTAAGTAATCAATGGAATTTGTGGGTGACACCTGGCATAATGAGAAAAAACATTAATGTCATAAATGTGATAAAATTACAAGTGGCATTTTACTTTGCAAAAAATTCTGAAAAGACAATCACTGTACATGTTAAAATAAAAGTGCTAATTATTTAATTACACAGTGCAACTTCCTATTAAAAATATTCCGATTTTGAAGTATTCATGAAATTATTAGGCCATATGTACCTATATGAAATTAATGGCACATAATGTTTCAAATGGATTATCTTTCCATTTTGGAAAATTAATTTTTTAAATATGAAAAATCTAAAAATATTTAAAAAGCAAATTAATAGAGTATCCTTTTTTAATACATTTAACTGATAATTAGGGCACCTTATTTAATTTGGATTATCATTTCATACTTTTGAAAGTCAACACCAGGGCTAAACAGTGCAATATTTACTAGAATTGGCTATAAGTAAAACAAAGAAGCATATTACCATAGCATAGAGAGAGAATATTTTAATAGCATAATAATAAATATTGTAATTTAGTATGATGGTATAATTGAACTTTCCAAATAAATAATCAGATATTAATAGAATGAAAAAATATAATCTTTGCCTTTTCTGACAAAATTTGAATTTCAAAATCTACAAACTATATTATCAGAGGAATTAGTTATGCACATAGTTAATAATTACAACATTACCAAGTATTCCTACAAATGTTAAAAGTCAATGCTGCTAAGCAATACCAAATTACATACCTACTGCATAAACAAACCTTTTTATCTAATACATACTCCCTGGTGGTTAAAAAGGATTAAATATGTAAATTTATTTTATCCCTTTAGCAAGGAGAGAGTGCATCTGAAATTAAGTCAAAAGTTACTCATGCTTTTTTCTAAAACTGCAATTAAAGTCCATCAGCTGGTAAGCAAGCTGCAATATTTGTACACTCAATTAACAGTTTTTAAAGTGCAAATGGCTATGAAATAATGAATCTTGGAAAAAGAGGGGCAACTCTTTGTGATCGTAGCCAAACATTATATACAGTTGAGGCATTTATAATAATAAAATATATTTATTCATCCTATGTCAACATTAGCATAAAGTATAAGTCAAAAAAATACAAATTTATGTAGATATAAGCACAATACTTAAAACATACAATGGTCCCTAAAGTATAGTATCATACTTGTAATATCTTTAAGTCCTTTTATTTGTCACAAATTAAAAAATATAGGATAAATCAGGAAACACATACTGACATACAAATATGGGTCATTTTAAAGCTTTTTTGTTATTTTTAAAGAATTATTCATTACTATAGTAATTTTTTTACCTGTAAGAATGATTTTAACTTAGTTTTAAATTAACTGGTAGAATAGAATTTTTTTATATGCTTGGAGAGATGATTATAAAACACAATTACAAGTGCAAAGACCTCCCACCATATATTGATGTTGATAAATAACTGCTTAGCCTTGTGCATACTGGCATTTTTCATTTGGTAATAATAATGGTCTCTAATAAACAAGCTAATAAGGTAAGGTTAAAATTCTAAATAATTTTAAAAGAGGTTTGCAAGATTCTCCACTTGGCACTCTTGCCAGGAGTTGTACATGTTTTTAAGGAGGCTATTGGCCTTCTCGAGAAACCTCCAGAAAAAATGGAACAACAAATCAAATTACCCTGGGTTTGATTTTCCCTGGTTATAGGTTCGCTAGTGATTCCTAATCTTACTTCACCATTATGTTCCATTACATAGAATAAAATTTTTAACAATTCCATTGGACAAACTAAGTCCAAACTTAGGGATTGCCCAATCCTTTGGTGCATATCTAAAATTCCAAGGCCGATTAGGTCAAAGACCTGACGCAAATGATCCCAGAATTTATCCCACCTGGCAAAATGTGAAGCTGTTTCCTATCCTGTCATGCTTATTATGTATATTAGGCAATCGAAAAGTTAGGCACATTACATTTAGTATACAGATGATCATAAAAATTAAAACTTGACCAAATTCAATAAAAATGGGCAAACATTTTATGAAACGTAATAGCATAATTCTCTCTGTGAAAAACTAAACCTGCAACTTTTCACTCCATTTGACAAATATAAAATGCATTTCCACTGTATTCTCAGGAGATTTGTGTTAAGCTACATATGCTTTTAAAACTACAATTTATGCATAGCTTTTATTTAGGCTAAAACATCAAAATTTTCTACAGTAACTACTATCAAATGCTGGCATCTGGGTAACTTATCTACTGTTTAAGTATTCATGCCTATTACAAGGGAAAACATGCTGAAAAAGATTTAACTTTACACGTAAAATATGGATCAACTCAATACATGAATTTATTATTTGGATATTGGTTTCTTTGGCAACACAGGAAAGAAATGGGGCACCCTCATTGAGTTTGTGCGCTAAGCATTGAAACATAGCAATACCCACCAAATGTTTTATAGTTTTTTTGCATTCTGATATTATTCTTGACACTTGGTAACAAAAATTTTAGAGAATAATCTGTTAAATAAAATATTTTCTAAGCATGGAAAAAGAATTCTACTTAGAACATAAGCTGGGTTTCATAATCTTAGTATTAGTATGCTCTTAACTTAACACAGGTAGGCCTATTATAGAGAGATCAGCTCCCAAGCTGTGTGATTTTTTCAGGTACCAGATCTTCCTGGGAAACCATAGGAGCACAAGGAAAGGAACTGCCTCCCTACCCTGATGTGTGAATTTCAAATGCTGTCAGGCTTAGTACTGGGTGAACTTTACCATCACCTACCAAACCGACCTTTGGGTTGATTACTGTGTTTATGGCTTTACCGGGCTCTATAAAAAGTTAATGTGTAAAAATTGTGAAAATTAGTAGTGGCCTTAAAATGTATAATTGGATAAAAAGGGCAAGAACCCTACAGGGGCAGTATTTTTTATTAATATTAAGGAGTAAATAACCTTTCTTGTAGAAATGGAACAAATTTATCTCCACCTAGCTCTTAAGAATACATATCATTGATATCCTCAAACGGTGATCATTTGTAAGCTGTAGTCTTCAATGATTTAAAGATGAATATACTCCCTAAGGTTGGCTTTTAGGGTTGGAAGTAAAGCTCACTCTGAAATAAGCTAATGAAGGTGATATTCTCTGAATAACTTCGGGCATGGAGAGGGCAATCCCTTTTTGTGTTCCACTAATCAGTTTCTTATGACATTCTACTAAGTAGAAAATTACATCTCTTAGATTTTTAGATGGGGTTGTCCAAAAGCATTCCCCAAGATTTGAGCTTATTACTCTCTGCTTCAGTATTCAAACACTGCCTTCTGGGCTACTATACCATCCTGATTATTATGCATACTCTATGAAATACTACAAAGTAAAAATTATCATTTGAAGTAAAATCTATGCTTACACTTAAAAGGAGATTAGGCAATGGAAATGGAAAACTTGACACTAATGATTCCTTCAATTTGGTAAGTGTTAATATGTAGCTTTCCTCAGTTTTTAATGTCAAGACAGGAAGAAGACTTATTTTTTGTGAAACTTATATGGACCTTTCATGATGATGACAATCAGATAATTCCAACATAACTGCATGCAACGAAAGTTCAACCAATGATGGTTTTATCTTAAGTAACATCAAATATGGTTTGGTTTCTAAGACAAAATTTTCAAGCCGCACAACCAAGCAATAGTTATATGCTCTGATCAGGAGCAGTAATAAAAACCTTTTTTAAACATTACATTATTATGTAACACTACAAAGTGAATACCTAGACAAAGATAAGGGCATGATGGGTCCATTCCTTATCATTATATTCTTCATCTGACTAGCATTCCAAGGATTGAGATTTAGAAGACTGAGAAGAGAAACTTAGGTTATTTTTAATATGAAAAATGTTCATAGAAAAGTTGTATGCAAAACATTAATTTTGAGGGAAAATGTTTGCTTCTTTTTTGTTTCATCTACATGTGGTTTGCTCAACCGTAGCAAAAGAATGTATAATGGGAAAATCACTTCATACTTCTGACACCAAATCAATTTTTCCAGAACCTATTAAATTTTTCAAGGTTTTGAGAAATATCTGGCTTAATTTTTATCAACCCAAATAGTATGGTATTCCCCATTATATTTTCTTCGTTGTAGAATTGAAAATCAAGGAAAATTTGAGCATTACTGAATTTTTTAATAGACCTTCCCTGCTACAATGACTGTGCATAATTTTTAAGAAGAGCTCATATATCATCTAATCTAATCAACCTTCCAAAAAGCTCTAAAATG
This sequence comes from Hetaerina americana, assembly GCF_022747635.1. NCBI lineage: Eukaryota > Metazoa > Arthropoda > Insecta > Odonata > Calopterygidae > Hetaerina > Hetaerina americana. The sequence continues at coordinate 14,726,665 of NW_027286292.1, read as the reverse complement.
GAAATTATACTATGTATGGTCATCCATCATATATATATATATATATATATATATATATATATATATATATATATATATATATATATATATATATATATATATATATATAAATATAAATATATATATAAATATATATATAAATATATATATAATTATATATATAAATATATATAAATATATATATATAAATATATATATATATATATATATATATATATATATATACTGGCTGTAATTGTGGTCAAGTGGAAAGCACTTCAGCTTGAAAGGAGGATAAAATGGGAAAGAGGAGAAATCAGAGAAACCTGGTCCTGGCATTAGCTTGATATCAACGAGGAAACCAAGTCATTTGTTTCACATTTTCCATCCATAATATCCTGCTTTCAGGCAAAATAAAGAGTGAAATACCAAACCTAAGAATCACAATTCATAAGCTTATTTTTTTCAGTCGGATAGGTAGTGATGGGTCAATTCCATTCTCTGATTCCTCAATACTAAGAAAATAATTTGGATTGAGTGCTCCAAAACTTGAAAATCGATGCTGTGATGCATCTTAATGTGTATTTTGTTCTGATATTCACATACATTTTCTTCAAATCTTTCTTGTTACGACCTGAAACAAGCTTGTCAGCAATCTATCAAATGCCCAAAACCAAGGAAGCATTGGGATGGGTTCCAAATCCTGCTTCAAGTGTCTTGAAGTGCAGGCACATAACTCTGAAGCATTTGGTCCATGTAACAACTGCTTCCACCTATGGGCAGGCAAATTTAGCACAATTGATGCAATGCCACATGTCTGTAGCAGGGAATAATCAGTAGGGTTTCTAGAGAAGTTAACACAAAAATAGCAATGGCAACAAATTACATCATCTTGCATGCAGCTAAGAATTGGAATGTACCCTTTGTGATTCAGAGCACTAACATTTCCAACAATGGCTCATAGTTTTGCACTATGACACAATAAAAATGAATAGAAATCCATTTTGTTACTGTTTCCCAGAAAACAATGTTATGGTGGTGGCACTTTGCTTTCCTAAGCTGATGGATAACTTCTGAGGCACAAGGATCCCACTCAGCCATAGTTGCGGAAATGACTTGCACTTAAATTCCATGTGGGAAAAGTGCGTGCACTACATGCACTATGGCTATAAACTATAGCAATCTGATTTGAGCAACAATATATAATAGCATGACTTGAGCAGAAATCACCTCCTGTTGGTGTTGGAAAATGCAATGGAATGTTCAGATGCTGCCTGTTGAATTTGGCCTTCACATTTTTTCAGTTACTTCTCAGATATAGAAAGGATTCACATCAGCCTTGCCATATCAATACAAATTTACCCATTTTTCATTTCATTACATGCAAGGTCTGTTCAAAAAGAGATGAGACTCTTTGAATAAATAGTTGATAAACCTTTAATCATGCTTATCAACTTAAAAATACAGCCCTTGGCTACCAATACAATGCTCCTGATGTTTTTTCCAGCTTTCAAATGATGCCTTGAATGCTTCTTTCAGGATAGTTTTTAAGTCTGTGTTACCAATTTGTTGGATGTCTTCAATAGTTTCAAATCAGTGTCATTTCAAGGTGGACTTCAGCTTAGAAAATAGGAAAAAGTTTGCTGGAGCAAGATCTGGAGAGTAGGGCACTTGGGGGTTCATCGGTGAGCTGTTTTTGGCCAAGAACTTGGTAACAATCAATGATGTGTGCACTGGTGCTTTGTCGTGATGAAAGCACCAAGACTTGTTTTCCCACATTGATGGACTCTTCCGCAACGTAGCATGTCTTAAACCTTCTCATAACCTCTATATAGTGCTGCTCATTCTTTATTTGTCCAATGGGGACATAATAATGAAAAATCTATTACCAATCAAAGAAAACAATCAACATCACCTTCATGTTCGATCTCAACATCTAAGCTTTTTTGGTTTGTAAGGAAGATGGCCCATCTACTGTGAAGAATAGGCTTTGGTTTTTATATCATAACCATAAATTCAGCTTTCGTCACCTATGATGATTGTTTTTAAGAAGTTACGGTCATTGTTTGAATTATTGGACAGTTCTTGGCTGATGTCAAGACATTTTGCCTATGTTCATCCATTAACACTCATGGCACAAATTTGGACGCAACGCTCTGCATGCTCGTAATTTCTGTCAAAATGGTTAACACGATACAACACTAATGCCAACTTCATTGGTAATCTCCCTGGAACTTAACCTATGGTTTGCATGCACTCAACATTCACACTGTTAACGTGGGCATTGTTTGTTGTTTGTCAACTTCTTGGTTCTTCGAGGTTTGCCCTGATTGGAAGCATTTGCACAAATAAAACCACTGTGCTCAACACATAGATTCATTGCTGAATGCCTCATGAATCCCTGTATAAGTTTCAATTGCACTTTTCCTGAGGTTAAAACAAAATTCAATGCACTCAGGCTGCTTCTCCAATACCTTCATCCTTACTGACACAAGAATTTGTACAGCAAGCATGTGCAATCTCAGACAAGAATCGCTATTGCCCAGAGACAAGTTGAGAAGGGGCCATTAGCAATGTGCATAACTGATGTGCATAAAATGTGCATAACTGATGCTGTATTACCCTATTAATAATTATGTGAAATATTTTCTTCTTACAGATGAAACTTTGTCAGGCGGTTCTTTTATGAATTAAGATTCAAAATTTGAGAACCTAGCTTGGAATTGAAATTTGCAAAGTTTTTTACCAATCCATCACTAACAATCAAATATATTGGTCATGTATTTTTCCTAGAAATTAGTTTCATTGATTGTTTTATGGTTGGTTCTAAGAAGGAAAAAAGATTTAAAAAAAGGGGAGCCTGCATCCTTCCACTTCCAATTGCCAGCAGTTAATGATGTTAAAATTATTCAATGGAAGTAACTAGAAATGAATATATGCATCTGAATAACTAAAAGTTACTGAGGAGTCAAACTCCTGGAATGCCACCTGCTGATCCAATAATTTCTCGAATCCAGCTCCCCTGGCAGACAGAGGGATCCAGATGGCATGGATAATCAGACTAACAAGAGAAAATGGATGATTTCATGGGTATTAATAAAAAACATATACCAATGATTTAAAAAAAAGATTATCCAGGGAACTCTCACTCATTATACTGCAAGCATGAGGAATTATTAGGGCAAACATTTTGATCCAGGATATCATTTTTAATAACTTATGTTCAGAATTAATATCAATGGAATCACCATAAAGGCCTGTGTTTGCAGTAGGGAGTTTTTTCCTAGAATGTTCCTTGAATGCAGAAACAAGGCACTCCACAGCACCATAGTGCAACATGGGGATGAATAAGAATTACAAGAGTGGGGGAGGTTATGAAACCATCCATCATCAATTGGGAGCTAAAGTTAACAAAACCATTCCAGGATTGAATAAGAGTTTTTGGGTGGACTATTAAAGTGATTTAATCTAGTATCCCTAGAATACCAGGGCTTACTCAAAATATGACGCAAAAACATGTGTCTACATGCTCCATAATCCATAAATAGGCCATGCTCATTACATTAGGAGATGATTTCAGAACAGAGTTTACTAGCTAATTAGATTTAATTTTCAATAGGGACTCACAGAATCCAAATAATTTCATAATTTTCAAATGCCAATTAACTCAGAATAACAGGATTTCCAATCATCACTTCCAAACAAAACTGTTTTTTAATAAAATAGAATAAAATGATTCCAAATTGACCCCATACAACACTGGCTGTAAACTTGTTCATGAATTTTAATTTTCCAAATAGAATTGAAACCAATGACACATTTGCCACCATAAACTGGAAATACAGGGTTCGTCCGGAAAATAAGTGTACTGACTCCTGGGCTGGGCGCGCCGCTCCAGGCGCGCCCAGCACCGCTCTGACGGGCTGCGATTGGAGGGGGGTATGTTGGCAAGCGACGCTGAAAAAGGCAGTCGGCTCTGAGCTGTGGTGTAGTGAGGAGCTCTGTTAACGCGAACCTCCACGCTCGACCCACGTCACGGAACGCGATGCCGAAGTTTTTGGAGCAGCGTTATTCCATCAAATTTGCGGTAAAGCTTGGGAAATCGTCTACCGAAACTGTCGGTATGATTAACCAGGCTTACGGGGAGTCAGCCATGTCCAGAAACATGATCTTTCGGTGGCACAAGATGTTCGTGGAGGGCAGAGAAGAGGTCGACGACGAGTCTTCGAGAGGTTCCCGATGATGCCTTCGCGGGAGCGTTCCAGGAATTGGACCGCCGCTGGAACAAGTGTATCGACTCACAAGGGTCCTATTTTGAGGAATATTAGCTTAAGATATGTAAAAGTGTAATAAATTTTTTTTCCTGAGCTCAGTACACTTATTTTCCGGACGAACCCTGTATGCATTTTTCCTCATATGATAATTATTGAGTACAAATTAAACACTTTGATGGTATGCTTATTACATGGTCTGCATAGCTAGAAAACATGAAGGCCAAAAATGCTGAGCTTTTGATATTTAGAGCATCATAAACATGTGGTCATGATGGATCAGTAATGTTTGTCAAATAAATGGAACCAACTCATCAGAAAGCTTAAGTGCATTGGAACAAGAAGCACCTTGATTTTGGGTTTAGATTTTTCTCTGCACTATATTACATACTATTTGGATGGAATTAAGGGAGGTAGAAAGAGTGCAAAGCTAATAATGAATTACTGTAATTTGTTGCATAGAAATTTAAGTTTTTTGTGTCACATAAGTTAGGCGTTGCACATAGGGCCAAGGTCCATCTTAACCTACCACAACACTAATGCTAATAATAATGATAATGAATACTATACTATTAAATACATTTGTTAAAATTATTATGTTTCCAATTTAAATATATTAATAGAGAATCAAGTGTGGAAAGCAAAACTTATGGCTGATACTCAAACCAAAACTGTGTACACTTAAATACAAGTATGAAAACATTATGCTATTTGGTGTGTTGTAGCAGACGCCAAGCTTTAAGATAATTTAGTAATCCCTTATAAAGATCATATTAATTTTAAGCCACATAAATATTACTCAATACCCCATCCCAAACTCAATCATGTTCAATGTCGTATGTAATATCATATGCAGTACAAAATTATTAACTATATTAAGTGGATTTCTTCAATTCTATTACTGTACAGATTCATTGATAAATAGAGACTTTTTTCTGAGATAACTGTATTGCCATTACTTTGGGTACAGTTAAAATAAAAGGGGTTATAATCATCCAAATTCAGTGTTATATAATCCTTGTTGAGGAAACCTTAAGTTTCTCCTGCAATGGTGAATACTTCATCTTATATTTATAGGCATATGTGGAAGGTGTCCATTTTTATATAGTCAGTCAACAAACACACCTCCATAGCTACTACCCCATAGGAAGCCTTCACCATTGGAGGAAAAACCTTGGGTTTCTTAAACTAGGATGTGGGAAAATCACAAGTAGTTCACCCATATATTGTATGGACCATGAAGGTTTAACAATTTGTTAATACTTATTTAGCTAATTTAAGATCATAGTAACCATTTAGTAATATGAGATACATAGTTACATAAATAGGATGCAATGATATACACATATTAATAACACATATAAAAGTAAATTGAACGAAAGAAAATCATTACCTTTTTATGGAGATATAATGCTCCGTTTTCATTTTTAAACTATGTCATTATGGTGTCATTATTTTGTAAAAATAAAACATAAAATTATCATGATAATAGTTAACCTGATGTGAAATTCTTCTTTTTTGGAAAATGCAAATCATATTTACTTGAAAACTGTTGCAGTGCTACTGCTGCAGTTTAAATCTTATTATAGAATGTTCAAATGCTATCTTCCATTAATAATATGCAAATATCAACTGATAATCACCCTACATGAGTATGCCAGAAGAGTAACATTTTGCTGAGACATAAAATCACCACTTTTATGTTTCAGCCAAATTTATATATGCATCCGTTAGCAATTTCCTCAGTGCTTATGTATACTTAGTGGTGTAGGCAGTAAGGAACACTAAATAGTATCATTTTAACATGCTGTAAGTAAGATTATTCCTTAAAATATATGAGCAGACTCACTGTGGGTTTCAGATAAGACTATTGGTAGGTAAAAAACATATTTTGAAGCAACCAGACCCCTTAATCATTGAAATTTTTACTTCACTGTATATGCACATCTGAGAGAAGAAAATACACAGTAGAGAGTTTGAATTGACCCTGTTTTAATGTAGTAATTGAATCTTAAAATGATTCACATCTCTTGCATTACATCAGAAAATATTAACAATGAGACTAACAAGTTGCCAAGCATGACATCCTATACCATCAGAACCAAGCATGAAATACCAGTAACTTTGAATCGTCAATCATTTATGAAAGAGTATGATATTCCTTAGTCTTTATCATTCATATGCAACCATAAGAACACATCAGTGGACAAGTCTCCCCTAAACAACTCCAAGGGATGAAGTGCCCAAGAAACTCAAAGAGACTCCTAGAAAAAATAACCATTCTGAACTCTACAGTTTTCAACAAAGACTATATAATAGCTTTATCACCTTCATTCCTATTAGATTAAGAGAACCCATCAAGGAATCAGGTTCTCCTATTAAATTCAAGGGATGTAGAGGATTCTTAGAAAGATGCAAAAATTTTCTGAGTAAACATCTAACTACAGGGTGCGTTCAGAAAGTAATGCAGTTGAATTTTCTGCCCCGTTGCTATTGGTCAGAGTGGGATTGAACCACTTGGAGCGGGTGAGGGGGGATGCTAAGCTTTACTGCGAAGCTGGTCTCAGTGCTCTGCAAGCTGTGGAAGTATTCTGCTCCTAACGGTTCACTCATAACTATGATACCTTTGACCCTACAGAGTCATGAAGGGAAAATGTATCTAGTAACATAAAGTATCCCCAGGATAGATTAAATTACAAAATATCCTTGTCATGGCTTAAGCTGAAGTTCTCTGCAGCCTTGTTCCCTTGATGATAGTTAGCTTGATTCAAGCTTGCATGTACGCATGTTATGTCAATCTTTTTCTTAAGCGTGCTGATTTGCTATGAAAAACTTCTCAAGTCTGATTCAAGCATAATTTGTTGTAAAAACTACTAGGTTGTTATACTGCACCACTTCAACTACACTCCAGGTAATATATGTAGAATGACCTCACAGGTTTTTAAAATAAGAAACTGGGTGCACAAAGTGTGTTATGCCATACTTTAAATGATGTCGAATCATCATAAGTTTAGATTAAGCCACATGATGATTTTAAACAGCAGGAGGCATTAAAAACAAAACAACTGAAAAATGACCCATCAATGAATGTTGGATCTGTGGTTGACTTTCAATAAAGATACTATTTTGAACTCCTATCCATGAACTGCTGGAAATAAGTGGTAAGGGGGAGTGGGAGACTGGAGCCTTATAAAAGTGCCAAGGTGGGCAAGAGTGACAGAAAAACATCATACATTTTCAAATACTAATTAAAGATATAGTTAATGTGAAAATGCTCTGCTCAAAGACTATAGCCGATCAGAAATAAAAAAGTGAACATCTTATGTATGTGTGGGGCAGCATTTAAGTGTCAAGCAAGAAAAAAGTGATTTACAATAATGCCAAAAGGAAAGCTTAACAGAAGAAGGACAGTGAAAGAGTGAAAAACAAACAAATTAATACTAAATAAATAGATGATCCAGAATACCCATGATTAAGTTTCCTCACTATGAGTATATTAACCATACTATTTTCATCTTATATTTTCACAACAGAGAATTACGATCACCCCTATAGATCCTAAGTATCCTTTATTCAAAATTTTAAGAGATGACAACAGATACACTTTAGGCAATCGCATGAATTATAAATCCATCATGCATTTACACTAATTAACTTCACTACATTATTTAAGCAATGAAATCAGACTGCAATGAATTTGGGACATCTAGCAAGAATCATCTTTCATCAAAGATGAAAAAACATGGATTTAATTCATGCAGTTATTTGAGGCAAAAAAGATGTTGTGCTTCCCAGCAATGAAAAGCTAAACGTGAACCATCACTGGCATGTAAGGTATTTTAAAACTGTTTTGAGCGCAAAGTGTATTAAAAAAAAGCCTTTGTAGCCAACTTCATAATAAAAGAAAACAAATTCAAAGAATAGAGAAAAATTAATCAGTAAAGTACAGAAACATTATAAATAAGCTCTACAGAAACTGGTGTGCATACACTTAACGGAAAAAACAAATGCTATTGGGTCGTACCGTATGAGTGTGATGTAATATGAATCTGATTGTTAGACATTAATACTATTGAAAATTTTCTTATTAAATAGCATAGTAGAATTTCTCTATTTCATTATGCATTCATCACAATGTGAACGTTAGAGCAAACAGAACAGGATATTAATTATGACAATACTCTTCTGGATGAATGTATACAACAATAATAATAGCATCGAGCTCTTAGTATTTCCAAAAATTTGCAAAGGTACATATTTTAAAGTCCTTCTTTTTTAGTAAAGAAGTACATTGAATAAGAACATAAATGAATTTTCTCTTCTTTGCAATTGGAGCAACATAAAATACCACACTCATACAAATAATCTATCACCTGTTATCAATAAAAATAAATGCATGAAATTTGCTATTATGCAAAAAAATCATACATGCTACTAAATCATGCCCAGAACACCAAGTATACCTTTCTAAGATTTCTTCCAGGAAGTTCCAAGTGATTCATCTGTAAGAAAGGAATCATATCTTCTACAAGAACATGATATTTGAATGAGATATGTTAATGATGATGTGATGTGAGTTAAGCTAACAGGTAAAAAACCAAGTATCAAACATATTTCTAAAATTAAAATTAATATTCTTTCTAGCATAAACAATTGAAAATATGATAGTATTTCAAGTATGTACAAAGTACAGAGAAATATTTCAAAGTATTTAAGTAAGAAATGTGATAAAAATTTATAAAATCAGTTGGCAGTGTTTAACACACATCTTGTAATCATGCAAAAGACAGTGTATAAATTGTTCATGGTTGTATACATGATAGAAACAGGATTAAGAGGCAATGAATCACCCTTTAATCAAGGGTCATTTCACTGAATGAGGAGAACTGAAAGGCAGACATGTTTCTTGGATTCAAATTGAAGTTTTGCATTCTAATTGCCCTCACAGAGTGATAGTGTACTGGGGTGGAAATCTATGGCGAATTAAAGACTGATGCCATGCTATTGCACTTTCATAACTATCATTAGATTGTATCACTGAAATAAACATACCAATGTCTCTTAACATCAATTTTATTCAGTACAACTAGCTTCGACGCATTGGTGTCATCTTCAGTTACATAGTTCAGAACTCTGTACCTGAGGATGATGCCGATATGTCGAAACTAGTTGTACCAAATCAAATTGAGTGGAAAGATATATTGGTATTTTTACTTCAGTGATTACGGATTTCCACAAAGTTAAGCCTGAAAAGATCGAATATATTAGATAGTATATTTTCAAGAATTTAATGGTAAGGACTACAAACAATTAAGTTGCTACAGTATAATAAGCCCATATTATTAAGCAAATAAATGCCAATTCTCACATTTATTAATAAATTTCTTGCATGGTTATCAAGGTTCCTTTTTAATACATGAGCATTAATATCATAACTTTAAGAGTAAGAGCCCAGTTAACTTTGGATAGTAATTTAGTGCTTTTAGGATATTCTGGCTTTTGCGCAAATGTTGGAAGGATTATTTGTATTAGGAAAATGAGTCAAAAAATCAGGAAAAATCAAGCCAAATAAAGAGTAATATTCTAGTTTTCATGGAATACTTTGGAGACACCCATTTAATCTTTAAAAATTTCCCAATTTGGACAAATGCCAAAATAGTTCACTTGAGCACAATCTAAAGCTATGAAATGGTGTCATATTCATTTCTTTACCAAAATCTGTCCATGAGAGCATATTAGCAATAAAGGCTAATTTACATGTTCACAAAAAATAAGATTTTGAAATCCATAAACTTTGATAATGGGTATATTTTGATGAATTTATGATGATTTCCATGGTTTCAAATTTCAAAAGACTATTCTTATACTCATACCATTTTCCCTATGCCATTGAAGAAGTTATAAGCTACATAATGCTGCAAATTTTCTCCCGAGGATGTAATAATGCAATACCACCCAATTACTAGAAACCTGAAATGCTAGCTATATTGTTTGGTGGCTTACCCTATCAGCATAAGACACCAATAATACCCTGATTTTATTTTGAAACCTTTCAACTCGCCAAAATCAAATTGGATAAAAATCAGAGAAGTCATTGAATCCAAGATTGAGTTTTAGATTAATGATATGGTCAATACATGATCCATATCTTGTTTAGTAATGACCCCTATTCAGGCATGTTGATACTTATACCTCTAATGTACTCATATTTACTGGTGGGCTATAAATTCTAGGCATTATCCAAGTTCAAAGGCTAGATATTTTATCTAAAAATATCCCTCAAATGCTATCTTCTCTGAACAACAATGAATGAATATCAAAAATGACCAACAAATAGATGAGACCAATATTAGTGAACATTCATTAATTCAAAATCCAGCGTACCAGCTATTGAGGTACCTACTACAATTTTACAATGTACTACTGATATGATTATCCAGACATAGAATCCACTCAGGAACTCAATAATGAGTTGGAATGGCCAATTGAAAATAAGAGTAGCTGAGCGATTAATCACTGACAGTAATTACCTAATATTGGCCATGACTGATATATTTCTTACTCTTAAAAAATAGATATGTGAAAATATTTCAATATATTTTACTGTTTAAATTATTTATAAAGTGACTTATTTGAACATGAACTGGACTCTGTACCTAATGAAGTTTGTCGCTGCAATGAGAAAAGATATAAAGGAAGATATAATGCAGGGATTTTATTAATGCCATTCAATTGCTATATATTGTATGCAGAGCTTGGAAACATACCAACCAATAATGGATAACATTTTACATATCTTAAGAACTTTTCCAGACTTTTGGATTAGTAGGGCATAACTACAGGAGAAAAGTACCTTCCAAATTTGTGTACTACATGCACCCATGTAAGACATACAGTCCATTTTAAACATTGAATGAAAGGAAAAATCTAAAACAGGCATTGACAATAAAAAGAAGTTTTAATGGAAGAGAATAATTTCTTTTCATAGTTTTGTAACTACTACAGAATTTTCCGGGGAAAGTATGTCATCTCACGAATAAAATGATAATACTGAAAATGAACTATGAAAAACGAATTTATTGTCACAGTCCAATCCATATTAAAATTACCTTGTAGTAAAAAAATGAAACATAGTTTATTAATGACCTATATCAAGATTGAAGCAGAAAATCTAATAAAAAAATTTAAGGTGGATATTTTTTTTAATTAACCTTAAATGTTCATCTCTTATGCTATTGCTCTCACTGATGGAACTATCATTTAATGTAAAAGAGTTTAAAAACTTTTTCAAAAATTTATTTGAGAAAGTATACCTGTCTCTGGAAGTCTGTCTGGTAAATATTTTCAAAACCTTAGGTATTTCGTGTCACAGAAACAATGAGAAAAATATTATCTCTTGAAAGACATAATGATGAGAATTAGAGAAAATGAAATATGTAGCTTGGGGAAGGGGGATCTTAGAGAGTGCAAGATAGTGCTAGATGCATTGAACAGGAGCAAGAATTTTTATTCCCCCATTAGCATTTATTGTGTTTCTCAACCGAAGAGTTTAGAGGAGGGGAAGCTAGAAAAATGACTCGTTCATCTTACGGTGACTTTGAAAAAGGACTGATAACAGAGGAACGTGAACTCATGCAAGACCCTGTCTCTTGACAGTGATTTTATTGATTTAAAGATGCAAGAGGTAAACATTTTTATAAAATATATCAAAGTACTCATAATGTTCATTGCTATGTATACCATTACTGAAAAAAGATCTCAGAAAAAGAAATTACAAAATACTTGACAATGGCAAAATGGAATGAGCAATTTCTTAAAAATGTGGAAAATGTTGAAAAATCTTTTGGGCTAAACTTTTAGAAGCCCATATAATGTAAATTTTGCAGGGCACCTTCCCATGAATAGTAGCTAAGCATCTTACTTGCTGTTATTAATGTTTCTGATTGCTAGGGACCTGATAGACTAGTTCAAACTTCTTTTATTTTGGACATCCAGGAATAAATTCCAAAAAATGTTTCTTAAATATCTCACATGGTATTTATTACTGCAGGCTTCCATTTATTTAATATTTAGCATTTAGGTTTTTTGGAGTTTAAGGGACTGTACCACCATAGTCAACAATAATAGATGATAGACTTGAACACACTGTTCGGCAATAGTTTTGTGTTCAAACAAAAATGTTAATCAGAGGAATTTTTTCAAATTATTCATTTAAGCATGGGAAAATACAGGTATGATGACCTTTTTTGAAATGAAAACATACTTTTATGGATTGGGAACATTAAAACCAATAGTTAACACTTAACAATTGGCAACAAAAAGTTAAATATTTCCTTCCAATTAACAATTAATCATCCATTTGATGAAAAATATGACCAGTATTAAAAGCTGTAAGAGAAATGACTCCCTGGAGATAGAAAATTATTAATAACTAGCCATTAAATTAACTAATTATCTTGGCTTCTTAAATGCCTTTACTGAATTATCTTCATCAATGATAGCTTAGTTTTTTTACATGTTATCCCTATTTGGAAGTCATTAAATGACAACACTGCTTAGCTTGCTTCATCAAACCTTCTTGGAAAATATTTTATTAACCCAAAGCATTCAGAATAATTCAACCAGATACGCAAATATGGTTTATCTCTTTGTTTGTCAATTAATAAGATTATTCAATTATATAAAACTTATGGGAGTTCATGCAATGCATTTTAGTTCAGATATAGGATAAACTGTACACTCTATGGAGTTGATACAGATTTCACCTACACTTTTTAACCTTTAGATTATATTTAGTTCATAGCGACACAGAGGTATAGCGTGTGTGTTTTCCATCTTTCATCAGCATGGTTCAATGCAGAGCTATCACTGCTCAGTGCCCTCATGCCATTCTCTTGTAGAATCATAACTGATAATACCTTCTATTAGTGCTGAGAAAACTTTGGTAGAGCACAGGATTGTTCGGATTAAAAAGAATCTTCCATCATATGGATTGGATGTACATTTTATATGCTTTTAAAATATGTAATATGTAAGAAAAAATTACAGTTTTTTAAGAATATGGCCCAGAATTGCATATCAAGGTGTCATTAGTCAAGCATCGCAATTAGATCATCTAGTCACCTTTGAATCAAAGATGGTTTCACAGAGAAGGGTGCAGAAATTTAACTAAATAATTCATGATATGAATTAGAGAAAATATGAAGAGCCTTAAAACATATCTTGACACCAATCATTACAATCCTAAAGAAATAAATAAAATACTTTAGTACAATATTCTGGCATTTTCCAGTTTCTCAAGCTAGCACAATGATATATTGCTGTTGTATATCATTGGGCTGAACAAATTCAATAAATAAAAGAGAATGCATAAATATTGCATGCAACCTAGCACTGATTAAAAGAGTAATTTTACAAATTTGAAAAACTTTTGCAGATATAAGTTATTTTAACTTTCACCATTTTTTATAAAAGAAGGAATAAGAGAACTATTTTCCTTATCGCTTCATTTACCAACATACAGTATTCACATGGACCTATTCATATAAAATTTGTGACTTAATAATTCATTTCCAATCAAAAATAGCTTCCTCCAAGAATTAAAACATATAAGTCATGAATTATAGGAAATACTGCAAATAGTTACATGGTACCTATGTTCCAAAATATATCTGATGATCTAAGAGAGTATGTGGAAATTATATGCTAGGAAAGTCCTAAGATGTATTTACATGAGAGCAAATACTCAATTTTGAAAGAAAAAACATTTCAAACCCAAACAAATTCCAATCTTTAGTTTCATCATGTACTACCATGTACAAGTATTACATTCCAAAAATGTCTTTGACTTTGCGAAAAGTAAAAGGATAAATATCACTATTCATTTCACCACCTTTAGGATTTGATTATATGATTTTAGATTATTATTCTAAGCAATAAGTCCAATTCATTGAAACTTTATCATGGTAGGCAGTGACATGAACACAGTGCATAGTTAAAACATAAACTTCATCTTAAGATAGGGATACAACATAAGGAAGTCACCTAATTAATATATTAAAATTTACATTTGCACCAAAATAATCATTTATAAAAATATTTCAGAATTATATTAACTAGCTGGTAGTGGGATAAGACTATGGTGAAACCAAGGGAGCTTTGGAGGTTTTCTGCATGTGCAGCATTCTGTTGCTCAATTTTTTTCCCCTTTTGCTGCAGCAAACATCCTCCCTTCCCTCCCTTCCCTCATCCTCCCTTCTTATATAATAGAATTTAATTTTTATAATAGAATCCTAATTTGTATATACACTGAACTAATGAAATATAACATGTTCCACAATTAACTCCACATTTTAGGCACTTTTATACAGTAATCCTCAGAATAAGTTTCAGGTAATATGTGTAATATGAGAAAAATTAAATAAACCCCACTTTAAAATTATCTTATTCTTCTGACTCTTAATGATTGTAGCATCCGAACACTAGACACATCATCAAATTATATCAATTAATGGGTAGCTTATAACTTACTGAACACTATAAAATCCTTTACAGGGCGATATAAATCATAATCGAATTCCATAGCTTTCATGTTAAACTTTGAGAAAAGGACATCCAATCAAAATTAGCAGGTCTGAACACCTTGGCAAGCCTAAGATAAGCTTATATCAAAAAGGCCATTCTGCAGTAATAGAAGCAATCGTTTCCATTCAGGGACTCTTAAAAATTTTAGGTATGTCATCTATTGTCAAATTTGCACATAACATAATGTAATTGACAATCCACAATCTGCATGAGTTCACATCTGATGTATCAACATCAGCAGTAGAAAATCTATTTTTGGACATATCTCAATGAAATATTTGTCAACAAGCACTTCTTTCTTGTAATTGCTCTTGCTTAATTTGAATGGATGTATTTGCTATTTAATTACAATAGATGGAAATCAAAATTTTACTGTTTTCCTATTGAGATTGAGAGCAATATTTGGGAGATAAATAAATGGTTAAATGTGAAAGTAAAAACACACAAGACATAGTAAAACATTTTTTTCTATCAAGGAATTTGATTAGGTTCTGGAGTTATAATGTTGTATAATTATGATAAATTATTAAGGTTTTAAGTGATTTAATGGGTTTTCAGTCACCATTTTTCATAAAAAATGGCTGGCCTGAGGCTCAATCAGGAAGGATTTTTTTCCAATGTTCTAGGAATCAACATTTACAGTTCCCACCTTTTCATGAAGTTCTCATGGACTGAGATCCAAAAAAATATAATTACTTTAATATTAGCTTAACCACATTTACTGTGACTAGTTTTAAATGGTATTAGCTCTCACCCCAATCCCTATACATGATTCTGACACCTCACTTGTTATGACTATTTAATTATGTTCATTTCATTGCAAGCATGTTACACTGCCTCTTACCAAATTGGCATAGAAAAATATTAAAATATTTTCATTCAAAATAATGGCTGCAGAGGTGTACTTGATTTAAAATGATTTCTATTGCTATTATTAAAGCCCAAGGAGCAGAACTGCAATTCACCTCAGAAGTATGCATTCTAATCAAAGAATTGACATGCCTATTTTGGATTAGGTACTATGGAAGTCTATTATTTAATACTATGTAGTTTAAATAAATTAAATAACTTAAATCATTTACATAGTGTAAATTACCGGTAATATAGGACTATATATTTTACAGTCAAGTCATGGAATGCAGGGCACACTAATTTTATGGTTTCAACGTTCAATAAAGAATATAGAGTCACCTTCTGTTACACTTAACGGCCTGAGAGCAATTCTGATTAGTACAAGTTTACTGTACATATATACATACTTTATGTGCATTCACACATGCACACATGTAAACACCAAAAAATAAGGTAGTGATAGCTAAGGTGCAAATATTTATTTCTTCAGTTGGTAATACTGAAAGTGAGTGCAAACATTCACTAAACCCCACTATAGTGTTAAACAATGACTCTGATCTTTCTGTAATGGTTCCCTCTGATAGTTTAAAAAAATGTTTGAAAGTACCAAAAAAAATTGAATTTTTAGAACAAATTATTAACAAAAGCATAATTTCAAGAAAGATATATATTTTGAAAATTAGTGTTCTACGGTTACCTTTGTCTGGGTTGCAGTGACTTTTAAAGATCGAGCTCTATGAAATCCACTGTGACCTCTTCTCATTGACGACCATACACTTCCAAACAAAGAGTGGTTACGCTGCAAATATAAAAACACAATTAGGAAATGAGATACAATGGATTTTTCAAATCACCCATTGAAATTATCATGGGTGGCAAATTATTATACCTCGGTGAATTATATTCAGTTTTAGTTTAGTAAAGCTCCACAATATAAACATATGTTCATGAATGAAAAAAATTATTGGGAATTGTGATACTTATGATTAAACTCTTGGTTCTATTATTAATATGATTGGAGTTGATTTGATCAAGGCATTTTATTTTGCATGCATTTTGTTAATGTTTTGTTTGCCTTTTATGGATAATTTATCTTTGTTTTGGACTTCACATTAGATTTGAGAGATGGTTGAGGCTGATAGTCAGTGGAAATCTATTTGTAAAGTATGAAGAAAGAATCAAAGACTTTGCATTTCCACAGGGAAGTATTGCCGACTAGTTTTGCTATACTGTAGCATCATCTGCTACACTGTACGAAAACTAGTCGACAACAATAAATTATTTCCTGTGGAAATGTAAAGTCTTTAATTCTTTCATCGTGCTTAAAATTAGGTATTTATTTTAAATGCCATTTGTGGAATAAATGTATATAAAATCAGTTTTAATAACTAATTCAATGTTTCATGTGACCCAAAAGTAGCAACCTGATAGATTACAAGGCACAGAGTGCATTATGGGTAGTGTAGTAGTGATCAGAAGTCAATCATTAAAGAAATAATTATTCTTACTAGTAGTCTGCTATTTGAGGTTTTGGATGGACACAGAAATAATATTGATACTATATTAAACTACTACTAAATTCAAACTACTACTACAACAACATTACTATTTGACTACACTAAACTGTTCTTCAATTCTGTATACTATCAAATTCCCTTCAACCAATCTACCAGGTCTGTCCATTTCCTCCCACTACCTTGCCTGTCTAATGTTTTCCCATCTATCACAGTCTTCACAATTTCACTGCCAATAAAAATTCTCACCACCCGTCTTTGCATGCATTATTGATTTGCATGCACTATTATTAAGCCTTATGGTTTGAAATCGATCATCCCTATTCACACCCACATCTCAAAAGCCTCCATTCTATACCTACCATATTGTGTCAACAACCATATTTCCATGCCATTCAAAACCAGGTTTAATATTAAAGTTTTTACAAGTTTCTTCCTAAAATCGCTAAAATTAATTGCTTTCTTCTTGCAAAAGCCTCTTTGCCGATCAAAATTCCTCTCCTGACATCCCAAGTAGTTTGATCATCATAGTCCAAAACAATGCCAAAAAAGGTAAACTTCAGCACCTGCTCTAGTTTTCTCCCTCCTATTTTAATGCTTAACTTAGCCTTCCTACTCCTTGAAAACCTCATAATCTTTGCTTTGTTCACATTGATCTTCATCCCATACCAATGACACTGATTTTCAAATGTACTCAGCAATGATAGTAACTCCTTAAAGCTGATTGCATACACAACGTTTGATCATCTGCAAACC